>NW_028274818.1:79431818-79734848 GCF_037043125.1 Eumetopias jubatus | reverse complement strand
GGGGGAGGCTGGAGACGGAGCCTCCAAGACTACATTACTCTCTGACTTCTGGCCCAGGCCGCTTGTAATTGTTTTAGAAATCCAAAGCCAGGGATTTGATGAAATGCCTTGTTGTTGTTGTTTTTTTTTCTCTCCCTTAAAAAGGATGGATCAGCTGCTTGGCGTTTTTTCATAAATTCTTCAGCCAGAGTTGCGTTTTTCCATCCGCATTTCACATTAAGGATTCTTTATGAAAATGGCTTTATAAGAGAGGAATTTAATGAGATTATGATTTTTTTTAACATTTCTCTCTCTAATTAATACCCCAGAGAGGGAAAATTTTTCCCCTCACATAATGGCCTTTCAGTGTTAAAGGGCTTTAATATTATGGTAAAATATGTTAACTTTCCTGGCACTCTGACCCAACTGATAAAATGAAAAGGAGTGCATCTGTCTTCCCAGAGCTTCTGCCACCACAAATGGTGTTGTTTTCACTATTTTCATAATGAACTAATCAACTGCTTATTCACTAATTGCATCTACATTAAAAACTTATTACCCTGGAAAAGGGCTGCTCTGCATTTAACCTTCTAACTAGAGCTGGGAGCCGTGAGGGTCACATGGCACCTGTAAGACAGAGAAGTGGCCAAACCCGGCACAGGATATCTCTCTTCTCCAAACTAGGTGTGAGGTCCTCCGGGGGTCACCATATGGGAGGAGTTGGAAATCTAAAACCTGGAAGCTGCTTGCACTTGGTTAGGTAGGCACAGAAACCTGTGCCTCCATAGGTTTCAGAGTAATTGCCAAGATGATAAAAATGACAACTATAAGGACGACAGTCGCTCAGCGAGGTGTCCGCACCAGGCACAACTCACGCGGGACGGCCAGTTCCACGTCAACTCTATAGACCCCTACTGATGCCCACTCTTACTGGTGAAGAAACTGGGGCTCAGAGGGGGCAAGCAATGTGCCCAAAGCCACACAGCCAGTCAATGGTAGAAGTGGATGGGAATCATGCCCTTCAAATTTCACAACTTGGGCTCCTAGGCTCTTGGGGGATGTTGGAAAAAAGAGAAGCTTGGTGCCGCTGAGATCTAGAGCAAACCCAAGACCTCTGGCTGCTTCTAAGCTCTCACTCTTTCATGGAAAGTTTTCTCCATGACAGTGGTTCACAGCCTCTTCAGAGGCACCCTCTTCCTTTTCATGGTGTCACGTGGGCAGATGATGCTCAGCAGTTCACGGCACCTGGGCACACAGAAAGACTACATTTCCCAGACTCCTTTGCTGGTAGACTGGGACGTGATGAAATGCTGACCAACCGAATGTTGGCAGAAGTGATGTAAGCTACTTCCAGGCCACTGCTATGGCAATTTTAGAGGCTACATGTTAGGATGGATTGCCACAAGATAGAAGTGGCCTGTCCAATATGCTATAGAGTTGTGTAAATAAGAAATAAGGGTTTATTGTTTTAAGCTGCTGAGTTTCCAGATTTATTCATCACTGTTACATAGCCTAGCCTCACCTAACTAGACCCCTTCTCAAAGAATAATCATATGTCTCTATGTCACCCTTCTGCATTCAATCAAGAGGCTTTATTAAACACCTCCAGTACGCAAGGTACCAGAGATACAATGACAGGCAAGGCGGGCATGGACCTGGCTCTTTAATGTGTGTCCACTGGACTGGACCACAAGATGCCCGGACATCTGGTCAAACAATATTCTAAGTGTTTCTGTGAGGGTATTACTGGATGAGACTAACATTTGAATCAGTAAAACTCAGGATAAAGCAGAGCAACCTTCCCCAGTGTAGGTGGGCCTCATCCAATCAACAGAAAACCTGAATAGAACAAAAGGCTCAGTAAAAGGGGACTTT
Source organism: Eumetopias jubatus (assembly GCF_037043125.1). Taxonomy (NCBI): domain Eukaryota; kingdom Metazoa; phylum Chordata; class Mammalia; order Carnivora; family Otariidae; genus Eumetopias; species Eumetopias jubatus. The sequence continues at coordinate 79,732,994 of NW_028274818.1, read as the reverse complement.
ATCTGCCTGATAGTTGAGTTGGGGCATCTATATTTTCCTGCCTTCAGACTCAAACTGAAAAATCAACCCTTCTTGGGTCTTGAGCTTGCTGACTTTTGAACTGGAACTTCCACTAGATAGTAGACAGATAGATGACAGATATAATATATGCACACACACAGATATATAGATATAGCTGATATATCCTGTTGGTTTTGGTTCTCTGACTAAAATACCCTCAAAGAATCTGATGGCAGAAGAGAGATAATAAGACAAATGAACACACAGTTTAAATAATTACAATCTAGGGTACTTTCCATGAAGGAAACCAACAAGTTCACTGAGATTGAGAATTACAGGTGGTCAGCAAAGGGCTCTCCAGGGAGATGACATCGTTTTAAAATTTAGGCTTTATGATTAGTCAGGAATGGCAAGGCCAAGAGATCAGGAGATCAGGAAATGATTACCATTGAAATGATAGCTTATGCACTCACAGATCTCAAGAGGAGGGGGCATACCACACCATGGCGGGCCACACGGGGAAGCACCAGCATGAGTTGGGAGGCAGAGGGAGAAGCAAGGGCGGGAACGTGGACAAGAGCTGTGGTTTCTGTGGCTATCGTGGTCTCTACAGGAAGGAATGGAAGAGGCAGAGCAAGCAGGCTTAGAAATGGTTATTTTGAATGATTTTGGTGGGCTCTGGGGCATAGGAGCTATCCTACTTGTCTAGTACTGAAACGTGGGTGATTAAGGTAGAGGAACAGTGAGTGGCCTGGGGTGTAAGAACCTTATAAGAAAGGTAGTTGGCAGTATGGGCTCTGGATTGGTTGGTTTGCATCTGAAAGACATACTTGAGGCAAGTCCTTACTATCTCTAGGAATCGGCTAACCCAGGGATGGGCAGTCCCACCAGGATCCAGCAAGGCCACAAGACGTCAAAGCATCAAGTACCGAAACTGGAAAACATGGTTACTGCAGACATGTGAATGAGACCTGAATAATGACAAGCCATAAGTCATGGAAGAGCAAGAAGTCATACTCAAAGCAGACAGAGCAGCACAGAAAAATCTAAGAAATGAGATGGAGTGTCCAGGAATGAAGGGAGTGGGCCACTGTGCCAAATGCTCAGAAGTAGAGTAAAATAAGAATGGGAAAGTATTCTAACAATAACAACAAGACTCTTGATAGAGTATTCTACCCACTGCCTCTTCTACTCCCCTACTTCCTCTGTCATGGTCTGGCTTGATTGCCCAGAACCACCTCCCCAAGGTCACCACTGGCCTTCCAGTCATCACATCCAACGACCTTTCCTTTGCTCTCATTTTGACAGCTGCTCTGCAACATTTGGGGGATGTGCCAGGGGACAAAGCAGTAGATAAAAGAGACAAAAAGACCTGCCCGGGGGTGGGGGTGACATGCTAGTGAGGGGGAAAGGCAGCCCAATAGACAAGTGTATAATGTCAGTTACTGACGCAACAGAGAAAAGCAAAGCAAGAAAAGAGATAGGGAATATGGAGGGAGAGGGGAGAGGGCTTTTACTAGGAGAAGCGACCAGGAAAGGCCTTCCCATTCCTGCTTTGTCAGCCATGTTAAAGAGCATGCACCTGATCCTATAGCAAAGGGGATGTTCTGAGGCTGTTGAGCAAGGACATGCCTTGACCAAATATTTTATCAAGAGAGCTGAGATGTGAAGGATCAATTGGCCAGTGCCATGGAGAGGGAGCTAGAGGGTGCTCTGGTCAGAAGGAACGATGAGAGCAGAAGCCCAGAAGCACGAAAGCGCTGTTAGTAATCTGACAGCTGCAGTTGAGACAGGGGCTTGGAGAAAACCCACAATCTTGGACAAGTCCCTTCATGCCTCAGGACCTGGAATGTCACAGGGTTATGCAATGAAAGATAATAAAACCGACACTTGCAAGATCAAAGGCAGCATATATAAAATCCTAAGCACGATCTCCTGCTAAACAGTAGGCATTAACAAATGATCGCTATTATTATGAGAATGACTTCCCACTGAGAATTTTGTGGCTGGGGAATCAGAGGCTCCAGACTCTGAGTGGCACATAATATCTGCCATTTTCTTTAAAGGCTGTACTGAGCCCACCTCGTGGGGCCAAAGCTGTTTCTTGGGCCCAATTTAAAAGCTCCCCACTGTTTTTATAAAGATCTGTAGACATGATTTATTGGGAATTCTGTCCATTAACATTTTTAAGTGCTCAATAGGTCCCCCAACTACCCGAGTAAATTAATCTTAATAAATTCACAGCAGAAAGATCTTCGCTTTGTTTTCATATGATCATATGTTCAGTCTCCTGCCTGTTGTGGGAAGGGATGGTATATGTGAAGCTGTGAACCTCCTGAAGACAAAGAACAAAGGGCAAAGTGCCTTCTCCACTGATGGTCAGAGGAATGTGAGACAGCCTCAGCCTCAGTTTCCCCATCCATGCAATGGGATAAGGAATCTAATAGAAAGTTTCCTAAACTTATGACACTTGCATGGTTTTTGCCGAATCTGCCCACTATTTATTATATAATTAGCTAATTAAATAATGTTTATTAAATAATTCTTCTTAAACTCAGGTCTGATAGCACTACCTTTCTTCGTTCTAAGCAGTAGCACCTATAAAATTACAGATTCGATGTGCTAATTATATTTTTCTAATAAATCATTGAAGTTAGAATAAATTATGTACTCCCTCGAGTCTTCTTTTTTTTACGATTTTATTTATTTACTTGAGAGAGAGAGAGAGAGGGAGGGAGCACAAGCAGGGGGAGGAAGAAAGGGACAAGCAGACTCTCCACTGAGCACAGAGCCCAATGCAGGGCCTGACACGCACGACACAGGGCTCGATCCCAGGACCCTGAGATCATGACCCCAGCAGAAGTCAGACCCTTAACTGACTGAGCTACGCAGGCGCCCCTCCCCAAAGTCTTCTTCAGCACACTTAGGGCATGTATAGTACACTGAGCTGATGTTCTAGAGAAGTGGTGATTTGTAGAGAGTATGACTCCATTCTGTGAAATCGGACTGCCTGAATTCTTGTCCTGGTTCTGGGCGATTTGAAGCATGCCACTTCACTTCTCTGAGACTCAGTTTACTCATTTTAAAGATACGTAGACAAATAAGATTTAAAACTTAAGTAAGATCTTATATAAGAGATTTATCTTATATCTTATTTTAAAAATTTAAAAATTGAAATAAAACCATAGTATTTTTACTCTTGTTATTGCTTCTACTAACATTTCCTCAAGAAAACATAGCATGGTGCCTGGCATGTGACAGGCATGCTTGTGGGGAAACTGCATAAGGCTGGGGAAAGCTCACCTGAAAGGACTAGGGGGAATAATTCCCAGAGCTCACTAGGGCTGGAAATAGTTCCTGTTACCACCGTCACAGTGGGAAATCTCATAAACCATGAGGCATTAGGTGGACTATCCTTAGAATAAAGTTTCTATGATCTTAACTCACAAAACCTAAAATCAATACCCAAAAGAATAAAGCTGTTTTAAGTAACGTATCTGCATCTTAGAGAAAAATCTCAGGAATATTCATGGAAACAAAAAATATCCCCCTTACAAGGTAAATTTAAAATGTCACCATTCAATTTTTTAAAAGATTTTGTTTATTTATTTGAGAGAGAGAGTGAGCGAGAGAGCAAGCACACTAGCAGAGGGATAGGGAGAAGCAGAGTCCACTGCTGGGCAGGAAGCCCGACGCAGGGCTCCATCCCAGGACCCTGGGATCATGCCATTCAATTTTTTAAAAAATCACCAGGCATGCAGAAAGGCAAAAAAAAAAAAAAAAAAAAAAAAAAAATAACCTATCATGGAGACGAAATCAATCAATTGAAATGTCAAAAATGGTAAAATTAGTAAACAAAGACATTAAGCCACTGATTATAACTGAATTCAATATGCTCAAGAATTTAGAGGAAGAAATCAGAAGTATAGACATGGGAGAGTTATAAAAGACCCAAATAAAACTTCTAAGGATACAAACTACAATATGCAAGAAAAAATAAATATATTGGATTGGATTAAAGGCAGATTATACAACAGAGAAAAAAATAATAGTGAACTAGAAGGCACAGTAATAGAATCAATTCAAATGAAACACTGAGCTTTTTTAAAAGACAGCAAATATATGAACAGAGCATCTGCAAGATGTGGAAAACATCAAGTGGCCTAATATATGTGGAATCTGAATGCCTGAGAGAGAGGAGACAGGAGGAAGCAAAAACAAAGTGTTTGAATAATCAATGGCCAAATATTTTCCAAATATTACAAAAACTACACACTCACAAATCCAAGACAGCTAACAAATCACAAGCACAAGAAACATGAAGAAACTACACCAAGGCGTATTGTAATCAAATTGCTAAAAACCAGACATACAGAAAATCTTAAAAACAGAGGGAAAAAAGGACACATTATATACAGAGGAGAAAGACAAGAATAATGGCAGATTTCTTATCAGGAACAATGAAATAGAGACGATAATCCATAAATGGAACATATTTTGGGCCATGAAACAAATCTCAATGATTTTAAAAGGATTCATATACTAAGTATATTCTGCAACCACATGGAGTCAAAATAGGAGGTGATAACAGAAAATCATCTGGAAAATACCCAAATATTTGGAAACTAAAATATACTTTTAGATTATTTATCTAAGAGTCAAAGAAAAAGTCAAAAGGAAAGGAGGATGTAATTTTCACTGAATAGAAACGAAAACACAACAAACCAAATATGTGGGATATAGCTAAAGTAGTATTTAGAGGACACTTTACTTTATAGCATAAATGCTCACATTAGAAGATCTCAAATGAATGGCTTCAGTTCTTATTTTAAGAAACTTTTAAGGAAGAAATAGTATCAATTATACAAAATATTTTCTAAAAAACTGAAGAGGATGAAATATTTTGCAACTCATTTTATAAGGCCAGCATTACCCTGACACCCAAACCAGACAAACACATTAAAAGGAAACTACAGACCAATGTCCATCATAAACACAACTGAAAGATGTCTCAGGAAAATTTTAACAAATCAAATTTAACAATATATAAAAATAAAATATCATGTCATTAATCTAAGGTTAGTTGACCATTTGAAAATTGATCAATGTAATTCATAATATAACAGTATATAAAAGAAGCCATATGATTATTTCAATTGATGCAGGAAAATCATGTTATAAAATTCAACACCTACCAATCCTAGTTTAGCAAAGTAGGAATAGAGGAGAATTCTTCAAACTGATAATGGGCATTATATTTAATGGTGAGATACCTAAAACTTTACCCTAAGATCAGCAACTAGGCAAGACTATCCATTTACACTATTTTATTCAGCATTTTACTGGAGGTTCTAGTACACTATTTTATTCAGCATTTTACTGGAGGTTCTAGCAAGCACAATAAAGCCAGAAAAGAAAAAAAAAATCCATATTGGAACTTAAGTTTGTCTTAATTTTTAGGTAACATCATCATCAATGTAAAAAATTCCTTGGAATCAACCCCGAAATCCCCATTATTACAACTAACAAATGATTTTAGCAAGGTTACAGGATACAAGATCAACACACAAATTTCTATAGAATAGTAACAGACTATTAGAAATTGAATGTGAAGAAAAATACCACTTGCAATTGCATAAAAATATTAAATACTTAGAGATAAATCTGACAAAAGATGTGCAAGTCCTATACACTGAAAACTACAAAATCTTACTGAGAAAAAATTTAAAGGACCTAAATAAATGGAATGGTACACTGTATTCAAAGTTTAGAAGACTCCATGTTGCTGTCAATTATCTATGTTAATATATAGATTCAATGCAATCCAAATCAAAATCCAAGCAGACTTTTTTGCAGAAATGATCAGCTAATTTTGAAATTCATATGGAAATTCAAAAGATCTGTACTAACCAAGACAACTTTGAAAAGTAGAATAAAGTTGGCTCAGAGATATTAAATAATTTTCCTAAGGTCAAGTGAAGATCATGCCTTTCTCCTCCCTTAAATGACATTTGGGATTTATGACATTTGCCTCTAGATGGGTACTTCCAAACACATTTTCTCATTTAATTCTTACTATAACCCTAGAATTTTAGCATTATTACCTTTCATTTTATTTTAATTTGTTATTATCATTTTTACCGTAGTCGACACACAATGTTACATTAGTTTCAGGTATACAACATAGTGATTCGACAAGTCTATACGTTATGCTATGCTCTCCACAAGTGTAGCTCCCATCTGTCATCATACAACACTATTAGGATATCATTACCTATATTCCCTATTCCGTACCTTCCATGCCCATGACTTATTCATTCCATAACTAGAAGCTCATCCTTCCCACTCCCCTTCACCCATTTTGCCCATCCCCCACCCCCTCCCTTCGGGCAACCATTGGTTTGTTTTCTGTATTTATGAGTCTGTTTCTGCTTTTTGTTTGATCATGTGTTTTTCAGATTCCACATATAAGTGAAATCATATGGTACTTGTCTCTCTCTCTCTCTGTGAGTTCTTTCACTCAGCATAATACCCTTGAGGTCCATCATATTGTTGCAAATGGCAGAATCTCATTCTTTTAAATGGCTGAGTAATATTCCATTGTATATATATGCACTACATCTTCTTTAGCCATTCCTCTATGGAGAGACACTTAGGTTGCTGCCATACTTTGGCTATTATAAATAATACTGCAATAAACATCTGACAAATTTCAACATCTGTTCATGACAAAAACTCTCAACAAAGTGGATTTAGAAGGAACATACGTCAACATAATGAAGGCCCTCAGCTAACACCACACTCAATGGACAGAAACAGTTTTTGTTCTAGGATCAGGAACAAGACAAGGATGTCCATTCTTCCCACTCTTAGCTTTTTTTGCAGGCAATGAAACAGAGACTCAGGTAAGTTAGTGAATTGTTCAAGGTCTCTCAAGTTCTGTCCATGTTCTTTTAAAACATGTTCTTTAAAAGAAGGATGTGGGCTGCTTTAGAAAATGTTTTAAAAAACACATTAAGAATTAAGATTAAGAAGTGCCTGCCGTCTTTTGAAAGGACAGCTACTCCAATATGATAAAACAGTATGTATTCAAAACCACTTCCTCTTCTTCTCATATCAGTATTTTTTCACGTAAATGACTAACTTAATTTGCTCTCCATTCCAGGGCACTAGCAATTGAAGTCTTTTTCAAATATTCTGACATCTGCTTTGCTGACATTCTCTCCCATTTTCTCTTATGACAACGATCATACACCTACATGATAATAGCCACCTTCTATGCCAATGGCATTACAACAAAATCCTGTATGTAACACCGTCAAGGCCCAGGAGTGGCCTACTTATTTCCAAGTCCATTTGCTATATTCTGATTCTATCACAGAAAAGAATTTGGACAAGTCTTGAATTTGTTTTAATGGAATTTGGTTTATCATTCCAGCAATCAGTTCCTTGTATTAAAAATGTGTGTGGGGTGCCTGGGTGGCTCAGTCATTAAGCGTCTGCCTTCGGCTCAAGTCATGATCCCAGGGTCCTGGGATCGAGCCCTGCATCAGGCTCCCTGATCCACGGGAAGCCTGCTTCTCCCTCTCCCACTCCCCCTGCTTGTGTTCCCTCTCTCGCTGTGTCTCTCTCTGTCAAATAAATAAAATCTTTAAAAGTAAATAAATAAATAAAAACGCGTGCTACACCCCAGCACTGTGATGGATGCTAATGTAAGGTATAAAAGAATATCCTCATCTCTCTGTTTCTCCTTGACAGTCCTATAGGAACCTGCAAAACTTATTTGTTTCTTAATAATTCCTATATCTGAACAAATACCTACTTTCCCTGTTGACCAAGAAAGAATTACACCATTCTACACTCACACATCTTAAAAATCATACTTATTCTCCTTAATCTGGGTCCCCCAAGAACCGAAGACTGATATGCACAGTCCTTGTCTCCAAGAAAAACCTCTCTCCCACCCCTTCCAAACACCCACCCTCTTGGTTGCTTTTACCAAACCTTATATTAACTACTTGAGAATGTTGGGAGCCATATGGGCTAATTCATCTACTGGCAGCCACATCTGAAATCTACCTCTGCCATCATATTTTCCCCTTCCCCCGTATAAAGTCTCCAAGGAAACAAATCTTTAGTACCCCCCACCCATTTCTTGCACTGGTAGGGAAAAATACCCAGAAATGGGTTTTGCTTATAAGGCAGATTTCCAAACTCTCCAACTCCAGCCCACCCATAACTTTGTCATGAATGTGGTTGGCATCCAAAAAACCCACTGCCTGTAAAAGAGGCTGGAATATACAAAAACAAGAAAAACTCATCACTGCCTGTGTCCTGGTCTTAGATCTGGGCCAACGCAGGAGCTCCACTCAAGATGGCTAGGGCAGGGGCGCCTGGGTGGCTCAGTTGGTTAAGCGACTGCCTTTGGCTCAGGTCATGATCCTGGAGTCCCGGGATCGAGTCCCACATTGGGCTCCCTGCTCAGCAGGCAGTCTGCTTCTCCCTCTGACCCTCTTCCCTCTCGTGCTATCTCTCATTCTCTCTCTCTCAAATAAATAAATAAAATCTTTAAAAAAAAAAAAAAAGATGGCTAGGGCAGGAAAATGCCTTTGAGTCCGTATGGATGTGGGATCCTAACTACAGAGGGACAAAGTTGAGATGAGAAAAGTGCTAAAAGCGAAGGCCAAAGTGAAAAGGATTAATTAACTGCTTCAGAAGCTGTTCAGAAAAATGTCTCGAGATAGGTTAAGAGAAGCTGAGAGTACACTTATCAGGATGAGCACTGATTCATATACAGAATCGTTGAATCATTATATTGTATACCTGAAACTAATATAACACTTACGTTAAAAAATTATACTTGAGTGGGGGGGGGGATGTTGTTTAGAAGTAAAAAATAGCATTGAGACGGTGTTAGGGTCAGGTCCATGTGGGGCTACCCACGTGGACAGCTGAGTCTGATGACATAAAGGTCTCAGTGATGTCACAAAGATGACATCCTCAGTGATGTCACAAAGATGATTGACCATCAAGGTAGCAGAGCCCTTCCTCCCTTGACTTTTGACCATTGGTGGATGGTCTAATTTTCCAGGGACATCTCAAAAAGCCCCAGACAGCCTGGAGCACCCCACAGCCTAAAATTCTCTCTGTTCACAACTCCCTTGAGTCATCCAGGACAGAAAAGACAGTGAATTTCTATGGCTCCTTTGAAATACATGTTTTTGGCTCTAACCAAGGTTTGCCTTTTTCAGCACAGTATGTGTAAAGCTTTGGCTCAAATGCCGACCTTTCAGCTTCTCTTGCCATGGGAAATGGGACTAGGGAAAGAAACCAGGGTCATTTGAACCCAATATCTACCCTGAGGCCAAGAATCCACTTGTTCCCTTGAAGCCATCCAGCCTGAAAAGAGAGTGTTGATTTCTCGCCTACGCTGTCTCAGCCAGAGGCAGCAGAATTAGGAGGCTTCAGGGAGACATCATCATTTCCTTCCTGTCAGAATGTTCCTAGCAGAAGTATCCTGATAGATCTATGTGCATAGTAGGAGGAGTTTGTTAAGTATTAGGTTCAGAGGGCCATATCTTTAAACTGAGCCCAAGGAGGTATAAAAACCATCCCTGAAGAGCACATACTAGAATTCTCTCATCAGATTTTATTCCTCATATCCAATGCTTGAGGTTGGGTCTCCTGATTTGACAACATGGGCAAAACATGACCCAACTTGCTTAAGCCGTGTAATACCTAATGGTCTTCACCTTTTGGCTTCACTGGGTTGCAGGAAATAACACTTGAAGGGATCAGGACCCTCTATGCAACATAATATACAACGGGGGGAGGGACTAATGTCAATCAACAAGTGTCCACTTAAGTACTGCTTCAGGGAACAGTACACTCCAGGCACAGTAATAGGTAGACATTAAGAAGTAGAAGACACAGGCCTGATTGCAGAAAACCCGATTTAACAAACCAGATACCAAGCACTATTAACTGAACCCTGTATGCTAACCTCTCCTCCCTTCACTGTGCTCTAACCATATTCACCCTCTACCTGTACCCAGAACACCTCAGCTCACATCCACCTGGGCCTGTGCACCCATGGTTCTCTTTACCTGCAACTCTCTCTCCTTAGAAGAGACCCCACTGACATCCACACATAAAGTTTCCTAAGCTTCCCTGATGGCACGGTGTGACAGGAAATTATTTTATTTCTTGTTTATTTTCTCTCTCCTCTACTAGAATGAACATTCTCTGAGAGTAGATAGCATGCTTCCCTTAACATCCAGTTTATCTCCAGGGCTGGCATGTAGTAGGCCCTCAGTGAATAATCGTGGCAGGAAGAATAAGAGTGAGAAAGACGGGTGCCTGGGTGGCTCAGCTGGTTAAGCGTCTGCCTTTGGCTTAGGTCATGATCTCAGGGTTCTGGGATCAAACCCCATGTCAGGCTCCCTACTCAATGGGGAGTCTGTTTCTCCCTCTCCTTCTGCCCCTCTCCGGCCCTGCTGGTGAGCTCTCTCTCTCTCTCTCTCTCTCTCTCTCTCTCTCTCTCAAGTAAATAAATAAAATTTTTTTAAAAAAAGAAGTCAGAAAAAAAGGAGAACAATATGAGCTACAAGAATATTCATGGAAGAGAGAGAATTCGGGGGACTGAATGGGCATAGAGAGCTTCACCCAGGGGACAGACACGAATCCGAGTCTTGGAGGAAGGGCAATGATTTGGACATCTCTGTGAGCCTATATTCTCCTCTAAAGGAGGCTACGTCTAGCTAATTGATGCAAGGAAAGCTTTGCTAGCATAGAAATGTAGCAAATGTTCATCAAGAGAAAAGCATATGCTTCAAGGATGCTCTGATTCATGAACAAAGAGCCACTCACATCCATTCTTTCAATACCCTGAGTGAAATTTTACTTGTTCTAGGCAAGGGAAGAGTGCCAATCCTGAGCTCCTTTTCAGAACTGGACAGCACTGAGCTCTTCTCAGGAAGCTCCACGTACCACTGGGGGTCTGGAGACAACTCAGCATCAGAGACCATGGCAGCCTCCACCACTTACACAGCGAGAAAGGGACAGGCTTCCGGGAACCACCCCTGAAACTCAGGCCCTGAAGTAGTTTCTAGAAAAAGAGACAGAAAACAGGTGTTTCTGTTAAGTACCCATAATATGTTGGGTATGATGCTGAAGCACTTCACAAGGGTTCACTCATGTAACCTTCACAAAAATTCTTAGAGGTGGGTCTTCTTTTCCCAGTTTTACAAAGGAGGAATCAATAGTGTAATTGACAGTGTTTGGCTGAGTTTTTGTTTTATTTTTCCAAACATTTTCATCCCCTCTTCTTATGTTTGGGAAGCTCCCCATCTTATGTGTCTTGGGAAGAGATGGAGTCTACCTCCCAGAAGCTGGAAAGACCAGATACTTGCTTTCCAAACTCCCCTGTCACTCGGGCAAGAGCATGTGGCCTAGGCTTGGCTAATCAGATGCATTAGTCATAGACTTTGAATTGGAGTTCTTGGCACAAGAAACAGGGATGGTGAAGAAGTCGTCCCTGTGACAACATCCAGTGTCCTGTGGTGGCAACAGCAGGGTCCTCACAGGTCAGCTTCCGTGGCATGGTGGTTCTGGCTGCTGTGTCTCTCTTTGCTTCTGCTCATTTTCCAAGCTAGTTTTCCAGACACCATGGAAATTCTGTGGGCAACCTAATATACTTTCAATAAATCCATTTTCCACTGCAATCATCCAGACTAGGGTCCTGTTGCTTGCAACTAAGAACTCAGGCTGATTCAACCTTGGAGAAAACTGGCAAGTCACCGTCAGGGAGAAACAAAGCCGGGATTTGAATGCTGGTTAGTCCAAAGGCACAACCCATGTTTCCCCCACTATTTCTACACTGTTCTGACGGGAAATGCTAGAAAAACTTGAATCCCATTTTATAGATGAGGCACAGAGAGGGGAGGTAACTGGCCGGCCTAGAAGTGAGCGGGACCCAGTGGTTTGGGCTGCAAACCCCTGGTTCTTTCTAGTCTACCAAGGTCAACCCCAACACCATGACTTCCTGACATAAAGATCTTGTTTCGGACTAACCGAGAAGCCCATGTTAGAGGGAATGAGACCCCAGAGATGAGTAGAAGCAGAAGCACACTGAGACCAGACAAAGAGAGGGATGGGGGCTCGCTGGACCTTGAGCAGTGATTTCTAAAAGTCTCATCTTAACACAAAATCCAAATCTGTAATCACCGCCAGTTCCTGGGAGACGGGGAGAGGGAATGAATGGATGATTGTCTGAGGGATGAGGGAGGGGCCTCCCCCCTTATGGGGATGGAGGGTAAGCAGGGAAGACAGCTGAGAGGCAGTGACAGTCATCTAAGGGTAACACTGAACTGCTCTGATCCTGTTTTCACGTGCACAAAATGAGAATGACGCCACTAGCCACACAGGTCTGTCAGAGAGAAATGAACGATGGCAATTTGAGAAACAACCTCTAGCACTTAATGTGTGCCACGCACTGTTTTAAGGGCTTTCATACATAAATTCTTTTGATCCTCATCAAAACCTTATGGAATGGGTACTACTGCTGTAATCTCTGTTTAACTGATGAGACAGTGGGACACGAAAAGGTTAAGTAATTTGTCAGCATACAGCAAGTCATTAGTACAACTAGGCTGTGAACCCAGGTATTCTAGCTCCAGAATTGGGAGAGCTTCAGTACTGTGCTAATCAAGTATTATAATGTATGCCATAAAGCTTTGTGACTGTAAGTTGCTTCACACATACTAGCAAACAATTTACTTGATGCCAAGATAGATTAGAAGCTCCAAGAAAGAAGATGTAGATCTTATAACCAAATACCCAGCAAGTTTAGCCAATAGTGAGCACATAAAGCATGTTAGTAAAGAGAGGATGGATGGATGGATGGATGGATGGATGGATGGATGGATGGTAGGATGGATGGATGGATGGATGGATGGATGGTAGGATGGATGGATGGATGGATGGATGGATGGATGGATGGATGGATGGATGGTAGGATGGATGGATGGATGGATGGATGGTAGGATGGATGGATGGATGGATGGATGGATGGATGGATGGATGGATGGTAGGATGGATGGATGGATGGATGGAAGGAAGGAAGGAAGGAAGGGAGCGAGCGAGCGAGTGAGCGAGCGATAAGGGGGGGAGGGAGGGAGGGAGGGCGACGAGGAGGGTAGGAGGGAAGAGGGGAGGGAGGGAGGGAGACATAAGATGAGGATTCAGATGGTGGCAAGATGGAACCTTGCCATCTGGAACTGAGAAAGAATGGAATGTAGAAACAAGTTTCTAAATGGGGATCCTCTGAAGCATGCTTGAAAAGCCCTCAGCCAGGTTTCCAAAGGAAATCTGCAAATTGCTTCTATATATCGACTGTATATATATATATTTAAAAAAAAACCAGTCCATAAGTGTTCAATTCCTTTGTGCTTTCATGTTTGGATGGTGCACATAATGTGGAGTCAAGTGCACAGATAAGAACACATCTGGTTGTACACTACACAGGTAGAGGTGTGCACAAACAGAATCCCACAGGTGTGCCCAGCTTTTGATGTGCACCATTGTGCAAGGACATCATTTTATATGTGTATACAGCTGGACCCATCAGGAGTGTTTGCACACTGGGCGCATACACATACGTGCACACAGTTAATAATGGGCTAACACTAATTTGCACTTAGTGTGTGCCAGGCTCTGTCCTAAGCCCGTTGCAAATATCAACCCCATTTCATGCTCACAGCGGTTATGGGTGCACCCAGTTACGCACATGTGCATGGCTCTGAGCTGTGCATGCACACGTTTCTGTTAGGTAAGCACAGGCTCAGACTGGCTGTCAATTTTCTGCTGCTTAACCCAAGCTACATGAATAACACCAGGAAGGCACACTTTCTGGGCTGGAAGCAGTAACAATGAATTAAAAGACAGATCATAAAGTCCTTTCAAAATACCATCCACTTAAGAAATAGCAGACACCCAGCCTGGGTTTTCTTGCTGTGTAAACACATTCCCACCACCCCACTCACTTAAATAAGGCTCACTCCACTTTGGCATCCCCGCAAACACATTTTTTTACAGTTTCTTTTTCAAAAACAAGATTGCTCCCTCGGCAACTGTTTCCAAGCACATTCCCTCATTCTGGGAGAGGGAAGGAAAAAGCAGAGCAAGTCTCTTGTTACTATACAGGGAACACAGAGCAGGGGCAGGGGGAGAGCAGGCACGGGGAAGAGGCAGAGAAGCTGAAGCTAATGGTCTATAGCAAGACGCACTTCCCCAGAAGAGAACTGGCCAAACGCCCCCTTACCCAGCAAGACTGCCCGCAGGCCTAGTAATTGCGAGCTGGTTCGAAGGCCATAGTGTGGGTACAGCAGCAAGGATCCTCCCCTACTCCACTGTGTGTGTGTGTGTGTGTGTGTGTGTGTGTGTCTTGCACGTACACACATCCATACCATAAAAGGCCAGAGGCCATCCCTGGAGCAGCCTGGTAGAGCTGATGAGGAGATCGAAATTATTTCCTTCAGGGAGGGGCCATCTTTTGAACAATGGCATTTTCTCAACAGCATGTTGACTACTTACAGTAGCAAAAATAGACCCTGGGGCAGAGGAGAAGGTGGGTAGGAATAGGAGACTAGAAGAAAAGAATGCTTTCCCGCCCAATCTGTGTCTCTAATGCAATAAATAATTCTGTTCTATCCAATTCATTCCATTCCACCCTAACCAAATGTTTCCCTCCATGTTATTCCACAAATTTCACTACAAGCTAATCTGCGCTCAACCATTCCATCCCACTCCAAATGCAACTCATTCCACTGGATTCCAGTGTGATCCATTCTTCCCTCATCTACTTCCACGGCACCTCAAGCTCTTCCATTTTCTCAATCCATTCCATCCCACTGCATCCCGTTCCATTATTTCATTGTCTTTTTAACCATTTCCATCTGTTCTGGTAACTGCTGCCAGAAGTAGTCCATCAACAACTATGATGTGAGCCATCCTGGACACCATAAGGGTTATGGAGAGAGGGACAGAGTCCCCATTCCCGCACTCTGCTTGGGGAGGCAGAAAAAATCCTTACAAAACAATATGAGAACGTGTAACCCTCTCTGCCTTCACAGACCCCATTGAATCAAAAATCATGAGCAACCCCCTCAAAAAAAAAAAAAAAAAACCCACAAAGGCATAACTCTACACAGATCATGAATAAGAAACCAAGTCTGCTTTGGTGCCACGCAGAAGGAAAGCCAGATGAAGAAGCGGTCAAATTCCAGATATTCTCCTTAGCAGCTCTATCACACAGCCTCCCAAAATCTCAGTAGCTTAAAACAAACATCTATTTCTCACTCATGATTCACGTCTCTCGTGCACTGGCTGGGGGCTCTGCTCCAGGGTAGCCTGCCAAGACCCAGCTGATGAAGGAGCCACTGTCCGAACACTGCAGATCACCCTGGTGGCGACCACATGCCCACATTCAAAGGTCAGGACAGAGAAATCACACTTTGGGAAGGTCAGAGACCAGGGAAATTCTCATATGCTCAGGAGCAGAACTGGAACCATTTGATGGACAGCTAGTACTAATGGTTACCACACCAGCTGGGTATCTTGAGGCCCCTACCTTAACTTCCTGGAGCCTCAGTCTTCTCACTTATAAAACGGAGATAATTAAAACCTACTTCTTAGGTCTGCCGTAAAGGCTAAACAAGATAGGAATGGAAAGAACCCAACCCATAGTAGGTGCTTAATAAATATGAATTTCCCTCCCCGAGCCTCTGTGTGTATCTCCCTGCTAACCTCCTTACAAAAGCATCATAGGCACAAACTAGATGGATCTTATCTGGGAACAGAGGAGAGATTTCAATCCCCCACCCCCAGCCCAGCCCTCATATCTGTTGCCTCTACTTGAAACAGGAGCTTCAGCCACCTGCTCGTTGATGATCCATCTGCTTTGCAAATGTAAAAATGTAATTATATCACAACACTGATTTCTGATGGGCATAGACCAATACCCAGAGATGCTTCGTTCCCAAACATTGCAGAAAAAAAGTACCATACTCCCTGGAGCAGAAGTGTAATCAAAATGAACGATCATCAAGTACAATATTTTCTCATGCTCCAGAGAAGACTGGCAAACATCCTGGGACATCAGGTTTGGACCCCTCCAGAGCGCCACATCTCTCTGCTTGCCTGCGCTTATACTGGGTGGAATTGGTACCATGGGGCACAATTTTGCCTTATCTAAATGCCCTGTGAGAAGCAGGGACTAAGGAGCTCGTTCTTTGTGGGAAGTCACACGTTGGAGTTCCACCATAAGGTTCTAGAACAATGAGCACAGAACACCTCTGCAATCCACTGAACACCACAACAGGAAGAGACAAGAGCAAGAAAGTTCCACTGTCTATCAGTATAGGAAGCTGACATGCATCAAGCACCTCCTCTGTGCTAGATTTGGAACAAAACTACCCCTGAGTGGATTGCAAACACCAAGCTTTTCATTAAAAGCCCAATATGGAAACAAACATTTATAGGCCAACCCTGTTTTAGACGTGTGTTTTTTTTTTTTTTCTGATTGATAATCTGTATCTACATCTTATTGCTATTATGGCAAACTCCCACACAAACGTGTGGCTTAAAACAACACAAATTTATTATTTTATGTATCTTGAGGTCAGAAATCCAAATGGGTCTCACAGGGCTAACATCAAGGTGTCAACAGAGCTGCATTCTTTTCTAGGGGAGAATCATTTTCTTACTTTTTACAGCCTCTAGAAACTGCCTTCATTCTTTGGCTCATGGCCCTCTTCCATCTTGAACATCAGCATGCGCTGGTTGAGTTTTTCTTATAATACATCACTCTGACCCTCGTCTGCCTACCTTGTCCACATCTAAAGGACCCTTGGGATTACAGTGGCTTAGTTGGATAACCCATTATAATCTCCTTATCTTAAAGTCCACTGACTAGCAACTTTAATTCCATCTGCAACTTTAATTCCCCCTTGCCATGTGCCATAACATATTCATGGTTTCTGGGATTAAAATGTGGACGTCTTTGGGACCATGATTCTGCCTAGCACATTATCTATTCTTCTGATGCAGTCTTGATCAATCCAGCAAACCGAGTGTTCTGTCCTTGCCTGGCCAAGGACTGACCATGTGACCCAAGATAGGCCAATCACACACCCTGTTGCTGGGATTTAAATCTTGAGTTGAGTGACCCACTAATGGAAGATGGTTGAGGCTCAGCCAACTCAATGACGGAGCATGCTAAAAAGACCCCTTTAGTTCCAGTTCTCTGAAACTTCCCCAGTCTCTTTCCTTTCTAAAGTGAGCTTCTCAAGCATTTCTCCCAATGCCATGAGCTGTCCCACATTTCTTCTAATTGATCATTTGTTTGTTTTAGTCATCCAGAATTAGTTTCTGTTGCTTGCAACCCACAAGCCTTGAGAGATTCAGGCACAAAGAGAGACACATGGAGACAAGCAGAGAAACTCACAGAACCTAAATATAAAGCAGGCACACAGACACACTCTCCTGACTTGTATGGAGGACAGCAGACTTATTTTGAAAAAAAAAAAAAAAAAAAGAGTGAAATAAATAGCTTGGCCAGATGAATTTATTTCTAGGGAGTGGTAGTGGTAGACTTGTTATATGCATCTCTGGGTATTTTCACAGTTCCATTGTTGGAACTAGCCCCTTTTATTTATTTACACTGAATGAAAAGAGCAGTATGATAATATGCATGAAATAAGGTTTCTGCTTTTTTTCTTCCCTGATCTTTTTCTCACGTGATTTAATCTAGGGAGCCATTCTCAGCCCTACAGGCAAAGGCTACCAAACTGATGGCTCCTGCTGTCCACTCATTCATTCAAAATTAATTATAACACCTACTCTGTGCCAGGAACCTTAGGGATACGAAGATGGAAAAGTAAGACTCCCTGGGCCCGAGGGTCTTACAGTCACTCATCTAAGGCAAATTTCCTAAGCATACCTACTAGATGTCAGCTCATCCATGGTCCTATTCTCGAAGAGAATAGAGTCTAAAGATAAAGGAGGCATGTGTGCTGGTGTGCAGAACGATCAGCAGGGAAATCTATTTTTTTCTGAATGAGAGAAGTGCATTTGGCTAATTGATAAGCATATAAAATATATTTAGTTCAAGAATTTGTAAAGGTTTAATTATGCTGTCATGTAAATTTGGAAATAGTCTTTCTGGAACAACAGCAGAGAGAGAGACTAATTGGAGAGAGTTGAGGGAGTATGTCTTGGTAGATACGATATATAAAGAGGATATAGCTACAGAGTCTTTATATTCTTGTGACCATAAGAGGAAGCTGAACTTTCTGTTGTTCAGTCAAACGAAGGGAGGCTACAGTCTACTGAAAATCAGAGAGACTGAGTACCATTCTTAGTTGTTCCATTTTTGGATCTTCTTTCTCATGTTAATTATAATATTTAAAAAATCTATGTGCAGGTAAATGGGCAATAATTAGGGGCAGAGGAACCCATAGTCTGCTGGTTCCACCTTGGAAATAAGGGGATAGAGTTTGGGGACAGTTTAAGATGAGGGCAAAGATGAAGATAGTATGGAGAAAGATTTGGGAATTCAGTAAAAGGGATAGACCAAGATCATATTCTTGATTGCATCTCACATACATATTATATCTACCTGTGTTTTCTTCCATGGTCATGGATGAAACCAGGCAAAATCAACCAAGTGCTCACAGATGCACATTACTCACCTGCCCTGCCTGTCACCATCATTGCGGGGGGGAGGGGGGAGTCCGAGACAGTGCTTCTCAAATATCATCATGCAAATGAATCACCTCAATTATTAAAGTATATATTCCAGTTCAGTAGGTCTGGGGTAGGGTTGAAATTCTGCATCTCTAACCAGCTCCCAGGTGATGATGACGACTCCCCAGAGCACACGTTGAGCAGCAAGGCTTGGAGTAAGTCTTGGAGACTGGAGTATCCTGGAGACTGTTGTGAGCCCCCCTTCCTAGCTACTCTCCCTGTCTCTTGCTGCTGCCAAAGAGGGCCAAGTCTGCCACAAAGGGTGAAGGATGGGGGTACGAGGGTCACCATGCACAAGGAGCAGAGACAGAGTGGAAGAATCTGCCTTGGGGTATCTGGGAAAGCTAACCAGGATGAGCCCACACTTAAAGGGTGAGTGAAAGTTCACCAAACCGACAAGGAAGAGGATGGTAGTACATGGAAAGGAGTCAACATGAGCAAAGACACTGAGCTATGAGCAAATGAAATGTAGCCTATCTGCGGAACTACAGAAAGGTCAGTATGGGGGAAGAGTAAAGCACTACCTTCAAAGGAAAAACCAAAGAGCAGGGCTTCTTTAGAATTCGATCTTGGCCAGAATTGACACCAGAAAAATAGGCTTGGTTTAAAGAAAAAAATTATGTTGATGAAGACTACTGAGTATTTTCTACGTGCTGGGCACTGTGCTATGCTTTTTTCATGATTCAGTCTTTTGGACATCACAACAATCCCCATTTTAGCGTTGGGGAAAGTGAGGCTTAGAGAAGACAACTACCCACCCCAGGGCCAAGGTGCTAATAGATGAAGGAACTGGAAAGTGACCCAAGATAATCTGACTCCGGGCACCATGTGCTTAACCACCATGCAACGTTATCCCCCACCTGGTGCTACGGTAGTTACTCCATCCCTGCCAGTAGGTGGACTCTGGAAACCGTCCGTGACCCTGTGCCCAGTGAGCATGAGCAGTAAAGCCCAAGGCATTGAACTACAGTCTCTCCTCATGGGCCCCCTCATCTCTATTCCCAGTTGCCCTTCAATACTCATGCCTGGAAAAGGAGCCTGATCACCTGGAGTTCCCACTCTTTCTCCCAGACATACGTCTCACATCAAGAGAAATTGGGAAGGGGTATGTGGCAAGAAGAAACCATTTTTAATGTTTTGGCCTGGGCTCTACTGTATTCAGGAAGCTCATTAAATGGGCCGAGGGCATCACTTTCCCCCAAATATTCCATCCCTTAACCAGAGCAGTAAATATCCCTTTGCCTAGAACACCTGCTGCTGCTGCTGCTGCTGCTGGATGAAAGGGCCTTACACTCCCATCACCAAGGGTAGAGCAGGCACTGACGTCAGAAGTCAGAGCTGTTGGAGTTACACAATCCCGGAAGTTGCTTGAGCATGGAATAAGGCCATATTTAACCTCAGGGGAGCTAAAAATAGGCAAATAGAATTTTATTTCCCCATAAAAATTTTAAACTTTAAATAATATTTTTTTAGTGATCCTAGGCAAGGATTTGTTTGGCCCCAGGCAATGTTTTCACTGTTGAATTATGATCCCTAGGAAATATGGATAGTATATGTGCATGGTATGGTCAAGGCAAATGTGTGTGTGTATGCATGTGAGTGCACGAATGTGTACAGGGTATGTGTGTGTGGATAAATACAGATGGAGATATGGCTGTGGGTACACCTACAGACGTAGATATATGTATAAATATAGAATGTGGGCTGTGGTTTGCTGTGGTGGAGTGGTAGAGGAATGAGTGTTTATGTAACTGGGGTGAGTAGGTGAGTATGAGGTCTGTATATTTTGTGAGTGGGAAGGTTTTGATACAGGTATGTAGTGTGTTTTTGTGACTAAGAGCACGAGTTGTATGGGTGTGTTATAGAAACTGTGCATGGTGTGTGTGGTAGGTGTGTGTTTGCAGGGGTGTGTAAGGGTATGTGAGCATAAGGCTTCATTGCATCTGCTCTTGCTTCTGTGAGTGTGTGGTATTTCACTGAGTGTGGGGAATGTGTGTTTGTGTGTATTCAAATTGTGTGGGATGTGTGGTAAATGTATATTGACAGTGTGCCTGTGTGGGTAGCACCATAACTGAGTTGAGCACGCAGGTGTGTGCTGGAAGGGGTGTGTGCCTGTTTGTGTGTGTGCATGTGTGCACACCATGGCTGATGACCCCACGAAAGGTGGTCACAGAGTCCTGATCATGCCTTTCCAATATTTAGAACATCCTGGATCCTCCCCCAACATATTTCCAGAGACATATTTGAAGGTGTTCTCCAGAATGCTGACCTACTTTGGCCCTCCAGGACTCCAACCCCTAATTACCCCTTGGACTAGGCACAGAGTGTTTGGAGCAATTACCATTTCTTCGTACCTATGGGCTTCTCTCAAACTCTGGTCTATAGGCAAAGGTCTTCCCATATAATGGGAGGAGATGGTCAAAACAAAACCAACAAAAAACTGCCCTGAGCAGAAATAACGTACTCAGTTCAGTTTCCCACAAGAAATAAGAAGACACAGTATGGCTTAGAAGAAATTCTCTAGCTTTAGGGTTTCTAGTTTCTGCTCTGTCACTGTTCTGTGGCCTGGCCTTAGGCAAACCCTTCCTCTTCTTGGTTCTAGAATCAGTCTAAATTCTTAACTACTCCAACTTTGTATTGATGTGTTTAACAACTTTTCATTGGCTCCCTACAGCCCCCTGGATAGAATCCAGTCTCCTTAGCATGCCCTTTAAGACCCTTCATGACTTGACTGTACTCGTTTCTCATTCCCTGCCATTCTTCTAGGCCACCATATCTTTTCACCAATTTACTGATTGTTTGGCCCCAGGCAATGTTTTCACTGTTGAATTATGATCCCTATGATAATATTGGGATCACATAATCTCCTCAAAGAGGGGCACCTGGGTGGCTCAGTCAGTTAAGCCTCTGACTCTTGGTTTTGGCTTAGGTCATGATCTCATGGGTGGTGAGATCAAGCCCCCTGGCAGGCTCCATACTCAGCAGGGAGTCTGCTTGAAGATTCTCTCCCTCTGCCCCTCCCCCTATTCTCTCCCTCTCTTTCTCTCTTAAATAATAAAATCTTTAAAAAATATATTATCGGGGCACCTGGGTGGCTCAGTCGTTAAGCATCTGCCTTCGGCTCAGGTCATGATCCCAGGGTCCTGGGATCGAGTCCCGCATCGGGCTCCCTGCTCTGCAGGAAGCCTGCTTCTCCCTCTCCCACTCCCCCTGCTGTGTTCCCTCTCTCGCTGTGTCTCTCTCTGTCAAATGAATAAATAAAATCTTTAAATATATATATATATGTATATATATATATCATCCCCTCAAAGAAACATATGTGACTGTCCTTTGTGCTGAGTAAGTCCAACTCAGCTGCCTTCCCTTCTGTAGAAAAACCGAGGACCAGGAAGGACATATTCTACTACACTCACTCATTGATTGATTGATTTGTTCATTCATTCAAAATATTCTGGGGTAATTAATAAATTCCAGAAACTCAACTAGCTTCTAGAATGTGCTATCCAGCCAAATATGTACCTTGCCCTTGTAAAGCTTAATCACTGAAATCAGACCTTTCTCCAGAAAGTTAGTCCCATAACCTGTGCCTGAATCTAGAGTGAATGGGAGTTTCAAGGAAAAATCCCATCCATCAAGTTGGTGTCTCAGTAGTAATGGCTAACAGCATGAGTTCAGGAATCTAGAGTGAAGGGAAGTCCCAAGGAAAAGTCCCAGCCATCAAGTTGGTATCTCAATAGTGATGGCTAAGGAGCATGAGTTCAGGATTCGGCACGCCTGGGTTTGAATTTTGATTCTGCCATGCTGCCTCATTGTAAGAGCTCAAAAAATGCTGGCTTTAAAAAGTATGCACCTTACTTCCTCCCAGTGGGCTTGGATAGTAACCCTTTCATTTCCTGAACGCAAAACTTTTCACTTCAGCCTTGTCCATTGGGCTGAGGCTTCCAGTGTCTTCTCAAGTCAAATAGCTGTAAATTTTTCATGATGTACCAGGATATAAGCTCCACGAGGTTGGCAATTTTTTGCATGTTGTGTTCACTGACAGAACTTTAGTGTCTAGAACACAGTAGATTCTGAGTAAGTATTTCTTAGGAAAGTAAATACTGCACCTGTCAGCAGATTGCAGAAATTGATCTGTCCAACCATTACTATTATTGATAACTTCCCCTTTCCACCTGAACTGTGAAATGTATTCCACACCTCACCTCTAATTCTCTCAATAAAATCAAGAAGCAGGTCCGATTATTCCATTTTAAAGGTGCACAAACTAAGTAATCTAAGACCCAGTGAGGTTAAAACTTGCCCAAGGCCCTGTAATTGCTAAGTGACACAACTGGAATTTGAATCCAAGGTTGGTTCCAACACTGTACCATGCTTTCATCCAGGCACTCCACTGGTTTCCTGGGGGAGAAGCAAAGAATCTTCTTTCCCCCTCATCCCTCTGATGGAGAATCCAAACTAGACGTTGAACAGCACAGGCAAAGAGGCTGGCATTAAGAAAACAATAGGGCTGAAGACACTGCATTGTCAGTAACTGCTGAAAAATCATGGTGCTAATTAAGAAAGATGCTCCTTGTTCTGCCAAAGGCTCTATCTTCTTGCAGGGATCAATAATTCAAAAATAATTGTTTACTTTGTCTAGGCTTCCTGCCTTCTCCTCTGCCTGTATTTTTTCCTTCTTTCTTTGTACAGTGTGAAAGTTGATGAAGAGCCTCATTTTCACAAATGAAAGAAACTTAATTTTTTGGCACTATATCCCTCATTAGCAAGAGCAAAATCACTTAGTGGTGGCCTCCGCTTCCTTCTACTTGTCCAAACCAAGGCCCAAGATCAGAAGGCCAGCTTTCTCACGCAGTTTGAGCTCCCATTAAATCTACTGTTTCAGGAAGAGCATTTAATGATAGATGGTGACAGTCACTAAAAATGACAGCAGCCCTTGCCTCTTGTTTTTTGTTTATCTTGCCACTCTCTCCCCCCAGTAGTGTATGTAAGGCCAACAGCTATATGGCCCCAAAGAACTCCGACTCTAGAAACCAGGTTATCCACTGAATATAAGAGGGACACCGGAGTAGAAATAAGTAATATCAACTTAAAGGAGGAGTAAGGAAAAAAAAAAAAATCTCCCATGCTGGGACATAACAGAAGATCCATCCATCAGCAGAATTCTTGTATAACCACAAGAAGAAGAGTAAAAGACAATCACTTTGGTCATAACCTTCCAAGAACTGGGTGGTACATGTCCAGGGTTATGCTACCAACTTAAATATGTTTTATGGCACATGTAACAAGTCAAGTGATATGTTGATAAATGTTTAACAGATTTCTGGGGGAGAAAAAAAGCAGTAATTTGTAACCTTTGCCAATGATCAAGGTATAAATATTCTCACTGGGTCCAACTGCAAGCAAACAAGATGAATGTTGGATTTGGGAAAAGATGTGTACAACTGATCCTTGTAGGTCAAAACAAGCATGCTCAGCATCCCCAGTGGTACTGCCTCAGAAATATTTTGATGGTGCTTTACCTTCCCAAGTGGTTTGGCCCATAGAAGAGAAATCACTTATCTACCTCAACATTATCTGCTTGACGGCCAACTCTTCTTTTCAGTGGCAATAGATTTATTTTTATGATGGTTTACGTATCCTTCTAGTGGCAGTCAATTGCTGGAGCCAGATCACACCAAGAGGGACAGCCAATAAGGCTGGGGAGCACAGCTGGAGCATGGTGAGCAGGCCACAGTATGACCTTCCACTGGGGCCAGTGCAGCTGGCCCACTGGTCTCCCCTCTGCCACGCGTGAAGTCCTTATCACCCTCTGCTGTAACAGTTTGAATTCCAGAAGGATAGGTATGGGAACACATTTATCCTTGGCACACTGTGGTATTAGACTGAAAACTTTCACTAATATGTTAAGTGAGTAGGCCAATTAGAATAAAAGAAACCTCTACTGAGGACCTTTACCCACCTCCACATGCTCTTAAGTTCATCCCCACTAACTTAACTATATCTCTTCCCATAAAACACATAAAAAGGGGAATTAGGGAAAAGCCTTATAGCCCCTGTTACACACTCTACAGCATCCTGAATAATGTCTCCTCTAAAAAAAATTCCTCAACAGTGTGCTAACATGCTGTAACTTGATTCAAAGTGGTAAGGTCTCTGCATCCCCATGGAAATATCGTTCCCTCAGTGAAATAATGACATAATAAAAAATAATATGAAATTTGGGGTAAACAAAAGGCAGAGGTATTTTGAGCCAGATGATGGACCATCAAAAGGACAGTCTGATAATGCACTGCCGGCAGACTTCATAGGAAGGGCGAGATAACTGTGTACAGCTCCAATATCAGGACTTGGAGTTCAAGCATTAAAGACTAATGGTTTCTACTTGTGAAGTTCCCACGGCAGCTGGCCAAAGAGTTGTAATAATAAATTGGGTTCTGATTACATGCCTTTAGCTAGACTGTGAAAACCAAGGGGGAGTCAAGTGGAACTCAGAAGCTGTCAAGCATTAAACTGTCTGACTCGGGCAGTACAGACTGGGGGGCTCAAACTGTACAGCCACAGAAGAGAATACATAGGTTGTTACTGATTTGGAGTTGAGGAAGACCTAGCAAGTAGTTGTGGCGACATCTTCCACCTGGTCATGCTAGACACCCCATTATCTAACACAATTACAGTACCCCTGGGGTCCCACTTCACCCAGTCTACACCCAGACAGGAAAGACCTAGAGTCAGACCCAGCAGAGCCATCTCCAACTGGCTATGGCTTCAAGGATGAGGCTCGGAAACGTTCCTAGAATGGGAATGCCAGATCTTTATTTCAGATAGAAGAGAAAGTTCTGTTTACTTCCACTTGCGTGGTGGGGAATCTTCCTACCATCTGAGTTCATGTCCTGCTTCTGTGTGGACGATCTACGGACATGTCCCTTGAAGGTTATCAGTGTGAACTGTCATTCTCAACATCTAATTTACAGCTACACAGGAGATGGGGGGTCATGGGGAGGCAGCAACCAGCCACTATGTGCTTAGACAAATCCCTATGACTTGCCTATTTTCTTACTTGACTAACAAGTGACGCCAATACACCGCAATTAATTAAGACTATTAAATGGGAAACTGGGGCAAGGGGTACACAGGAGCTCTCTGTACTATCTTTGCAACTTTCCTACAAGTCTAAACTATCCTAAAATAAACCACTTCAAAACAAAAGACTACGAAGCAATTTCCAGTTCACTGAGATTTTGCTTGGGGCTCAAGATGTTACTTAGCCCATAACGTGATTTCTCTAGTAGGCAAGTCTGGATTTGATGATCCTGTTGAAAACGCACCAAATGGCATTATCTCCGCTATAAAAAAAAAAAAAAAGTGCATAGAAAAAAAGACCAGAAGAAAATAAGCAATTGCTGCTGCCTGTGGATGGTGGACTTCTACGGGTAAGGTGGGGTTTTTTTATTTCTTTCATTTTTCTTTGTCTTCTAAATTTTCCACCATTACTTCTGAGAGAAATTGGATTTGCAAAAAGGCTTCACTATTGCCCAACCATCTACAAGGTAAAGCTTCTCAGAGTAATATACCTTCAGGATCTGGTCTTGCTTCTCTGGTTTCATTCCATTACTCCCCCTCCTCCTATAGATGACAGTATTTCTGGGTAATTCTATATGCCCATAATTGTCCCAAACATGCTGTGTGGTTTCACACCTCTGAGTCTTTGCACATCTAATCGTACAACTTCAAATGCCCTGCCTCCTCCCCAGTCCAATTTTTGGATGTTTCCTTCAAAACCTAGCTAGTATCACCTTCCTTGGGAAAGCCTCCCTGACTGCACCAAGCCTCCCGACAGAATTCATGCTCTCCCCTCACTGCCAGACACAGGTTTCTATCATTGCACTTATCATGCTGATTGGTGTTGATCTGTCGGCCTGGTTAGCCTGACTACAAAATCACTGAGGGCAGAATAGGGTGTGATGTATTACTACATTCCCAGTGACTAGTAGAGTGTCTGGCATATGGAACTATTACAGTAAGTTCTTTGTTGGGGGGATAGTGAATGGACTCATGAGCAGATGTTTGGTTACCCCCAGAAGGCAGCATTATTGACTTATAAAAGAAGAAAGCTTGACCAAGAGCGAAGAGCCAAAACAGAAAGGCAGAGCCAAGCTGGGAAGTCAGGTGAGAAGTGGCTGGAACCGTGACAAAGGCACAGGGATACAGATGACCAAGAACCTTATTTGAGTCAGAGCCAGTGTGAGTGAGTCTGAGCCTCTTCTGAGGTCCCAGGGTTAGAGCTTTAAAGTTGTCTTGCTGTGAAGATGCCAAACAAGACATTCTAACCCGACTTGTCTTGTTTACTCATATGATCCTTAAATTGTTAGGAAGAAAATGCCCATCGGAGGTCATCAAATCCCGTGGTCTGTAAACTGCACTTCACAGGGATCTGGGATTCTACGGAATTGTTTCAAAGACAGAGAATGTGGAGGAGGCTGGTGCTGCAGACACACCAAGCAGGGCGGCTCCATTTGTAACTGGCTTACAGCATGGCACTCCACAGAAAATTCTTGAAGAAATGGTTCTGCTGATAAAGCAAAGGGAGAGACAGAGGAAGGGGGGGAAGGAACAAAGAAAAAGAGAGTGTGAGGAAGCCTGGAAGGGAGGAGAAGAAGGCTGAGAAGGAAGGGAAAGGAAGAGAGAGAAGGAAAAGGGGAGATGAGGGAGGAAGGAACAAAACAAAAAAAAGGAGGGAGGGGGAGAGGAAAGGAGGAAGGAAGGAAAGAAGGGAGGGAACAGAAGGGAAGGGAAGGTGGGTGGTGGGGGGAGCAAATTTAAGGAAGAGAAATGAAAGGAGGAAGAAAATAAACTGCTCCTAACACCCGAATCTTTCACCAGAAAATGAGGCATCAGGAGAGGTGAATTTCTGAGGTCACACAGGAAGGAAACGGCACTGTCGTGATGATGACTCTAGTCCTCTCATTCTCAGCTCAGCACACCACGTTGGAGAACAGAAGCTCCATTAGCTCCATCTTCCTCCCCTTCACCCCACAGTGCAGTAAGGCACCCTAATAAAAGCTCCTAAGCTAGGATGCCCAATGAAGTGAAAAGGAAAGGTGAAGGTAGGTGTTGTGGAATTAAAACCTTCAGTTAGGAGATCAGACACTAGCCATCTCATGAGCCATGAATCCCGCAAAAAGATTTTGCCAAATAGGGAATCCTCACGACCTGCTCCCATTAATGGGGGGAAATGATTCATAATTAGGACAGCAATTGTTTGCATGGAAATAAGAGCTGGCGTGTCTGGAAATCCCTTGTCGTCCTAAACGATTCAAATACTCCCTTTCTGGGGCATCCGTATTCTTGAATTACTGAGAAAAAAAAAAAAATCCCTCTTCAAAGACCACAGGAGAGAGAACTTGAATAAGAACTGGAGGGATGGTTAGTGGAGTCTAAGGTCTGAGGGCTGCCATATGTGTTCATTCGACATGTATTTTGCTGAGGGCCTCCTCTATGCAGGCACTGCCCTAGGAGATGGATAAACCGCAATGAGGATGTGGGGCTCTGTTCTCAAAAGCCTGAAGTCTAATAGGTAGATCATTCTGACTATATAACGTATGATCAGGACGGTCATGATGTAGGTGAGGGGTGGTGAGAACCTCCAATCCGGCCGATCCCAGCACCTATCCCAGCACAGAAGAGTAGGAGAGTTGAGAAGAGTTCCTAGCCCAGTGGTTCTCAACTGTAATTGGCATGTGAATTACCAGGGGCTCTTGTTCACGTGTGGGTTCTGATTCAGTAGCTCCGGATGGGGCCTCAGATTTTGCAGGTCTAACGGATCCCAGATGATGCGGATGTTGCTGGTCACAGACCACATAAAAAGAAGCAAGGTCCTAGAACAGAGCTACTCAAAACGTAGCCCATGGGCTAGCAGCAGCACTATCACTTCTGAGTATGCATAAATGCAAGTGCTCAGGCTTTATTACGGCCTCCTAAATCAGAATCTCTGAGGATAAAGCCCAGAATGCTGTGTTCTATTAAATTCTCAAGGTGATTCTTGTATACACTAACATTTGAGAAGCAGCATCCTTGTGGATCTACTTGAACTAAGTCCTAAAGAAAGAGATAAGACTGCCATGTTAAGAACTCCACCCAACAGCATCTATCATAGACTCCACTGTCTGCCTCCCGTTTCAGCTCCAACAAATATTTCTCATTCACTTGGCCAGACACAGAAGATCAACATCATTGCTAAAGCAAAACTGGACCTGATTTCCCATGAACTGAGACAGGATTGAAAACTCCCGGAGGGAGAAAGAAGGCTACGTCCTGTTGAAATGCCACAAAGATGGAAAATGAATGGTATGTGTGCCATAATATGCTCATTCTGTTCCTGTGACAGACATCATTAATCAATCCCTGTTCTCTTTTTTGCTTAACCCAGGCCCTATCTCAGAAACCTCAACCTAGCTCCCGAGGCATCCCTTACTGGCTGAGAGAAGCTTATATGAAAGAGAAAACCCTTCTAACCCTTTAAATCATCATGGACTGAGAACTTTAGTCAAAATAAATATTTTACCAGGTGTAGGAAAAAAGCGGCACCATCATTTTCCTTCATGGTGTGCATTTCTCAGGAAGAAGAATCCTTATACCAGCGTTATCAGTGGGAGTGACCAAACCACCCTATTCAGCAAGTGATATTTGCATCTTTTATCCAAAAGGAAGAACAGAAATGGGAGGAGATGCACATTTACTGAGCACATACTCTACGTCATGCACCTTCCTAAGAGCTTTACATATAGAATACTTCATCTGATCCTCACCATAACTGTATGGGGTAAATTTTGTCATCCTTATTCTATAAAGGAAGTCTCAGAGAAGTTATGTGAGTTGCCTGCTGTCACGCAGCTAGTAAAGAGCTTGAATTCATGGGGCGCCTGGGTGGCTCAGTCGTTAAGCATCTGCCTTCGGCTCAGGTCATGATCCCAGGGTCCTGGGATCGAGTCCCGCATCTGGCTCCTTGCTCGGTGAGGAGCCTGCTTCTCCCTCTCCCTCTGCTGCTCCCCCCAGTTTGTGCTCTCTCTCCCTCTCTCTGACAAATAAACAAATAAAAATCTTTTAAAAAAAGAAAAGAGCTTGAATTCAAGCCCAGGTCTCTCTGGCTTGAAATATGTGTCTTTTGCTAGTACACTCTAATAAACAGGGGCATTACTGATATGGTTGATTAAAAAAAAAAAAAAAAAACAAGACCACAGAATTGCAAGGATTTCAGGATAGTTATTTCTAGATAGCTCTAACCATTAAAAGAGCCTGTGGATTCTCTTAAGGGGCCTTTTTTTTTTTTAGCCTAGAATCTGAGTTTTAGATGGTCTGGGATGAAGATTTCAGCTTCTGGTTGATCGTGAAGGACCTGAGAGAGTGGCCTGGAATATTTACCCTGGGAGCACAAAATCCTGAAGAAACAAATTGGGGGCTTTATCAGACAAAATCCAAAGGAATAAGCTGTTGCTTTAAATACTAATTCTGTAACCTGGTTTATTTCCCTAAATTGGCCCTTGATGGGCATTATAATATAATAAATGTCAATCTTGTTGTTATTATTGTATATTATAAGAATAATTACATTATTATCACTATTACTATTACAACAATGTCACAGTTGAGTTCTCTAAAAACAGATGCTGAAATGGAATTTAGGATGCAATATGTTTATTAAGGGTCAACATCTGTGAAGGGAAAGGGGAAGGAAACAAAGATGGGACAGAGAAGTTGAACTGCAATCAAACTTGAAAAGCCTGAGACACCGCAACAAGGAGCTCTGGAACAAACATCATGCATTAGGGTTGTTCGTCTTCAGGCCAAAATGGTCCAACCTTTATAAATCTGCCTCATTTAGGGGCATGAGGGTGGCGCAGTTGGTTGTGGCCCCAACTCTTGATTTGGGCTGAGATCATGATCTCAGGGTTATGAGATGGAGCCCAATGTCAGGCTCTGTGCTCAGTGTGGAATGTGGAATCTGCTTGTCCCTCTCCTTCCCCCCCCAACTCTCTCTCTCTGTCAAATAAATAAATCGTCCTCATTCAGTCACTAGATACTTGCTGCTCTGAGAAGAATGGGATGATACAGCTGTCTACAGCTGAGGAATGGGTAGCTACAGACACTGTGTTTGTGTTGACCACATTCCTTGTAGCTGGACAGCAAGTCTTTCTTTGAAGGAGGATGCAGACATTTGAACGGGGCTTTACAATTTATGACTCTGTCATATCTATTAGCACATTTGCTCCTTGCAATCCAGATATGATCACAGTAGATTCCTATATATAGTAGATTCTACTGTTGTTCATAATATTTGCTGTCCTTCCTCCCATTAGAACTACTTCCTGCCCCGCTGATATATCAGGCTCAGTCATGTGACTTGCATTGGCCAATGAGACATAAATGAAAGTAATGTGTACCACTTCTGAGCAGAATCTTAAAGAGCCACTGCATGTGCTGACATCTTTTTTTTTTTTTTTCCCCCTCTGCTAAGAATCCAGATATCCCACACAGGAGCTGCTCCTTCAGCATGGGTTCCTGAGTGAAGGCACAGGGAGCAAAAGCTGCAGGCTCTCCATGGTGGACAAGTCTGTGAGAGAGATAGAGACCTGTGCTGTTTCATAGTGCTAAGATATTTGGGGATTTTTGTTACTACAGCATAACTTAGCCTAGATTGGCTGAAACACCTCCCATTACCTACAAGACATAAAGCTCAAGCTTCTCAGCAAGGCTTTATATAAACCAACCTCTGCCCATCTTTCTAGTCTCATCTCTCATCAGGCCTCACCTCCTTGCTTTGCTCTGACCACCTCAAACCCATTTCTCTTCTTGAAAAACTCCTACCCCCCTTCCAAGCTTTAGCTCAAGTATTCTCTATGTGAATTTCCCTCCCCCTCCCCCTGCCTTTCCCTAGGCAGAAACAACTCCTTCAACCTTTCCCACTGGCCTAGGTAGAAACTATTTTGTTAGACCCCGCCCAGTGATGAGCACATTGTCAGGTGCTCAGCAGGTGGTCAATAAATATTTGGTGGAATAAATCATAGTGTATATTCAGGTGTTAGTGTGTCCCAGGCACTGTAATAAGTGTTTAATGTAGATCGTTTAACTTTTACCAATATTCCTTATTTTACAAATGGGAAAACTGAGGCCCAGAGAGGTTAAGGAACTTAGTTTGTGCTTAGAACTGAAAAAAGCAGGCCGTCTGGTTCTACTGCCCACTTCGTAACCACCGTTCCATGTTATAGCAATCCATATGTGCCCAGATTCTAACCAAGCCTCTTACACATAGCGGACACTCGGGATACATGGAAGTAGTGAGGTATCAGGGGTCTGTCCCTAGGGCAGGCATAGAGAGTGTCCGGTGACTATAAAAAATTAGAAAGCAATAATAAAATCAACTAAAATTTGGTCTTATTTATATTATCACCATGCACTATCAGTTCTAAACAATGTCACTGATAAAATATTCTTCCCTGCCATGGTGGATCATTTCCAGCCCTCAACCCCTTATTCCAGCACTGAATGGTTGTTAAATGGATGAATGAACTGATTGATAGAACTGATGGTAATGTGAAGCATGGAGATGTAGCAGTTGACAGAGAACAAGCCCATTACTTCCATGACTTTCCATTAAGGCAAAGCCAGTAGCCTAGTTTGACATGTCGCCTCCCTCGGGTAGTGTGGGAGAAATTGGAGGGAAATCAGCCAGCCCAAATGGATGGGCCCGGCATTCTGGAAAGGATGAAAATCATCCATTTTGTAAATCCAGAGGCATCACCCAGCAACCTGAGGCATGGGGACAGAGAAATATCTCACCTTGGTAGCCCTCCCTAGGCCAGTGACCAGAGCTGCCAAGATGCAAGCAAAATTCAGGAAGGAATCTGGAACCTGCATTTGTAGAGGCCCTATTGGGCAATGACCCAAATTTCTACAGCCTGCTGCTCCCCAAAGTATTATTCTGACAGGAAAAAGAGAAATGAAAATCCTGGACATTCCTTCTGAGTAAGTTCTATTTCTTGGGGCTTTGATGATAATTGTTTTGGACACTTTATCATAATAGATTCAATTTCAATATTTCCACCCTTCCACATCCATGGAGAATTCCCTAATATTTGGCAAAACCCAAATCCAGAAAAATAAAGCACCTGTTTAGACAAATCCCACCTAGCCCTGTAGTGCCATTCTGGAGGACTGCTCAGTTAGTCTACTTGTCTGTTTCATTGACTGGACTGTGCGTTTCTGGAATGTGGAGATACTCTCCCATTCCTCTTGAAACAAAGGTAGCCCTTGGTTTGTTGAGTGAATAAAGGATGACTTTGCTTCTTTCTGTCATGGCCTAACCTGGTGACGCTCTCCTATGAGAGTATGCCTTTCCCAAGTGATTGACTTAGTCACACAAAATGTCTTCCCCATTAATGGACAGGAGAGGATCTAGAGATCTGGGCCAGGGGATAAGTCCCAAAATGTTTGATTTCAATCAGAAATGCCTCCCACAAGCTGCTCACCTTCTCCCCAAAGTTTTCTCCAATGATCTTCAGATCGGTCACATCAGTGAGAGGGTCTCAATGAAGGGTTAATTGCTTTCAGTACTTTTTCTTAATACCCGTTAATTTCTCTCTTCATGAGGAAAGCACATGTCAGGACTTGCCAAACTGTCATGAGGAAGAAGCAATCACGTTAGAGCAGTGGTTCTCAACTGGGGGAGATTTTGCCTTCAAGGACCCCAGGAACATTTGACAGTGTCTGGGCACATTTTTGGTTATTACGACCAAAAGGAGGAGGATGCTGAATTTAGTGAGTAGAGGCCAGGGATGCTTCTAAACATCCTAAAATGCAGAGGACTCCTCTCCCTGCCCCACAGCAATGAATTCTCAGCTGCAAATGTCACTAATGCCAAGGGTAAGAAACTGCATTACAGGCATCGAAGGTTAGAAGCAGTAAAGGTATGAAGTCACACATTCCACAAATTTGGGAAAAATAATAATGATAATAATGATAACCAGCAGCAACAGCAGTAAACACCCACTGAGTGGCAGACACTCTTTTAAGTATTTTTACACTTTCACTGTTTCGATCCTCATCTGACTGCCCTTGGAGGCAAGGACTGTTTGTTACTACCCCCGTTTCAGTAATGGGGACACTGAGGCACCCAAAGTCACCCAGCCAGTATGTATCAGAGCTCCTACTCCCACTGCTGCCTGGCCCCAAATCTGTATTCTTTTTTTTTATTCTTCCTTTAAAAAAAATTTTTTTTTAATTTAAATCCAATTTAATTAACATATAGTGTATTATTAGCTTCAGAGGTAGAATTTAGAGGTTCACTAGTTGCATATAACACCCAGTGCTCATTCCATCAAATGCCCACCTTAATTCTTAACTACTCTGCTGAACTGAAAATCGGCGATGATTTTGGTTCCGGCTTCTAGGTTCATTTCTTTAGGAAAGAGAATGCGAGAAAGCAAAATATTTGCGTTTCTTTAGGTTTTTATGGAAGGAAGATATCAGAGCTAAAGACTGAGCAGTGACTAATGTCTGCAATTGCAGGGGACAAATGGCAAATCCACGAGTCTGAGATGAGGCTCTATGCCCGCCATAGTGGCTAATGAGGGAGATTGGTGTAGTGGAAAGAACATTATGTCAGGAAGCAAGAAACATGGATTTGGGGTATAGCTCTGCCACAAATATGTTGTGGGACTTTGGGCAAGTTAACTGAAACTCTCCAGCCTGATTTATCTTTTCTGGTATTTTCCATATTTTCCATTTTAGCTCTTCTCATGGTTGTATAGAGCAGGAGTTGACAAACTGGAACACAGGCCCAATCTGGCTGTCTTCTGTTCTTGTCAATAAAGTTTTATTGGGACATGGCCACACCCATCTTTTACATACTATCTATGGCTGTTTTTGTGCTACCATGGAAGAGCTGGGTAGTAGTAATAGAGACTGTATGGTCCACAAAGCCTAAAATACTTACTATCTAGTCCTTTACAGAAAAAGATTGTCAAGCTCTAGAGTAGAAGCATCTTTGTAGATTTTCTTTCTAAATCTGTGGAGTAGGAAAATTAAAACAAGCCTGTGCTACAAACTACACTGACCTACTGTAATGCTCTAATGATGCTCTAATGAAACCACCTATCTGAAAGTACTTTGAAAAAGTACTAAGAAATACATGAACCACACCATTATTATTTATATATTTATTATGTAATACATTATTATACAATTACATATAAGTTCTATAACAATTATATTTAAGATGATATAAATATATATTATAATTATAATACATATTATATATTATTAGTAGCATTCAGATGATGTGGATGCAATGTGACATAGTAGAAAACAAACAAACGAAAGCCAAACAGCATGGGATTTGGAATCAAGCACACCTGAGGTTGAATCCAAATCCATCCAATTATTCCTATCATGATTTGGAGTAATTAAATTCCTTGAGTATCAGTTTTCTTAACGGAGGGTAATATTATTTAACTGGGGAAGAGAAATAAGACATAATGGGGCTAATGACACTTAATTCCTAAACTTGCTGGGAGGGTGAAATAAGATATATTCAATTATGTATGCATTTGTCCACTGAACATGTCACACGGATGCTCCACTGGGTACCAGGAGCTGTGCCAATCAGCTGTGCTCAGACAGCCATGGTCCCTGCACCCTGGCACCTACAGGCTAGTGGGAGAGACAGACCCTGAGCCAGAAATTTCAGCACATGAAAGTTCAATGACAACTCTGAGGGCCATTCAAATTCAGTCGTAGCATTAACCTGATTGCTACAAAGACCTGAGAATTTTTCAAAGGTACAAGAAATTATCTGGGTTCCCAATTGTGAGAAGCCCTTGAGGGGCAGTGGGGGAGTCACAAAACTATAAGATCTGAACTCAGGGAAGAGAGAAAGAAAGCAAAGCACTGTATAGATCTGAGCACGAGGTAGGACAGGGGGTAGGAGATGGCAATGGGAGAGAAAGAGGGATGTCATAAAGGCAGGCCCAGAGGTCAGATTTGCCCTACTGAGCATCATGGGACCAGAGAGAACCCTACACACCCACCGGGGATGCCTCCTTCTCTTTCAGAAAGCAGCCCTCCAAGCCCCTCCAAAGAAGCCCATGCAACTGCAAACACACAGCTTTTAGCACAACCACACTCATATACACAGGGGCAGAGGATGTATGCATTTTTACTAAACTGGTTCCCTTTCCTTCCTGGAAAACTAGCTACACCATATCTACCAGCCTCTCTTGGAATTAGGTATAGCCACACAATAGTTCTGACCAATGGAACATACGTAGAAGTTATGTTTGCCCCTCAAAGACTATCCTAGTAAAAGCCTCCCATCTAGTTCTCATTTTTCATTCTACCCTAGTCTGCTGGGCTCAGTGGAGGACTTCGGGGCCCTTAAGAGAATGGCAGAGCCAGAAGAAAGAAGGATCCTGGGTCCCTGCATGACTGCGTGGAGCAGAGCTCACTGCAATATGAACAAGAAATGAACCTTGATCATACTCACGCCCTGTGAGCGTGGGGTTGTTTTTCTCCTTTACAGCCCTAATTAGTACATACAAGTACCTTACTTTCCCTTGATACATTCACTGCTACCAGAATGGAAGCTTCGTGAAGACAAGAACTCTTGTCTTCTCATTCATGCCTCTGTCTAGAATGATCTGACATAGACAAGATGCTCAGAAAACATTTGTAGACAAAAAATATTGGTAGGATGAGGACAAGATAAATGTCAATCAGTGACCTAGGGTCACTGGAAAGAAAAGATAAAAGCTGACACACAATACAGCTCTTCTGTGAACAGTAAGGTTCTGTGCGGAATGCAGAAGTGGGTTTGTGGACACGGAGGCACAGAGCATGCGACAGGCATAGCCACAGTGAGTTCTTACAGCACCGTGGTGTAGACACAGGGAGACGGTGAGCTCTCACGGCACCGTGGTGTAGACACGAGGAGACAGACACACCACAGCTGAATTCTTATAGCATGATGGGAACCAAAAATGATTATGCGCTCAACAGAATAGGGATTTCCCTGTGTCCATGTGGGGTCTGTGTCTGTCTCCCAGTGGGACATAAGCTAAGCTCACAGATTCATACACCAAGCTCAGGCTTTGGACCCAGATAATCTGGGAATAAATAAGAATGCTAACTCACAGTTATCGAGTTCTTTGTATCTGCCAAGCACCGTAATAAGAGTGTTATGTATGTCCCATGCTTCTTAATTCTCTTATCAACCCTACACGGTAGGTGTTATTGCTATCTTCAATTTAAAAATTCAGCAAATTCAGGCTTAGAAAGGTGAAGGAATGTGTTCAAGGCCACCTAGCCAGAAGGGCTTCCTAAATGCTGACCCGAGACACATGCCTTCACCCCTCCACTACTCTATCTTCATCTGTAAAATGGGAGCAGCAACACACACCTGACAAGTCTGTTAGGAGGATAAAATTAAATCAGGCAATGTATATGGAATTCCCTGTGGACCATCTGGAACTGAGAAGGAGCTCAGAAATAGACCACGTTCCTTCCCTTTGCTTCCCTTCATTTGCCCAGCAGAGCCATTTTGTCCTAGCAAGGTTCTGAACTCCAAAAACCAGCAGCAAGCAGAGGCTGAGTCCCCAGATGACTCCACCATCAGGGCCAGCCAGTATGCACCAAACCCTTAATAGTATTTAAATTCTGTCTGGGCATCTAATTATCTTAATGATGCAGAATTCAAAATAGCACCGTCTGTGTGCACCCCAGGAAAGGTCCTGTTCACAGACATGGGCCTATTAAACCAGAGAAAAGAGTCTAATAAAAAAATTTAACAATTGCAGTACTTAGAACAGAAAAGGCTGACAGGTCTTCATTGGAATCTGGGTTCTCCCTGAGATCCCTCCCTCCTGTCTGAGCTTCTCGGGATACTTCCACCTCCTCTGCTTGGGTCTCCCATGCTCCAATGGCCGTGACTCTTCTCATTGTTGATTATGTGGCTTAATTCTCACAACTGTGTAAGGTAGATGTGGCTAAGCCCATTTCACAGACAAGGGGACTGAGCCCTAGAGCAAGTTGGGTCTTCTGGAACAAAACTCCAGAAGCTCACCATGCAGCCTAGTGTCCTGGGAAACCAGTCACAGAGACAGCCTGAGTTCATGTCTTGCAGGAGAGCCAAAGCGAACCCTTCAAAAGGTGTCCCATTGAGTCTTCTCTTCCATCTCTTCTTTCCCTCCCTTCTCTTTCTGCTTCCTCCTTCCCTTCCTATCTAACTTCCTTTTCTTATTCTTTTTTTTTAATGTTTTATTTATTTATTCATGAGAATGAGAGAGAGAGAGAGAGAGGCAGAGGGAGAAGCAGGCTCCTCACTAAGCAGGGAGCCCGATGTGGGGCTCGATCCCAGGATCCTGGGATCATGACCTGAGCCGAAGGCAGACACTTAACCAACTGAGCCACCCAGGCACACCTCCTTTTCTTATTCTTTTTCTTCATTCCCTGCCTCCTTAGTTCTTCTCTCTTTCCTTCCCTCCTTACCTTGATTCTCTCTCTCTGTTCTTCCCTTTCTTCTCTCTCTCTTTCCCTCTATCCCTCCCTCTCTCATGCTCTCACTGTATTAACTACCTACTCTTTGCCTCGTCTTATACAACATATCGAGAACATGCAGATCCACTCAACATGTCTCTATTCTCATGGAACTCACACTCGGGTAGAGTGGGGGGACAGAGAGCAAAAAAGACACCACAGGAGTAAGTATTATGATGGGCAAGTCAGAGCTGGCTGTAGGAGCATGGACGAGGGTCCCAGGGAAGGCTTTCACTTCAAAGCAGCCTCTATGGCACTGTCTAAACTTCTGTCCAAGCTCAAGATGTCACCATCCACACACATGGGCCTACAAAGACTGTCAACCTCTGTAGATCCCTGAGTTCTCAGCTTGTGCAATAAGACACCTAAGGGCTTGCCACTGGCTAGGGTATGTCATGGAACTGGACCCTTCCCTCGTCCTGTCAATTTTGAGTAGGGCCAGCCATTGCTGGGATAGTCAAAGAAGGTAATCAGCTGTCGACCTATTCTCTATCCCAGGTAATGGTCAATAGTCAGATAATATTAGACATCAACCAGCGGATGTTAGCCTCAGAGCTGATCAGTGCTCAGTGCTCATGAGAAGAGATTAATGAACAATAAAGACATAAATATTTCTTTTGTTCCAGTTATATTGAGGAATAATTGACATACACCACTGTTTAAGGCATACAGCATGACGGTTTGATTTACACTGATTATGAAATGATGACCACAGTAGGTTCAGCTAACATCCATCTTCTCATATAGATACAATAAAAAGAAAAAAAAATTCTTTTTGTGAGGAGGACTTTTAAGATAAGCTCTCTTAACTTTCCTATATATCATATACCAGCATTAACAATAGTCACCGTGTTGTACATTACATCCCCAGAAGTTATATTTTATAACTTCCAGTTTGACCACCTTCACCAATTCACCCTCCCCACCACCCCATGCTTTTGGTAACCACAAATGTGATCTCCAGAAGAAAGTATCAGTGACCTGGAGGACAGGACATTAGAAAGTATCCAGTCAGAGGAGCAAAAAGAA
Organism: Eumetopias jubatus; assembly: GCF_037043125.1. Lineage (NCBI taxonomy): Eukaryota > Metazoa > Chordata > Mammalia > Carnivora > Otariidae > Eumetopias > Eumetopias jubatus. The sequence goes on along the minus strand of NW_028274818.1, from coordinate 79,693,577 downwards.
AAAAGATTGAAAGAGACTGAAGAAAGCCAATAAGACATGGGACACAACGTCAAGTAACAATATTCACGTTATGAGCATTCCAGAAGGAGACGAGAAAGAGAAAGGCACAGAAAGTATATGTAAAGCAATGAAGGCCAAAAAGTTCCGGAACCTAGGGAAAAGAAAAGAACATCCAGGTCCATGAGGCTTAAAGGATCCCAAGTGGGTTGAACTCAATTAGGGCTACACCAAGACACACTATTAATAAATTATCAAAAGTCAAAGACAAAGAATCTTTAAAGCATCAAGAGAAAGAAGAAAAGTTACACACAAGGAAATATTCAGGAGACCATCAGCAGATTTCTCAACATAAATATTTCCTGTACAGCATTCTTGCACCAGACTGGGTGGTTTCACAACCATCAAGTGTCTCATGTCGAGGTAGTCTTGCATAGATGGAATAAAGTATCATATCTGGAGTGAAACAGATTTTGGTTCCTAATTGTGAGGTCCTGGATGAGAAATCTCAATTCCACTGGGCTCAATGTCTCACTTTTATAGTGTGGATAAGAATCCATGTCACAGGACTGCTGAGTGAAATAGAGCACAGTGTCTTCTCCATCATAAAACAAGAACTTGGCAAATGATACTTATTTCTAAGTATTACAACTATAACTCATTATAATGGTTCTGTGAGTTCCCTCCATCTTTCAGGAACAAAGTAGAGCCCCCAAATTGAAGCCACCTACCTTACAATCCACCATGAATAAAAGAGAGAAACAGAATTTGAGACACCATCCTTCCATCCAGCATATACCATCCCACTGGGGAAGTTACTGTCAGGAAATCAATGGTGAATTCCCATCTCAAGTAGGTCCACAATGTGGTGGACGCCAAATGGATTCATGGAGCTGACACAATCCACCCAGCCCTTCTTATCCCAACATCCCCTGGAAAGTTACCAAGTAAATTGCAAGTAGTGAAAAGCTCCAAATGCTTCATGCTCTAAAAGATCCAATCTCTCTTGAGCTTGGGGAACTGACACTATCTATCTTCCCCTCCCCACCCCAGCTAATAACTTCGGTCATGTGGCACCCGCTCTCCCAAGCCTTTCTTTTCTCTCAGCTTGAGAAAGCTCCAATTTGGCGACTGTTCATTATCCCCCCATTTAGACAATTTTCAACGCACAGTGGAACCTTTAAACAGTGTGAACAATGTTGTCAATCTTTCTGCATGCTGCCTCTGCCAGGCATTAAGAGGTAAATTGACTGCACAGCGGGAGAGGAATTAGGAACACAGTTTCCATTAATAGTTATAGGGGAAGCCCAGTGGGCCCTGAAGTTTGGTCATGGAGGGGGACAGGCATTAGAGATACCTGTCTACCACAGGCTAGACTGAGTCTGAGTCAAGATTTGGTGCTCCCCAACGAGGCCTTTCCTTACCAAGGAGAGAATCCCCAAATGCGGGGCACAATAGGTTGGATGGAGGAGAAGGGAACAATCCATACACTGAGTACCTGCTGAATGCAAAGCACTTCAATAATGTTATCTCACGTCATCCTCGCAATAACACCAAGAGTTGGGAGCAGTATTCATATTTTGTGGATGAGAACGCAGAGGTAAAAACTCAAGTCACACAGCTCACGAGTGATGGAGCCAGGATCTGAAACGTGGTCTGTCCAGCCCCCAAAGTCCCTTTGTTGGTAACCACTCTACTGTAAAAGGGATTCACTTTCTGGAATCTTCCTTAATGTCTCTCTTGTGCCCAGATTGGGCTGCCTCCCTTGGAGGCAGTTGGGAAGATTAATAAGCTCACTATCCCTTGTTATCACACAAAATGAGGACTTGGCCCATTTTCACTGGGTCTGGTTTCTGCTTATCATTCACCTCAGATCTTTGTTGTTCCAACGATATAATCCACCCACCCTTACGTAGGCCTTTCCTATATTACTCAGAACAGCCACTCCTCTGTTCCATGAGTAGTTGTCAAAGAAATAGCAAATGGGCCACAGATTCCTCATCCCTCATGCATAACGGGCATCATTCAGCAATTTCCCACCGAACAGCAACTGCCAAGAGATCAGATGAGACACTCAAGCTTTACTCTTATCTGCCTTCATGACCTGAGCCAAACACAGCTCCCAAGGAAACCAGTGAAATGTATCCTTTTGAGTAACAAAATCTTTCCTGCCCACTTCTTGAGAGCAGAAAACCAAACTGACTACATTCTTTCTTTTTTAAATTTTTTTAAGATTTTATTTATTTGAGAGAGAGAATGAGATAGAGAGAGACAGCATGAGGGGGGGAGGGTCAGAGGGAGAAGCAGACTCCCTGCTGAGCAGAGAGCCCGATGCGGGACTCGATCTGAGACTCCAGGATCATGACCTGAGCCGAAGGCAGTCGCCCAACCAACTGAGCCACCCAGGCGCCCGACTACATTCTAATGTGTACATTTACCATCACATCTTTTATTTTTCTATCCCCACACACTCTCCCAAAGATTTAAAACCCAGACTAGATATTCTAGTTCTCAAACCCCAGTCCTATCACATTTGTTGGAATTATATGACCTAAGGCAGGTGGGCTCCTTCATCTATAAAACCGGCATGCTAATATATCCCTAAAGCACTGTTTGAGGATCAAATGAGAAAACATGCAGAGAGCACCAAAGACAATGCCTGGAAAATGGACAGTTCGTTAATGTCGAATTGAGAAAATGCCCAAACAGCTTAGGGGCATCTCTTTGTCCTCCACCTCCACCGCCTGGCTGGTTTCCCGTGTGACACAGGTTTCTCTGTTCTGTTCCCTCCAGCATTTAGGAAGGGCAGGACTCTCAAGTCAATCTGAGGATAACCGCTTGCCAGAGGCAGAAACAATTGCTGGTGGCTTGGCAAGAGATGGCCACATCATAAAGGGACAGCGGAAGACCTCCGGCTGCAAATTCTGCAGGGGCTGGTAACCGCCCACAGCTGTACGGCATAGAGACGCTGAACCTCCTTCTCTCAAATCTGGAGTCAGTCCCGGCACATTTACTTCTTCTTCAACAACAACAAAAGCATTGAGCCCCTGCTATGGGCAGGGTATGTGCCAGATCCATCGACCACCAGTCCATGCACTACTCTTTTTTTTTTTTTTTTAAGATTTTATTTATTTATTTGAGAGCGAGAGCACACGAGCAGGGGGGAGGGGCAGAGGGAGAGAAGGAGAGAATCTCGAGCAGACTCCCGGCTAAACGTGAATCCCAATGGTGGGGCTTGATCTCTCCACCCTGAGATCATGACCTGGGCCAAACTCAAGAGTCGGACCCGCAACCGACGGAGCCACCCAGACATCCCTCCTTGCATTTCTTGAATGAGCCACCTGCTGAAAAGATGACAGTGACATCTGACATGGATTGAGAACTTTCAGCATGCTGGGCACTGCAGTATTCTAAGTGGACCTTTTCACGCAGTCCTCAGAGGATCATCACTTTACCTAACAGAAGGATGCCAAATATGCCTGTTATATAGACCTGTCCTCGTGTGTGTGTGTGTGTCTGTGTGTGTGTGTGTGTGTGTGTGTGTGTGTGTGTTTTAGTGATCGATTACAAAAGTCATAACGTTCATTGTAGAACTTCTGAACAGGAGTAGACAAAATGTTAAAGAATTTCACATGCTTAGCAAAGTGACTGTCCTGTGGGTATTAAACACACAAATAAAAAGTGTCAACCCCCTGCCTTCCCTAACAGCATTATGTGTTTAGCCCTGCCCTCCGTACTGTCCCCCTGCAAGAAGGCAGCCTTCCCATGGCTCAGGGCAGCCTTGGTGTCTCTCTTCTTGGCTATTCTCTTCCAGGGTTATCGCTCTCTCAGCATTTTCCTCTCTCATAAATATTTGCAAAAAGTCAGGCTGCTTTGTCTCATTGTGTTTTCACGCCTTGTTTTGCCACCTTCTTAGCAGAGATGATTTGACATAAATATTTATGTGTAAAAATATGTTCTCCAGTCCCCGGTGTTCTCTGCCCTACATACTACCATGGGGAGCATAGGGGCAATGCTTACATGGGGCCTCCCTGCAGCCTCGGGCAGTGCCGCGCTGCCAACTTCATCCTGGGTCGTGGGGAGGAGCAGCTGTGGGATGTATGACCCCCTGTTAACAGGTCCCCTGGTAACGGGTCCTCTGTGACCAGCCAAAGGGCTCCAAAAGCTCTGGAATGGAATTTATCAGCTCTCCCTGCATTATTATAGACAGTCCTGTGGGAGTTCCCTCAGCAGCAGGAATAACCCTGCCATCAAACTAGCTTGGCCAAAGCTAAGAAACACTGTCGGGGTGCCTGGATGGCTCAGTCGGTTGGGCGTCCAACTCTTGACTTCGGCTCACTCAGGTCATGATCTCGGGGTCCTGGGATTGAGCCCTGCATCAGGCTCCTCCCTCAGCAGGGAGTCTGCTTGAGGATTCTCTCTCTTCCTCTCCCTCTGCTCCTCCCCACCCCTCTCAAATAAATAAATACATCTTTAAAAAAAAAAAAGGAAATACTGCAGATACATCTAATTGTACATCTGCACCTTTCCTTCCTTCAGTTTGTTCTCAGCATTGCCTGCAGACATACCCACACTATCCATCCCCGACTGTAGCCAACTACCGCCATGCCATTTTTAAGGCCATGCCCACTGTTGTCACCCATTCCCGCCTGACCTCTAGGAGGACACTGTCATCATCCCTTTCATGTCTCTGTCATGTTCTTATCCCCCTTGGAGAGCACTCCCCTCTTTCTGAAGTCACCCACCATCCTCCTTCCAAAAACTGCAAATCCTGGCTACGACTGCTGTTGAAGCCAGGCTCGCATGGTAGCTTAGCACCCCTACAGTCTATAACAACAACAGGAGCAACAAACCATCAGCCCCCTTAATAGTCACTACCGACCTGATATAACCAGGTGGCCAAGAAATCAATGTTTGCCTGAGCAAAGCACAAGACCCACAAACCACAGCTATAGTCATCTAGGACTCCGACTGGGGGGAAAACTGATTTGGGGGTAGCCCAGGTCACCCCAAACCCCACCAAGTCCCTTTCCCTAAAGGAAACAACACATACAGAGGTTTCTGCCCACACCTTTCGGGAGACTATGAAGACAGGCAGCTTCCTTATAATTAATTAGTTATAATTAATGATGATGATTCTTAAGAACCCATTGATAATTATTATTTGAGGATTATAACATTATTTAATAGTATATGACATACTAATTATTATTGATAATAAATACGCACGTTACATCAGCAAGTGGATACAGGCTATCGACAACCCATTAGTAGAAAAAGGCTCCCAGACTGGGTCAAAAAATAAAGACCTAACCCTTATTTGTATGCCACGACGCAAATGCATGATGAATTAGTCAAAAGTGCACTGTTTTCAAAGTCAGAAAACCTGAGTTCTAAAATCAGTGGTACCATTTGAGGCCGTGTGACCTTGGGCGAGGTGGCTCCTCTCGGCAGGCTTCTGATTTCTTAGCTACAAATGGGGGGCCCGGCAATCTCCAGGGAAGGCTCCCATGTGGTAAGGGATGGGGCAAAAGTGCTGTAACCTTCAGAATACTCAGGCCTTGCTCCTCAGAGTGTGGTCGGCAGAGCGACAGGCCGTGAAGACCCAGCTGATGTTAGCTGGACTCGGAGCTATAAAGCTTCAGCGAGAACCCAGCCTTCTCGCTCACTAGCTGTTCGGCCCTGAGAAGCCAGTGAATTCCTCTCAATCTCAACATCTTTATCTGTAAAATATGGGTGATATGTTGTATCTGCCTCACAAAGTCCTTATGAGGATTAGAGATAACAAAAGCTGTCAGAAAAGGTGAAGTTGTTATAACCGCAGATAGAACTGAGAGTAGAAAAATAAGATAATATTATTTAAAAGTTTCACCCTACATTAGATATCTACTTGAAATGGTCAACATTTCCGTCAAAATTTACATTACCCAACCGACCCAAGAGGAAATAGAAAAGCACAGGAGGCCAAAAGCCATATAAAAATTGAAGTCACTTCTGTGGTACTTTCTTTTAATTTTTCTGTAACTTGAACATTTTTCAAGATTTCAAAATAAAACCCAAGGTAAAAAAAAAGAAATACACTCACATAGAGGCACTCTCCCAATTATTTTACAGCCATACTGCAGAGACCTTTGAGAAACAGAGAATTCCCATTTTAATCAGACTGCTCTAGAATATTGGAAAGATGTGAGTTATGCCAATCACTTTATGACACCAGTATAATCTTGGTACCAAGACTGGACAAAGACCGTAAGGAATGAATTCAACCCGACCTGCCTTCCTGAACAAAGACCACACAAGAAAACCAATCTCCATTATAAACATAGATGCAAAATAGAAACAAAAAACCCCCCAGCTGAACTAATACCCCTTAAAAGCCTGGCACCTGCTCCCTCATTGGCCCTGGTTAGTAAGATGTCAGGACTCAACACATAAGAAGGGGAACACATCCCAGTACGTGTGGTTACTATTACTATCATGAACACGTTAATTTTGTTTCCCTTCCTCTAGCCCTTCCAGCTTCTTCAAAGTGTTTTAACAAAGGAAAACACTGAAATACAAAAATAAAAGCTGAGCAGCCTTGGGAAAAGAATGCGAATCTTAGGGGGGCGGAGCAAGATGGCGGAGGAGTAGGAGACCTGGATTTCGTCTGGTCTCAGGAATTCAGCTGAATAGGGATCAAACCATTCTGAACACCTACGAACTCAACAGGAGATCGAACAGGAGAGTAGCAACAACTCTCAGAACAGAGAAGCGACCACTTACTGGAAGGTAGGGCGTGCGGAGAAGTGAATCCGAGGCGATATTCGGGAGGATAGACGGCGGGGGAGGGGCCTCCGTCGGCCGCTTCTGGCAAGTGCTAGAGCCGCGGAGCACAAAATCGGACCTTTTAGAAGTTGGCTCCGCTGAGGGACGTCGCTCCAGTGGCTAAGCGGGGGGTGCAACCCTCGCGGGACAGTGTGGTCTCAGGACCCTTGGGGTCACAGAGAGACCGGGGGTGCCTGAGTGCGCCAGAGCTCCCAGGGATCGGAGCGGGAAGCCGGCTGCAGAGACGGAGCCGAGGCGCAGGCTCTCAGCTCCAGGTTGCCATAAACTCTGACCGGTGACAGTCGGGCCACTGCTCCTCCAGCAGGGACCCAACAAGCAGCAGAGGCGGGGAGACTCCCCTTCCCCCCCCCCCCCCAGGAGGAGCGGCGCGGGAGTGCACCGCAGGGATCTGCTGGGTTTGGAGACTCCACATGGGGTCAGGTGCCAGAGATAGAAACGCTCGGTCACAGGCCGGGTGAGCACGGAGTGCGGCCGGAGACCGTGGACACGGGAGTGACTGCTTTTCTCTGGGGGCGCACTGAGGAGCGGGGCCCCAAGTTCTCGGCTCCTCCGGGTGGAGATTGGGAGGCCCCCATTTTCACTGTTGTCCTCCAAAGCTGTACGGAGAGCTTGCAGGGAACAAAAGCTCCCGAGAGCAAACCCGAGCAGATGACTTAGCCCAGACCAGGCAAAGGCGAGGCAATTCCGCCTCCGGCAAAGACATTTGGGAACCACGGCAACAGGCCCCTCCCCCAGAAGATCAGCAAGAACAGCCAGCAAGCCAAGACCAAGTTTACCAATCAATGAGAATGGCAGAACTCCAGAGCTAGGGGAATACTGTACATAGAATCCATGGCTTTTTTACATGATTCTTTAGTTTTTCAAAGTTAATTCTTTTAACTGTTTTTTTTTATTTTTCTTTTTCCCTTTTTCAACCAACATCTTATCAATCCCTTTTTTAAAGAACATTTTTATTTTTCATTTTTACAGTCATATTCTATCCCTTCATAGTAGTTACCTTTATTTTTGGCATATATATATATAAGTTGTTTCTCCTTAAAATTTTGAGATACAGTTTCTTCTAACAGATCAAAATATACCCTAAATCTCTAGTGTATGGCTTTGTTCTAGTCTCCTGCCTGATCACATTCTCTCCCTTTTTCTTCCTTTTTTTTTAAATCGTCTTCTTTCTTTTTGCAAACAACTTATTTTCAATTCCTTTTATAAAATTTTTTACAATTTTCATCTTTACAATCTCATATTCCATCCCTTCATCGTATCAACCCTTATTTTTGTACATATATAAGTTTTTCTTTCTTTAAAATTTTGGGAGGCACTTTAACAGACCAAAATACACACAAAATCTAGTGTGTGGCACTGATCTATGCACTAGCCTGATCATATTTGATCATATTCTGTTTCTTTGTTTGTTTTGTTCTGTTTTTGTTTTTATCTTTTTCTTCTTTTTTTTCTTGTTCTTTTTTCTTTCTTTCCCTTTCTTTTCCCCCAGCTTCAGGTCTTTTCTGATTTGCTTAGAGTATATTTTCTGGGGACATTGTTACCCTGTTAGCATTTTGTTCTCTCATTCATCTATTCTCCTCTGAACAAAATGACAAGACAGAAAAAAATCACCTTACAAAAAGAACAAGAGGCAGTACCAACTGCCAGGGACCTACTCAATACGGACATTAGTACGATGTCGGACCTAGAGTTCAGAATCATGACTTTAAAGATACTAGCTGGGCTTGAAAAAAGCGTGGAAGTTATTAGAGACACCCTTCCTGGAGAAATAAAAGAACTAAAATCTAACCATGTCAAAATCAAAAAGGCTATTAATGAGGTACAATCAAAAATGGGGGCGCTAACTGCTAGGATAAATGAGGCAGAAGAGAGAATCAGCGATCTAGAAGACCAAATGATGGAAAATAAAGAAGCTGAGAAAAAGAGAGAGAAACAACTACTGGATCACGAGGGCAGAATTCGAGAGATAAGCGATAACATAAGATGAAACAACATTAGAATAACTGGGATCCCAGAAGAAGAAGAAAGAGAGAGAGGGGCAGAAGGTATATTGGAGCAAATTATAGCAGAGAACTTCCCTAATTTGGGGAAGAAAACAGGAATCAAAATCCAGGAGGCAGAGAGAACCCCCCCTCAAAATCAATAAAAATAGGTCAACACCCCGACAACTAATAGTAAAACTTACGAGTCTGAGAGACAAAGAGAAAATCCTGAAAGCAGCTTGGGAGAAGAGATCTGTAACCTACAATGATAGAAACATTAGACTGGCAACAGACCTATTCACAGAGACCTGGCAGGCCAGAAAGGACTGACGTGATATATTCAGAGCACTAAACGAGAAAAATATGCAGCCAAGAATACTATATCCAGCTAGGCTGTCATTGAAAATAAAGAGAGAGATAAAAAGCTTACAAGGACAAACAAAAACTGAAAGAATTTGTGAACACCAAAACAGCCCTACAAGAAATATTGAAAGGGGTCCTCTAAGCAAAGAGAGAACCCAAAAGTAACATAGACCATAAAGGAACAGACAATGTACAGTAACAGTCACCTTATGAGCAATACAATGGCAGTAAATTCCTATCTTTCAATAGTTACCCTGAATGTAAATGGGCTAAATGCCCCATTCAAAAGACACAGGGTATCAGAGAGGATAAAAAAACAAGACCCATCGATATGCTGTCTGCAAGAGACTCATTTTAGACCCAAAGACACCCCCAGATTGAAAGTGAGGGGGTGGAAAACCATTTACCATGCTAAGGAACACCAAAAAAAAAAAGCTGGGGTGGCAATCCTTATATCAGACAAATTAGATGTTAAACCAAAGACTGTAATAAGAGATGAGGAAGGACACTATATGCTACTTAAAAAGTCTATCCAACAAGAAGATCTAACAATTGTAAATATCTATGCCCCTAACGTGGGAGCAGCCAATTATATAAGGCAATTAATAACAAAAACAAGAAACACATCAACAACAATAATAGTGGGGGACTTTAACACCCCCCTGACTGAAATGGACAGATCATCTAAGCAAAAGATCAACAAGGAAATAAAGACTTTAAATGACACACTGGACCAAATGGACTTCACAGACATATTCAGAACATTCCATCCCAAAGCAGCGGAATACACATTCTTCTCTAGTGCCCAAGGAACAGTCTCCAGAATAGATCACATCCTAGGTCACAAATCAGGTCTCAACCAGTACCAAAAGATTGGGATTATTCCCTGCATATTTTCAGACCACAGTGCTTTGAAACTAGAACTCAATCACAAGAGGAAAAGTTGGCAAGAACTCAAATACATGGAGGCTAAGGAGCATCCTACTAAAGAATGAATGGATCAACCATGAATTTAAAGAAGAATTAAAAATATTCATGGAAACCAATGAAAATAAAAACGAAACTGTTCAAAAACTCTGGGATGCAGCAAAGGCAGTCCTGAGAGGAAAGTATATAGCAATACAAGCCTTTCTCAAGAAACAAGAAAGGTCTCAAATACACAACCTAACCCTACACCTAAAGGAGCTGGAGAAAGAACAGCAAATAAAGCCTACACCCAGCAGGAGAAGAGAAATGATAAAGATCAGAGCAGAAATCAATGAGATAGAAACCAAAAAAATTGTAAACAGATCAGCGAAACTAGGAGCTAGTTCTTTGAAAGAATTAACAAGATTGATAAACCCCTGGCCAGACTTATCAAAAAGAAAAGAGAAATGACCCAAATCAACAAAATCATGAATGAAAGAGGAGAGATCACAGTCAACACCAAAGAAATACGAACAGTTATAAGAACATATTATGAGCGGGGCGCCTGGGCGGCTCAGTCATTAAGCATCTGCCTTAGGCTCAGATCATGATCCCAGGATCCTGGGATCGAGCCCCACATCAGGCTCCTTGCTCAGCGGGAAGCCTGCTTCTCCCTCTCCCACTCCCCCTACTTGTGTTCCCTCTCTCGCTGTGTCTCTCTCTGTCAAATAAATAAATAAAATCTTAAAAAAAAAAAAAACCATATTATGAGCAACTATATGCCAGCAAATTAGACAACCTGGAAGAAACGGATGCATTTCTCGAGATGTATCAACTACCAAAACTGAACCAGGAAGAGATAGAAAACCTGAACAGACCTATAACCATGAAGGAAATTGAAGCAGTCATCAAAAATCTCCCAACAAACAAGAGCCCAGGGCCCAATGGCTTCCCAGGGGAATTCTACCAAACATTTAAAGAAGAATTAATACCTATTCTTCTGAAACTGTTCCAAAAAATAGAAATGGAAGGAAAACTTCCAAACTCGTTTTATGAGGCCAGAATTACCTTGATCCTAAAACCAGACAAAGACCCCATCAAAAAGGAGAATTACAGACCAATATCCCTGATGAACATGGATGCAAAAATTCTCACCAAAATATGAGCCAATAGGATCCAACAGTACATTACCACGACCAAGTGGGATTCAACATCCACAAATCAATCAACGTGATACAATACATTAACAAAAGAAAGAACAAGAATCATATGATCCTCTCAATAGATGCAGGAAAAGCACTTGACAAAGTACAGCATCCTTTCTTGATCAAAACTCTTCAGAGTATAGGGATAGAGGGTACATACCTCAATATCACAAAAGCCATCTATGAAAAACCTACAGCGAATATCATTCTCAATGGGGAAAAGCTGAGAGCTTCCCCCTAAAGTCAGGAACGCGGCAGGGATGTCCACTCTCACCACTGCCATTCAACATAGTATTAGAAGTCCTAGCCACAGCAATCAGACAACAAAAGGAAATAAAAGGCATCCAAATCGGCAAAGAAGAAGTCAAACTCTCACTGTTTGCAGACGATATGATACTATATGTGGAAAACCCAAAAGACTCCACCCCAAAACTGCCAGAACTCATAGAGGAATTCAGTAAAGTAGCAGGATAGAAAATCAATGCACAGAAATCAGTGGCATTCCTATACACCAACAACAAGACAGAAGAAAGAGAAATTAAGGGGTCGATCCCATTTACAATTGCACCCAAAACCATAAGATACCTAGGAACAAATCTAACCAAAGAGGCAAAGAATCTGTACTCAGAAAACTATAAAATACTCATGAAAGAAACTGAGGAAGACACAAAGAAATGGAAAAATGGTCCATGCTCATGGACTGGAAGAACAAACATTGTGAAGATGTCAATGCTACCTAGAGCAATCTACACATTCAATGCAATCCCTATCAAAATACCATCCACTTTTTTCAAAGACATGGAACAAATAAGCCTAAAATTTGTATGGAACCAGAAAAGACCCCGAATAGCCAGAGGAATGTTGAAAAAGAAAAGCAAAGCTGGTGGCATCACAATTCCGCACTTCCAGCTCTACTACAAAGCTGTCATCATCAAGACAGTATGGTCCTGGCACAAAAACAGACACACAGATCAATGGAACAGAATCGAGAGCCCAGAAATGGACCCTCAACTCTATGGTCAACTAATCTTCGACAAGCAGGAAAGAATGTCCAATGGAAAAAAGACAGTCTCTTCAACAAATGGTGTTGGGAAAATTGGACAGCCACATGCAGAAGAATGGAACTGGACCATTTCCTTACACCACACACAAAAATAGACTCCAAAGGTTGAAAGACCTAAATGTGAGACAGGAGTCCATCAACATCCTAAAGGAGAACACAGGCCGCAACCTCTTCGACCTCAGCTGCAGCAACTTCTTCCTAGAAACATCGCCAAAGGCAAGGGAAGCAAGGTCAAAAATGAACTATTGGGACTTCATCAAGATAAAAAGCTTTTGCACAGCAAAAGAAATAGTCCACAAAACCAAAAGACAACCGACAGAATGGGAGAAAATATTTGCAAATGACATATCAGATAAAGGGCTAGTATCCAAAATCTATAAAGAACTTATCAAACTCAACACCCAAAGAATAATCCAATCAAGAAATGGGCAGAAGACACAAACAGACATTTTTTCCAAAGAAGGCATCCAAACGGCCAAAAGACACATGAAAAAGTGTTCAACATCGCTCGGCCTCAGGGAAATCCAAATCAAAACCTCAATGAGATAGCACCTCACACCAGTCAGAGTGGCTAAAATAAACAAGTCAGGAAATGACAGATGTTGGCGGGGATGCGGAGAAAGGGGAACCCTCCTACACTGTTGGTGGGAATGCAAGCTGGTGCGACCACTCTGGTAAACAGTATGGAGGTTCCTCAAAAAGTTGAAAATAGAGCTACCATACGATCCAGCAATTGCACTACTGGGTATTTACCCCAAAGATACAAAGGTAGTGATCGGAAGGGGTACACGAACCCCGATGTTTATAGCAGCAATGTCCACAATAGCCAAACTGTGGGAAGAGCCAAGATGTCCATTGACAGATGAATGGATAAAGATGTGGTATATATATACAATGGAATATTATGTAGCCATCAAAAGGAATGAGATCTTGCCATTTGCAAGGACATGGATGGAACTGGAGGGTGTTATGCTGAGCGAAATAAGTCAATCAAAAAAGGTATGTATCATATGACCTCACTGATTTGAGGATTTCTTAATCTCAGGAAACAAACTGACGGTTGCTGGAGTGGGGGGGGTGGGAGGCATGGGGTGGCTGGGTGATAGACATTGGGGAGGGTATGTGCTATGGTGAGCGCTGTGAATTGTGCAAGACTGTTGAATCACAGATCTGTACCTCTCAAACAAATAATGCAATATATGTTAAAAAAAAAAAAAAAGAAGAAGAAGACAGCAGGAGGGGAAGAATGAAGGGGAGTAAGTCGGAGGGGGAGACGAACCATGAGAGACGATGGACTCTGAAAAACAAACTGAGGGTTCTAGAGGGGAGGGGGGTAGGGGGATGGGTTAGCCTGGTGATGGGTATTAAAGAGGGCACATTCTGCATGGAGCACTGGGTGTTATGCACAAACAATGAATCATGGAACACTACATCCAAAACTAATGATGTAATGTATGGTGATTAACATAACAATAAAAAATTTTAAAAAATAAAAGAAGGTGGTTTCAAAAAAAAAAGACTGTGAATCTTACATGTCTTGAAGGAAAAGTCAAATAATACATAATAAACAACACCAACAAAAGTGAAAGAAAGTCCACGGGTCAGACATATACACAGCCAGAGCTTACTAACTAAATTGGAAGTGGGATTTTCCGGCGTAATGACGGATAAGGTGACGAGGCATGTGGGAGGGAATACCCACATTTTTTTCAAACGTTTTCACAGTAACGAATTAAAAGATCCCACTTCAAATTTCATTGCTTAATAAATGAAGAAAAAGAATTGAATGTACTAGTTAAAAATATACAGGTGACCAGCAGAGGAATTAAAAAAAAAAAAAAACAAGCAAACAAACAAACAAACAAAAAACCCCAGAAATCATGGAATTAGTAGGAAGGGAGGAAAAACCAAGGCCAAAAAACCAGATTAGTGATTTCCAACCTTGGGTGCTCATTAGAATACCTGGGGGTAGTTTTAAAGATCCTGATGGCTAAGCCACATGCCAGAGCAAATAAATCTAAATCCCAGGAGGGAGCGAGACAGCAAAATTTGTTAAAGCTCTGTATGGGATTCCAGTGTATGGCTGATGCTAGGAAGCACCACCAATTTAGAGTAAAAGACACAAGGGGGAGGGGCAAGAAAGTAGCAAGGACACATAAGGAAGAAGAACATCACCACCAAAAAATGAAGCCATAATTGATAATAAGCATGCAAGTTACATATGCAAAGAAAAAGACTCTCAGGCTGGGTCAAAGTCAAAATCTGGCCTCCGTTTCGATGTCGCAAGAAATTGCATGACGCCTTATTTAAAAGAGCACTGTATTCAAAGTCAGAAAACCTAGGTTATAAAATCAAAGATATCATTTGAGGCTGTGTGATCTTGGGCAAGGCCCCTCTTCTCTGCAGGATTCTGGCTTCATGACCTGGCTTCATGACCTCCAGGGGAGGTTCAAATATGGTAAGGAAAAGCCAAGAGTGCTCTGAACTTCAGAACACTAAGGCTCTGTGCCTGCAAGTGTGCTCTGCAGACCAGCAACACTGGCATCCTCTAGGAGCTTGTAAGAAAGGCAGAATCTCTGAATCCACCCCAGAGCTACTGATTCAGAGTCTGCATTTTAACCAGATCCTACAGGTGATCCGGGCGCACCTTAGTCTTTGAGAAGCACTGCTCCAGACAGCTCACTGACCTTCCCAAGAGAGTCAGGGAGACAAGAATTATTGCCTGTTCTTGCTGTCTCATGCCTCTGTGTGTGGCTCCCTCTCCTGAAATGCCCTCCCACATCCTTGTCAAGCTGACTCCTCCGTGATCTTTGGGGCACAGCTTAGATAAATCCCAGGAAATATTCCCAGAGACACCCACACGCACCCCTTGCTGCTGGGTTACCTGTCCTTTCTGGGCTTCCCTCTGTCAAGCCTGCACCTGCTGCACTGTGGAGCTGTGGGTTTCCGTGTCGCATCCCAGCACTGTACCATAAACTTTTGAAGGGCATTTCCATAAGCGCCTGCAATGTGCAAAGGGTGCTTGCATAACCAGAATTTAGCATAGAAACCACTTTTATTAGTTCCCGGTAGCTACTGTAACAAATTGCTACAATCCTGGTGGCTTAGAACTACAGAAATTCATTCTCTTGCAGTTCTGAAGGCCAGAAGTGCGAGACCAAGGTGTCTCTGGGGCCTCTCTCCCTCAGAAGCTCTAGGGGAGAATCTGTCGCTGCTTCTTGCAGCGCTTGGTGGCTCTAGGATCTCCCCTCCACGCTCACACTACCTCCTCTGTGTGTCCTCCTTTAAGAACACTTGCCACTGGAGGTAGGGCTCATGTAGATAATCCAGGATAATCTCCTCATCTCCAGAACCTTCCCTTTAATACATCTGCAAAGAACCTTTTTTTTTTTTCTAAATAAGTTCACGTTCACAGGTTCTGCACATTAGGACCTGGCTATATCTTCTTGATGGCCACCATCCAGCCCACTTATTCGATCTCATAGTAAGTATCCAAAAACCTCTGCTTTATTAATGCCCACCCACTTTACAGATGCAAAAACTAAAGCTGAGAGTTTAAACACAAATAAACAGCAGCAACAACAAAACCTTTCCCAGTATCACAACTGAAATAGCACTGGGAAAAACACACGTGTCTGTCTCTCGAGTGCTTGTCCCTAGCCTACACAAAAGCCCTAATCTATATTAAGTGCAATGTGTTTACTGCATATGCACTTTGTGTCGGGAGTTGTGGTAGGCATGACATGTCCATGATACTCCTCTGTCCAACAACCATGAAGGTAGATAGTACTGTCATCCTTTTCAGGCAGGGAAATTGAAATTCAGGGCAGATAAGAAATGTGTCCAAGATCTCACAGGTGGCAGCAGGCACCGGAACCAGGACTTGAACACGGGGCTATCTGGCTCCATTCACACACTCAGCAAATATTTACTACCTACCTACCAGCCTACCACATGCCAGGAATGAATGGGTTCAAGATGCACACTTTTCCAAACCTTTCTAGGCACAGGCTCAGAGAGGTATCTAGCTCCAAAGCCAGCACTCTGCTCACTGCTCCACACTGCCCGGCTGTCAAAGAGCATCTCGGCTCCACCTTCTCAAAGCACGTTTTAGATCTGGGACTTAGCTCTGCCCTGATACCTTCAGCAATGACACTCTGCCATACCATAAACCATTGTTGCTCTGACGAGCTCTCTCAGAGCCAAGGACCATTAGAGCCAAGAACACCTTGGGAATTTCCTAAGACTGAGAACTTGAAAACCTCACATCTTCATGTTGTCCCAGACACACTTCTAATGCTCCACTGCAAGTAGACTCCACCACCGATTCTTTGCCAACCTAACAAGGGTTTGTGGAGTACCCTAGAGACCAGCTGGCATACATGTTTAAGTGAGAGATGGATACAAAATGAAATCAGATGGATCAGTAAAAGTACACTCCCAGGTTCAAGGAACTTACAGTCCACTGGAACATTCAACCTACGGACGATGCTACAGATACAACCCCAGTTATAAGACAGAGTGGAGAATCAAAGCAAAAATTTGTCTTAGAGATCCAAGAGTTATCCATTCAGGGAGTGCTATTTGAAATAGGTCAAAGAGGCTGCTTAAATTTCTACAAGGAGAGATGCGGTGAGAGAGTCAGAAGTCAAAGGAGAAAGTCTTCCCAAGGAAGGACATCGGAAGATTTCGTTCATAAGAATGTCAACATTGGAAGGAATTCCAAGTATTGCTACTGTCAGGTTTACAAATGCAGTGCTTACAAGCCAGGACTACTGGTCAGCTGGTGTGAACCAGTATGATTGATGTGCCAGTTATTCATAGTCAAATTTAGTCTGATTGTGTCATTACGAGGTTTTATTATTTGGTGCCTGGAGCATATGGGTTGTTAAATATTTTGAGTATCACCCCTGCTACATGATGAGGCAAGAAAAATGAGTGAGCAACATAGAATAGGTGTAAAACAGCTAGACAGACAGACAGATGGATAGGTAAGTAGATACATAAATGATGATGATGATGATGATGGTGATGATGATGATTGAAGAGAAAGCAGAGAAGGAAGATAAATGATAGATAGAAAGATAGAGGGATAGATAAATAGAGACAGGATTAGCTGGCTGGCTGGATGATGGATGGATGAGTGGATAGATGGAGCTAGGCTGTAATATCTAGCTAGACAGTAATGTGTATAAAACCCCAAACATAATGTTGAGTGAGGGGAATAAAGATACAGAATGCAACATAAAATAGGACATGGTGCACAAAAGTTAAAACACAAAATACCATATATTATTTATCAAAACATAAGTCTATATGTAAAAGTTAAAAGAAAACCTACTTGTAAGAGTTCAAGCTATCATTCTTAAAAAACAACATGGGTAAAAAACTTCATGACATCGGATGTGTCAATGATCTTTTGGATAGGACACCAAAAGCACAAACGACAAAAGAAAATAGACAAATAGAACTACATCAAAATAAAAAAATTGTGTGCATTGAAGGACACGATCAACAGAGTGAAATAGCAAGCGACCGAATGGGAGAAAATATTTTCAAATTCTATATCTGGTAAGAGGTTGATATCCAGATATATAAAGGACACTAAAAACTCGACACTAAAAAAATGAATCACCAAATTTTAAAAAATGGGCAAAGGACTTGAATATACATTTTTTTCCAAAGAAAATATACAGATGGCCAATAAGCACATGAAAAGATGCTCAACCTCACTCATCATCAGCAAAACACAAATCTAGATCACACCAAGATACCATCTCACTCCCACTAGAATGGATACTATCCAAAAAAAAAAAAAAAAAGAGGGAAAAAAAAACCCAGAAAATACATTGGTGAGGATGTGGAGAAACTGGAAAGCTTGTGCATTGCTGGTGGGAATATAAAATGGTATGATGGAAAACAGTATGGTGGTTCCTCAAAAAATTCACCATAGAATTACCACATGATCCAGGAATTACACTTTTGGGTATATTCCCAAAAGAACTGAAAACAGGGACTCAACCAGTTATTTGAGCACCCATGTTCATAGCCACATTATTCACAATGACCAAAAGGTGGAAGCAATCCCAGTATGCATGGTTGGATGAATAGATAAACTCAATGTAGTATATACATACAACAGAATACTTATTCAGCCTTAAAAAGGAAAGGAATTCGGACCCCTGCTACAGCATGGTTGAACCTTGAGGACATTATGCTAAGTGAAATAAGTCATTCACAAAAGGACAAATACTGTATGATCCCATTTCTATGAGGTACCAAGAGTAGTCAAATTTATAGAGATTGAAGGTAGAATGGTGATTGCTGGGGACTGAGGTGGGAGGGATTGGTGAGTTAGTATTCAATGGGTACAGAGTTTAAGTCTTGGAAGATGAAAAGAATTCTGGAGATGGACGGTCGTATTGGTTGCACAGTTCATGCCACAGAACTGTCCACTTAAAAATGGCAAAATGGGGGACACCTGGGTGGCTCAGTCGATTAAGTGTACGACTCTTGATTTCGGCTCAGGTCATGATCTCAGGGTCATGGGATTGAGCCCTGCATTAGGCTCTGCGCTGAGCGTGGAGTCTGCTTGAGATTCTCTCTCTCCTCTCTCCCTCTGCTCCTCCCCCCCACAAAAAATGGTAAAATGGTAAATTTTATGTTATGAAAATTTTACCACAATTAAAAATAAACCATTTTTAAACATTTAAAGTTAAAAGTTATTTGATTTAGCTAAAAAACGGAAACACACAAAATCCATGACTTTTAACTGCATGATTGGGAGAGGGTAAGATATAGATGGTGCCAGGGAAGGGGCAATTTCAACATAATCTGTGACTTACTGGTTCTGATGCAAAAAAAAAAAAAAAAAAAAAGTATGTCTGAAGAAATAGGATGGAAAGTTAACAATCATGGATTCTGGTAGAATGCTGGATGATTCTTACCTCATTCTTTGTATCTTTCAGCACCATTTTTTATTTCTTCAAAATAAAAATTATAATTGGAGGAGCGAAAAATTGGGAGTGGGGAGACTTCAGTAGTATGACTTTGCTAAATTCTTAAATCTCTGTGCTCTGGAAACAACAGTCACTTATTTCTAGGAATATTTTAACCAACACAGGTAATCTTTAAAAGATTTCCAGGCACAATTCCAGGCTTATAGTAGGTCCTAGGTACGTACGTGCTGAGTGAATGAATGAATGATCGATCAATCCCTGCTAGGTAGTTTAGGGTAGAGGCCTACACTGACTAAGAGTCAGATTAAATGACCTGTTGGCTATGGCCACAAAACCCTTTTCATCCCTAAGATACTGGCCTGGGCCATTTCCCGGTTTCCATTGTGTTCAGCCCTCCCTCCTCCATGGGTTCCAAGAACACAGCCAGAGAATACAAACAAATGAGCCAGTAATTTTCAGGACATTCTCAATTCCTTGGCTAGGTCCCTACAGCAACTGAATATTAAGCATATTAACTCTGACCTCCCTGCCCAAATTCTTTTGTTTTTTTTGGGGGGGGGAGGTTGTTTTTTTTTTAAGATTTTGTTTATTTATTTGAGAGAGAGAGAATGAGAGATAGAGCACGAGAGGGAAGAGGGTCAGAGGGAGAAGCCGACTCCCTGCTGAGCAGGGAGCCCGATGTGGGACTCGATCCCGGGACTCCAGGATCATGACCTGAGCCGAAGGCAGTCGCTTAACCAACTGAGCCACCCAGGTGCCCCCAAATTCTTTTGTATTGGATGCAATAATGAGCCTCTCAGGCAAGACAATTTTTCCAAGGTTTTGATATATATTCCTGTCCAATGGGTGACACCTACAAGTCCTGAAGGCAGCCAATTAAGTCAGAGATGCTGTACCAAGCAAGGATGATCCTCCTCTACTCTGGGTGGTAGGAAATTCAAATCAGGCAACCGCCAGCTAGGTCAAGATGGGTACTGCCTGGAAAAACAGATCACTCTAACCCTAACCTAAGGCGAACAGGTTGGGTGAGCCCCCTTACACGAGCACACAGGAGATGCTGTATTACTGGTCCCTTCAGAATGACCACCACCACCACCATCGCTACAACTAGTGAAAACACTTCTGATTCGGGTCAATTCAGACCTGAAAATCTTTGGTCCTGAAAATCAGGAAGATGTGTCCAAATTTGTATTAAAGGTACAAAAAAGAGACTTTGGTACCCAGTGACATAGAGTTTGGTTAAGAGGAAATCAACCGCACACATTCCTTGGCCCTCACAAAGGCAAGCTGGAGGCAGGACCCAGGGGTGCCTTTTAATGGTCTCTGAAAGGCATCACTGAGGGCCTCCTCGGACATGGACACTGCTGGGAAGTGTCTTTATTAAAGAAGAGACAGAGCCACAACCAACCCAGACCCACAGACCAGAACAAATCATTCGTGAAACCACAATCTATCCTAAATTTGCTTAAAAACAACCAAACAAAACAAAATCAAAAAACTACAAACTCACGGTTTTTGAGGAGAGTTACAATTCAGACTCACCTCTGTTTACCTGCCCAGGACTGACCCCAGGGATTCCAACTCAGTAGGTGTGGGGGGTAGGCCTAGAATACAAATTCTGAAAATGTTCTGCTGGAGATGCTAAGGCATAACCCGGTGAAGTCTCATAAATTTAATACATTTCAAAGGCATGCCTTGTGAAGGAAGACCAAAACCGTTGTTCGCCTCCCTCCCTTCGTCCTTCCCAACCTTCCTTTTCTTTTTCCTGCTTTCTTCCCTCTCTGTTTCCCTTCTCTCCCCAACGGCCCCACTACCTTCAATTCAACAGATATGCACCGAATATATTTTGTTAACTGAGACACCAGCTTGCTTTTCAAACTTAACAAAAAGTTTTATTCGGCAGACAACTCAAGTAAGTCTTCCAGGCTCTCTCTGCTCCATCACAGGGCAATCGTAGTCCATTCCTCAAAAACAAAACAACAACAACAAAAACTTTTTCCCCCTTGTTTTTTAATGATGTGACTATCTGGACTTAAGGTGGAGAGGCCTTTGGGGTCATGTTTAGGAGACAAATAGTAAAGACCAATCCTTGATGTCAGACACACCTGGTTTTGAATCTTGGCTCCATTGCTCAGCTGTGTCTTTAGGCAATTTTCCTAACCTCTCTGGGCTTCAGTTCCTAAAGCTGCAAATACAAGCTAAAATGGGCCTCCATAGATATCAGCCTGGACAAATGATAACTGAAGATCATCAGTTCACAGACAACCCTGTTACATTTACAGAATCAAAATCACTGAGGAGAGGCCAGACTGAATCACATGGGGTTACCTGGAATAGACCAAGATTCCATTTCACCCACCTGGTAGAATAGAGGCTAAAAACAGAAAACTGCCTTAGTGATAAGCATGAATTTAAAAATAATAATAATGACAGTTCATGTCTACTCTTGTCTTTCTATGGAGCCATCACTTTGCTAAGGGTTGTACAAAAATAATCTCAGTTAATCCTCAAAAATGGGAGGTACTATTTTTAGTCCCATTTTATAGATGAAGAAACCAAGGCACGGAGAGGTTAAATAAATTATCTGGTGATCTTGTACGACCAATCTGATGCCTGAGATCACCTTCTTCACGGCACCTTCTCAACAACCAACAATTAAATCTTGGGAATCTGGTTTTGAATATTTTTTTTAAATCACCTTCAGCCCCATTAGGGGAGGATCAGTTACCACTAAGGAGATTGGTAATGTGGGCATGTGTTCAATTTACGCAGACCCCTTGCCTCCTGGACATACGAAGGTTCAGTTGGGCACCATCCATTTCAGCCCAAATTCCCCAGGTGCCCAAGGGTGAACGAGGCCACGTGTGGCCTGAGCTGGCTGACTGGCCTCTGACCTGTCACACCATCAGGAGGCCAGCTCCAAGTCTCCAGAGACCTTGGATTCTTGCTACAGCTCAGTGTCCCTCTCTCTGTGCTTCTGGATGTTGACAAAGACCCAAGTAGCAGCCGAAGCTGCAAAGGGACGTCTCCTGAAACAGAGCTGATTCCTCCCAGAGAAACGTGGAGCAAACAGTGCCTGCTTTTCATCCCAGCTACCTAGCTTCACCTTTCCAGTCTCCTTTTTGTCTCTTGGTTGAAAAGCCCTTTGCAGCAGGGAAACATTGCAGCTGCTTTTATAGGACGTCATGGGTCTGGTCTGGGGAGAAAGCCTAGTTCCGACAGCCACAGCCCTCTTTGTGCTCCCTCTTCCTTGGGGTTGGGAAGGGGCTACATGGAGAAAGGACTGGGGTGGAGGGCAGGGATCCACTCTGGCTGGTGCCAGAAGGTCCTGAAAATCCCACTTGAGCCCTGGGGCCCTGGGGGAGTCACGTGTGGAGGGCAGTCAGGACCACCAAGGACTCTTAGCCCTTTTGATGTGGCTGGGAGGACATTTTAGCACAGCTTAAAAGCTAAGCTATGAGTTTCTTGAAAACTTAAATATAATCTTCCTATATGACCCAACAACTGCATACCTCAGTATCTACCCAAGACAAATGAAAACTCACATTCACAAAGACTTGTGTGAGAGTATTCACAGCGGCATTATTCATAATATTCCCCAAACAGAAGGAGCCCAGATGGATGCAGGGAGTGGTCTCCCATTATAATGGAATATTATTCAACAATAAAAAGAAATGAAATCTCCATGCCACCCATGACACGGATGAACCTCAGAAAGTGTATGCTACGTGCAAGAAGCCAGACACCAAGGGTCACATACTATATGCTTCTGTTGATATTACACAGCCAGAATTAGGCAAATTCCTAAAAACAGAAAACAGACTGGAGTTGCCTGGTGGCAGGAATGGGCACAAGAACAAGGATGTCATTGGGCTAACGAAAATGTTCTAAAATTGGTAAGGACTGATAGTGACACAACTCAGTAAAGTTACTAAAAATCCCTGAACTGTACACTTAAAATGGGTGAATGTTATGCTATGTAAATTATACCTCCAGAAGGCTGAGGTTTTTGGTTTTAATCATCAAACATTCAGAGTTTCTAAATTACAAAAGGATGCGAGTATCAGACATTTTCTTGAGCCTGCCACCATCCCTCCATCCCTGAGCAAGAGGAGAGACTGAATAAGAAATGAGGGCCATGGGTGTCTAATGCCCACGATGCTTGGTACTCAATAAATAAATAAGATAATGATTTGATTTTTTAGAATCCTGACAAGCTTGTAAATATCAAATGCCTGTGGATCTGAGAGAGCCAGGTCAAGATGTGCCCCCTGCACCCTTCTCACCCACACTCCATCCCCCCACCCCAATCATCGCAGGCATGTGCCTGTCATAGGCCTAGGGACAACAATCTCGTCTGTCCCATTTTAGGGAAATCTGGGAGGTTTTTAGACAGTTCAGGACATGGCATTTTTGGAGCAAAGTGGAAAAGTTGGCTCTACCTGGGGAAGCAGTTCTCCCCCTCGGGCTCATGATCTACTCTTGTGTTAGAATCATTTGCAATGCAAGTCCTTTCAAATCATGGGGGAAAAAAAATATCAAAGTTGCTTAAGGAAAAAAAAAGAAAAGAAAAGATTGGCTCAGATTCAAGATTTTCCCAGTGGTAAAAGCAATCCCACTCTAGCCCAGTATGTTTTGTAGTTCCTATGCTGATTTTTTCCCCACTTAGTATTACATTATAAACATCTTCCGGACTTTAATAAACATACCCTCCCATGCACCTTGAATTTAAGGCAGACTTCCTCATCTACTTTCCTTGCCCACCGTCCCTAAACGGCACCTGCTCCCCCACTCCCTGTCCCCCCACCCAAACGTCCTTTCTCCTTAGCTCTGACCACAACCTAACATATCACACATGCACTACCCCATGAGAAGTACACTCTAAGATGTCTGGAACTCTCTTTTTTTTTTTACCAGATGAATCCAAGTGCCTAGCACAGTGCTTGGCCTAGAAATATCTGCTGAATGAATGATTTGAATGAATGAAATGGGGTAATGTAAAACTATAGCCAACAAGCTCAGTTAGAAAGAAAGAAAGAAAGAAAGAAAGAAAGAAAGAAAGAAAGAAAGAAAGAAAGAAAGAAAGAAAAGAAAAGAAAAAAGAAAGAAAGAAAAAAGGAAGGAAGAGAAAGAAAAAGGAAAAAGAAAGAAAGAAAGAAAGAAAGAAAGAAAAGAAAAGAAAAGAAAAGAAAGAAAAGAAAGAAAGAAAGAAAGAAAGAAAGAAGGAAGAAGGAAGGAAGGAAGGAAGGAAAGAAAAAGAAAGAGAGAGAGAAAGAAAGAAAGAAAGAAAGAGAAAGAAAGAAGAAAAGAAAGAAAAGAAAAGAAAAGAAAAAAGAAAAGAAAAGAAAAAAGAGAAAAGGAAAAGAAAGGAAAGGAAAGGAAAGGAAAGGAAAGGAAAGGAAAGGAAAGGAAAGGAAAGGAAAGGAAAGGAAAGGAAAGGAAAGGAAAGGAAAGGAAAGGAAAGGAAAGGAAAGGAAAGGAAGGAAGGAAGGAAGGAAGGAAGGAAAGGAAGGAAAGAAAGAAAGAAAGAAAGAAAGAAAGAAAGAAAGAAAGAAAGAAAGAAAGAAAGAAAGAGGGAGGGAGAGAAGGAGGGAGGGAGATCGATCGATCAAATCAAGCCAGCTTATATCTGTAGCACTTACTATGTGTAGGGCTTGTGCTCCGCCAGATCTGACCCCTACTCACACCCCCTCCCCAACCTGTTTGATGCTGATTCAAGATTAAGGACTAGCTGTGCCTCATGCCCACCAGCACTGTCCTCGTTCGTTCCTGCTCCATATGACCTACTGGCCTTTGGTTTCACTATCCCCTACTTAATCCTCCAATGCAACATCAGGACATTTAAGATTCTTCATCACCCGGTCCCCACCGGCCGCCATCATTTGCCACCCCCACTGTGGCTTTCACACAAGAAAATAGCTAAGTCTCAATGTCCTGGACCCCGCTGAAGAACCTTCTGCCCCATGAATTCAGGATGCTGTCCCCTGTCTTCACCCTGCCTGCCTAATTTTGTGATCTTTGCTAAATCTGAAGTTCAACTCTGATCATTTTATATGCACATATTATTTTGTTCACTCCTTCATGCGCTGAACATTGAAATAAAAATGGGACTCACCCCCTTTCAAATGCCCTACTATGTGAAACACAATTTCACTTGCAAGTGACAAAGACTAACGTAAGCTAACTCAAGCCAAAGAGAGAATTTATTGGTTCGTGTAGCTAGAGAAGTCCAGGCATGACCGGATCCAGAAACTCAAACAATATGACCAGAACTCTCTCTTCCACTCTCCTATTGGTTCTGTTTCCTCTGGGCTCTCCAGAAAGTGCTTTCCCGCCCAGTGAAAACAACACCTCACTGTTTATGTGGCCCTTAGCACCCACCATCGCAGAAGGATGGGAATGTGTCTCTTTCTGGAATCTCTAGACAAGGACCCAGAGAGGTCATGGATTGGCCCATCCAGATCACACGTCTACCTCTGAACCAACTCCTGTGGCCAGGGTACCCTGTGGCCTGGCACTCTGGCCAGGCCAGCAGCCAGGGGTCTGTCACTGTCCCTGGAGCTAGAGATTAAGGTGAACCCCATCTGAACTGAGTGGTGCCCCAAGGCAAACAAAACTGCCACACCTAGTTAGCACAAGGCACCATGCATACATCACCTCACCAAATCTGCACAAATGACCTGGGTAGGTATTACTTAAGAGAGCTTAAATGAGTCACCCAAAGCCACAGAGCTAGTAAGTGGCAGAAGCCAAGATTGCTCCTGTATATCAGGCTCTGTGCTGGGACCAGAAGATACAGAGGTGGAAAATACGCAATCCATGCAAAGAGAAGACAGATGTGCCAGCAACAAATTATGATATAATGTGATAACATGTGCTATAATTCTCACCCAAATTTGGGAGGTAACAGCTTAGTAGCCAAGGGCTCTTAAATCATCAAAACTCAGGTTCTAATTTTAGCTCTGCCACTTAGTAGCGATGAGACCCTGCACAAGCTTCTTGACCTCTCAGGCTCAACGTCCTCATCTACAAAAAAGAAGGGGAAGTGCAGTTGTAGAGACAAAGACAAGGAGGCAGAGGGAGGGCAGAACCTATGGAAATAGGGAGTCTGGGACATTCAGAGGGGTCAAGCCTCCGGCGAGATGCACAGTAAAAGCCAAATGATGAAGACTTTGAATGCCAGTATCATCCAAGATGGCGCTCTCAATGTCAGCCAGTCCAACATTTCCCAACCTTGAAGCTCTGTATCTCCCACCAGGCAGTGCCAAGTTTTCAGGAAGCCCAAGAGGAGCTGGGGGACCTGTAAGGATGGAGTTTCTTAGCCCCTGGCAGCTTTCCTCAGCAGAGTAGCTTGATTCTTCCTGACAGCATAAGCACTTGCCATGCCCAGAATGAAACTGCTGCTTAGACAGTCCAGCTCTCTTTCCGTGCTCTGTGTTCTCTCCCCAGACTCACAGCCATCCTGCTGGCATGAGCCCAGACCTCCCTCCTCCAGAGTTTCCTCACAACCAGTCTAATATGGGAGGCTGCGGGAAGCCCTGTGGGGACATCCTGCCCATCCTCCCCCTAAGCGTGTCTACAGGAAGCTTTGCAAAAATAGGAAGCAGGAGCCTGGGAGTCCGGGGAACCCAGAAGACCCATTGTGGTAAGCAGGGAGGAAGGAGGCTGGTGGCCTGAAATGCTGTTCAGACAGGACCACTTGGGACTGAATGGGACAAGCCATGATGATAACGCTGTACCTCCCCCAGCCTCAGACACCTTCAATCCACAGATGCTTTGAAAACTCTTTCCAAGATAACAGACATCAAATTACTTTACTAGTTGTGCACTCCTAAGGTACACTTCCAAAAATGTTAATAATATAAAAATATCTCAGCATCGAGGAAAGACAATAAAAAAATTAACTTGTACTGAGCGCAGAGTGTATAAATGTTCATTTTTATAAATGTCAACTTTATTGTTATATTTTCCTGATGCTAAGCACTTCCCAGACTTTGACCAATTTTAATGCTCCCAACAGCCCTAGGAAATAGTGTTTATGCCCATTTTATGGATAAGGAAACAGAGGCTCAATTAAATTAAGTATCCACAATGGCATAACCAGTAAGCTAAAGAGTGGGACCTCAAATCAAGGTCTGTCTGAATCAGAGCCCACATAGTTTTTTAAGAAGTTTTATTGAGCTATAATTTACATATCATGAAATTCACCCATTGTATGTATACAATTCTGTGATGTTTTTGGTAAATTTATAGAATATCCATCATCACTACCCTCCAGTTCTAGACATTTCCAGCACCCCAAAATTTTCCTCATGCCTATTTTCTGTTAATTCTTGCTCCCATTTCCACCCTTAGGCAACCACTAATCTACTTTGGGTCTCTATAGAGTTGCCTTTTCTGGACATTTCATATGGGAATCATGCAACATGGCTTATCCATCTGGCTTTCTTCATCTAGCATGTTTTTGAGGATCCAAAGCAAATCTGCTAGCAGTTGTCAGTATTTCATTCCTTTTTAATTGCTGAATTGTATTCCACTATATGGATCTACCACATCTTGTCTATTTATTCACTGATTGATGGACATCTGGCTTGTTTCCATTTGGGGGCCATTATGAATAATCCTTTTCTGAATATTCATGGCTGTACTTTGTGTGAACATATGTTTTCATTTCTCTCGAGTGATTTCCTGGGGGGGGGGAAACGATGGGTCGTATAGTAAGTGTACTTTTAATTTTTTAAGGCACCGCCAACCTGTTTTCCAAAGCAAAGGCACCATTTTAAATCCCCATTCAAGCCCATTCTATTAAATATTACCATGTCCTACCTTGAAGCCAAACTAAAATCCCAGCAGGTCTGAGAGGTGAGCTGGGCCCCAGGGCATGAGGGCACTGGTTGGAGGATGAAGAAAGCAAGATGCCTGGATGTCCTGAGTGAGAGAGATGGGGATGGAGCAAGAACCAGGCATGTGGCCCCTGGCACAATCTAGAGAAGATATGAATAGAGAAACCGAAGTCTGCATTTTCATGAGCCACTTTAGTGCAAAGCCCGAGATGGATGGCTTCACAGCTCAGATGGTAGAGTGTATCCCAGAGTGGGGGAGAGATGACTTCTCACTGCTCTGGAAACTGCAGAGTTGGCATCTTTGTGAACATCCCAAGATAGAGCCCATGATGTGGTAATGCATGGGTACTAGCACCATGAGGCACCCACAAGAGCTTCTCAAGCAGCAAACATTGACAGTGAGGCCAAAGCAGGAAAAGAAAAAAAAAAAAAAAAAGGTGGCACACACCGTGAGAAGAATACAGGCAGACAAAAGCAAGAACACAATGAATCTGCTGCAAAAATCCTCAGACATAACACAGGGAGACTTTGCATGGGCAGAAATCCTATGTGTGTACACAATGATAAGGGCCACAAAATGGGTGCAGTCCCTGCCCCTGTAACTCCATCTTCCCCACAGCCTGGGTTCTAGTGTTCAAGAGCAGGGCTGCTTCTCACCTGAGGCCCTTCTTGCTCTGCAGATACAACCCTGGCTTCCTTTCCATCAGCCCCTGCTTCTCCTATGCACCTGCTCATGGAACATTAAGTACACTCTGTGACCTGGAAATGGGCAAGAATTCACCCCAGAAACATGATCACGTCCCTCTATGCATACCCCAAATACCACCAATCATGGTTGAAAGAGAAAGATAAATCGCCACACTCCTACCAAAAGAGGAGTTTTGAGAAGGGGGCTTTCAGGCTGTCCCAGGAGATGGGCAAGGATGAGATGAAAGGCAGGAGAATGGAGGTACCAGTGGGCTCTTCCTCCTTGTCCACTGTGGGCTTCAGAGTCTACCACACCTGTGTTCCTATCCCAGTTCTGCCACCTAGACTAGTCATGTAATCTCTTTGTCTTGGTTTCCTTATGTTACAAATAGGACTAAACCACCTCGAAGGCAATTGGGAAAGGTCCAGCGATAACGTCCTCAGAGAGATCCCCACACTGTAGACCCTCCACCAAAGGAGAAATAAGAAGGCAGTGGAGGGGGGTGGGAGGGATGGGGTGGCTGGGTGATGGGCACTGGGGAGGGTACGTGCTATGGTGAGCGCTGTGAATTGTGTAAGACTGATGAATCACAGACCTGTACCCTTGAAACAAATAATACGTTATATGTTAATAAAAAATTCAAAAAAAGCAGCTTTTAAAAATAAAAAGTGTATTGTTACATGAATAAACTAACATATTGGGATTGATTGAGGGAGAAATCGTTGCCTCCCTCTGCCAACCCATGAGCTGTCTCTTTAAGAATGAAAAATCTGAAAGTTGACTTAGCAATTTATCCTGTAAGTTAAGAGGACTTTTGGCCCAGGGGAGAATAATTATTATCTCCCCCTGAACAGTGACTGCATTCAATGCCACATATTGATTGGGGATTAAGAGGGACAAAACAAGTCATGGAGAGTGAATTCTCCCCAAACATCAAGGGGAATCAGTGAAGCATCACAGCGGTAGAGAAACAGGGAGAGGGGAGGGTAGAGTGAGGAGGGAGGACAAAGGAGGTAAAATCAATTACTGCTTCATGGATGAAATGTTTCCCAAGGGCCAACTGCGACCCTGACATTGCCGTATGATCAATTTCCCCAAGAAGGCTGCACGGGGGCATCAGATGGCATGGAGGGAAAACTTGTCCTCTCTCTTGCGCCTATTTCAGAGGGACAGCAATTGCCACCACGACCACACTCTGAGAAATGACCATCTGGACCACCAGGTGAGACAGAGAAACTGGGCAGAGGGGAAGACACCCAGAGCAGGTCAGACATCTACCAACATAGCAACACTCAGCCTGTTACTAGTTCCTTCTGAAGGCTGCTCTTCTGGAGGCTGAGCCTAGAGCACTGTGCTAGAAGTGTGGGGATGCACGATACATGGGAGGGTGCATAACTGGTCATTGTTCATGGCAGACGGATGAGGGACTGCATCCTGGGAATGACCATGGAAGTCCTTGCAGACAGGACACAGCCACGAGTGGGTCTCACTCAGATCTGCAGCCCCAATCTCAAGAGATTCAAATCCCACTCAATTGTCCACATAGGAATTTGGGCATATGTGGCCAGAATCTCTTGATGTTTCAAGAAAAGCCCAAATCTGGAATTTACTGTGAAATCTTTTGATGTTCAAAAGCCAGCACCTAGCTTAAAACAGATGTACACACACACACGTGCAACCCAAACAAAACAGGATTGTTGATTAGGTCTACCTGAGGACTCCAGTTTGCAATCTGGCACTAGTCACTATTTCTCTCTCTTTTTTAAGGACATTTGTGCTACCCTTTCTCCTGCAGTGAAAACATAGGGGGGCAAGCGCAAACCTGCAACCTTTGTCTCTTGGACAGTCCTAAGCACAGGGTCAGGCCTGAAGTATGAATGAGCCGAGCAAGCATCCATCCTTGCAGTGCTAGCTACACCCTCAAGGTTTTAGA
Source organism: Eumetopias jubatus (assembly GCF_037043125.1). NCBI lineage: Eukaryota > Metazoa > Chordata > Mammalia > Carnivora > Otariidae > Eumetopias > Eumetopias jubatus. Next base: position 79,662,810 of record NW_028274818.1, on the reverse strand, counting down.
AGCCAGAAAGGGCCACAGAGACCCAAGTCCTGGGTTATGCTAACCCACGTGGCATGCGCAGCACCGCCCCCCCCCCCAGTACTATCCATATTCTGGTTCATATCATAATTCACAATTCACCAGGGTACATTATTAGAAACAACAATTCGCTAATGCCAGGTCCCAATTGGCCCACTCAGAAAAATCCAAACAAATTTAATAGTTGACGTCCCATAGCCGTATGGAGATTTAGTAAAAATAGGAATATTTGTATTTGTGCTGGAAAGGCACTGCAGCTCTCTTTTGTTCTGCACGGTATTCAAAAAGATAAGCTGAATTACTAGCGAACATATAAAGGCTGGAAGACTCGATATTAAAATCTGCATTTCTGAGTTCTCTTGAGGAATCCGCTCTGGGGACACTGAGCTCACATTGCCATATAGTGACAAACAGCAGGAACTGATTAGCAGCCATTCCTTAATGGGCCATTTGCTCACGTTGCTACAGTCCCTGATTCCTGTTGGATCACACCCAGCCTGGCCCCTGGCCGTGTCTGGGTTCCCGACACTGTCTTCAGGTGCCTTTTCCCGTGAAAAGGTCAAGGATGGAAGGCTTGGAAGTCCACATGGAGACCCCAGGCCCTCCAATCTCTTAGATTTTGCCTCAGCCTCCAACCCTGGAGCCAGAGTGGGACTTGTAAAGTACAAGCCAGCTACCTCACTGCTCCTTCCCTTCCCTCCTTCAAGTCGGGGCTGAAATGTCACCTTCCCAGTAACGCTGGTCCCAACCAACCTATTCAAAATCACAGCTGCATCCCCTCCCCAGCATGCCCTGTCTTTCACCCCTGTTTTATTTTTCTCCAATTTCTAACATATTATAAAATTTAATTATTTATTTGGTTTGTTATCTGTCTCCCCTCCTAGGACGTCCCATTACATGAGTTAAGAGGTGTGTGTGTGTGTGTGTTTTATTTTCTGTCTCATCACCTACAACTTTTCTGTAAAGCGTCAGAAGGTAAGTATTTTAAAGCTTTTCGGGCCACGGGGTCCCTGTCACAACTACTCACCTCTGCCACTGTGGCACCAAACCAGCCACAGATGATACACAAATGAATGAATGTGGATGTGTTCCAATAACGCTTTATTTACAAAAACAAGAAGCATTTGACCCGTGGGCCGGTTTGCCAAGCCCAGATCTAGGACGGTGCCTAGCAGACATTAAGTACTCAATAAAGACTGCTGAAACAGATTCAGAGCTTTAATGTCACTCCCTTACGTAGATACAACACTTTCTTTGAACTGCTTGCTCCTTCCTTTACTCGTCAGGACAACACTAATCTCGCAGATGAAGAAACCGGCGTTGGGAGAGGCAAAGGGAGCTGTCCAAGGTCATAGAATCTGGAGGGACAGAGCCAGGCCTATCAGAGCCGGGGATCTGTCTGACTCCAGAACCACCCAGCCTCTGTCTGCAATTCCATCCTCTCAGCACTGTGCTCTGTTCCTGAGCAGCAACTTCCACACACACCTGAGTGAACCAGAACCCACAGCTGGTCCTGGAAGAGACTCTGGATGTTCAGCCCTGTGCATCCTCCAGAAACCAAACTCCAGTCATTTGGTTTAATTCCACCTGTCACTTTCTCTGAGCCCCTTTCCTTTCTTACTAAGAGGCTGCAAGTAGCTCCTCTGCTCTGCAAAGAGAAGAGCCCCTCCCCCCAACATTGGCAAAGAACAAGACTCAGAAACTCAGAAGGCAAGACGGAAAGCATGTGTCCAGCAAATGAGAGGGAAACAGAGACTCCTTGGCTTTCTGGAACTCTCATGGGTCTAAGGGCAACTCAGAACAGCTAATCCTGAATTAGTTAAAGAAAAGAACAGTAGTCATTAATTATAAGAGCTGGCATTTATGGATGCCATTTACGCACCAGGGATTTCTTCGGCATTTTATATACATTATGTCTAAATCTTCCAACAATCTGATGCAGTGTCATTTTACTCCATTTCTATAGTCGAAGAAACCAAAGTTCAGAGCGGTTGTTATTTGCCCAAGATCACACAGTTCCTAGGGGTCACAGTCAGGATTTGAGCCTCGGTTTCTGTGACTCTTCAGCATTAGTATCAGGAGCACATGCTCAGGAGTCAACCAACCCTTGCTCGAAACACGGCACAGGGGATTTCCTCTCTCTGGGTCTCAGTTTCTTCTGTGAAAAAGGCTAATGACAGTATCTAATCTGCAGGTTGTTGAGAAGAATCTGCACGGAGAATGCTGAACACGGTGGCTCACATATAGTAAGCACTCAGTTAATGACTGTAATTATCATGAGTACTACAAGTATTCAGGCAAGAACTAGTGGTACTATCACTGCCAAAGCAAAGAAGCTCTCACCGTGAGAATCACAAGGTTCCCACCACTGGCCAGGGGCAACTGGGTGAAGTAAGGTGCCGTCTACCTTGATACTCTGCTGTACCCACTTCAAAAACTCCTTTCCACCACCACCCCCCAGTCACCCAGTGCTATTAAACTGTATTCTGTATAGGAAAGACCAAAGTCAGAGCCCTGAAAGACTGGATGACCAGACAAGGCCACTACAATGCAAGACTCTCTACCATCTCATGGCTCATCCCCTAAAGTACCTATTCTCCATTTGGGGTAGAAGAGGTAAGAGCTCTGTTCCAGACTCAAGGTCCTGGGTTCTAAGCCACACCTAACACCAACTCACTGTGTGGCTTTGGGCAACCCCCTTCCCCTCCCTGGGCTTCCATTTCTTCCAATATAACACAAAAGAGCAGAAATAGATAGTGTCCAAGGACTACTGGAGGGCTCTACAAATGGATTCACTCACTTATCCATTGTCTCAATTACTCATACATTCATTCAACAAATACTTGTCAAGTGCTTCCTATGTCCTAAACATTTATGATACAAGACACAGTCTATGTCTTAATGGAGCTGACCGTCTAGTGGGGAAGACAGACAGTAAATGAGTAAACGAATATATAAGTTCCAGGAGTGATATGTGCCTTGAAGAAAAATAAAGCAGGGTAAGAATATAGGGAAGAGAACACAGGAGCTACTTTAAAACAGATGTCAGGAATGGCCTCTCTGTGCAGGTGACATGAAGGGAGAGAGTCCTCCATGAGAAGGTCTGGGGTAAGAGAGTTCTAGATAGAAGGAACAGCTTGGGGGTCTTCATGAAATGTCAAAGGGTCAAAGAAGGCAGAAATGAGCAAGTGAGATGGGGTCTATGCCTGATAAGTGCTCAGTGAATTAAACTTCTAAGATAAGACTTGCCTTGACCCCCCAAAATTACGGGAAGCACCGTGAATGGCCTTCAGTTATCTACAAGGATACAAAACGGGAGATTCCAAGTCTACCCACACATTTTCTCTGCCTGGAACAACCTTCTCCATCTTCTCTACGTGTCTTAAAATTCAGCTTGGGCATCGGCCTTGTCCAGGGATCCTCCCCTGAGCCCCCCAACGCCAGCTAGTTTGGATGGCTCCCTCTGTGCTCCCATAGAAGTCTGCATCTGTCACAGGTGGTCAGAGTACATAATTATTGCTTTCGCCATAGGCCTTCCCCACTGATCTATTATGAGCTTCTCGAAAGCCAGGACCATCTCTTGTTTGTCTCTGCATTCCTCACTGCATATCTCAGAGCCTTGTGCACAGATGTTCAGCATATACTTGAACTACCTTCCATTTATTGAATGTCTACTATGAGCTGGGCCTACGCTTAGCACTTTCAGTGCATCCTCTCACTTAATGCTCTCAACTACCCTATGACACTGCTGATATTATTCACATGATATAAACACGGAACCTGAGGCTCAGAGCACTTAAGTGACTTGCTCAGAGTTACCCAGCTAATACCTCTTGAAATAAGGACTCAAGCTCAAGTGTCCCTGACTCTTTCACTCCTGACCACCTGATCAGGGGCTCCCAAAATGTCAATTCTCTGCCCTCCCAGGACCTAACGATTGGGGAACCGTAGCCATGTTCAGCAATCTGTGTTTTCACAAACCTTCCATGGGATTCGGATGCTCGCTCAAGTCTGAGAACCACTGCAGTGGTGTTTATTGTCTGGCAGTATAAACTCACTCACAATTTATTGAGAATTCACTATGCGCCAGATAGTATGTGGCATGCTGGGAATCCCGTGGCAAGAAAAGACCATCACCAGCTCTTGCGTGTATGGAGCTAATTGTTCAGTGTTTGTTGAAAGAATGTTCTACTCTATCATACTTGGAAGCCCAAGGCTAGGGCTCTGCAAAATAAAGACTGTCTGGAACACAATTTTTTCCTTAACACATGGCAAATATTGTGCCAAAAGTCCGTGTGAGTTAGAACAGTCCTGAGGAGGAAGCTGGCAGTCCCCCAGCACATTCCTTTTTTGGTTTCCCATCCCTGGCCCAATGAGGTAGCCACACTCAACATCTGAGAAACTATACATTTGCCTCTTCCGCCTGTTGCCCCTTTCCCATTAAATTAACCCTCTACAGAGGGTAGGGAGTCAACCAATGCAGCAGAGCTGACCACTTCCTGGCATCCTTAGCTCAGCTTGAAAGCACAGAGATAAGTTGTATGTTGTGGGCTTAGCCTGGTTGTCCCCAGAGCAATGGTAGGAACAAAAAAACCTTTCAAGTAGATGCCTACTAGTCTCCTAAGAAAAAGAAACATGTTCCAAATACAAGGTGCCTGCAAGTGTGGTCACAATGATTGCTCAGAGAATTCTGCTCTTCTCTCTCATAGTTATCCCTGGGGCCCGGGAAGTATTTGACATATCACTGAACCCAGCAAGTTGGCTCTATCAAGGGAAGGAGGAAAACTGATCACATCTAGAGAGAAAAGGAAAGGAGGAAAAGGAAGGAAAATGTATTTACTAAGCGCCTATTATGTGCCAGGCAGATACTAGCTGCTTTACATGTATATTACCATTAAATTTCCTGACACTCTTACATAGTTAAATTAATATCTCTATTTTAGAAGAAGAAACCAGGACTCAGAGAGCTTAAGTGACTCTCCCAAGGACACACAGCTAGTAAAGTTGAATTCAATCCAGGCTGAGCTTGACCACAAAGACAGGGTCTTAGCGATTACATAAAATGTTACTCCTCATGACTCCCCAAACACAGTGTGCAAGCCCATTAAGAGACAGGTCCAGAAAAGTCCTTCACCAGAGAAAATATATTTCATCCCCAATTTCAAAAGTACGAACTTCTCTTAATAGGGGAAGCAGCCTGGGTGGTGTTGACATGGAGACAAAATGGAATTAAAGTTGTCTTTCCCTCCGACTTTGAGAAATATTCTGAGTCTGTTTTTCTATTTTAGGCACAGTTACAACCAGAGCAGTCAAAGTGAATTAGTTTGGGGGACATATTTATTTTTTTCATTTTTGCCTAGTCATCTGTAAATAAGATCTATTAAAATAATTAAATGCAAATTCGGTAATTTCTGCAACATTTAACTCAAAAATAGCAGATTCTAAAAGAATGGGTATATTTAGCACGAAACTGGCTCTTAGCTTACTTTTGTCTAATAGCCTATTTTAAAGTCATCTTCCACGGATGGGAAGTTTAGAGTTTAGTTGTGTGTTTTGTCAAATGTTTCATGCACTTCCAAGGTTGGGGGGGGGGGGCGTTGAAAATGCATCTTCTACACTTACCCCAAATCAGAGGAGCATGCTTGAGGAACTTGTCACATTTTACCTTTTCTCCTTTCTTGTGACAATGACAATTTTTCAATTTTTTCTTTCCCAGAATCCCTTCTGCGAATTCCCTGGCAAAGGACAAAGAGAGAACGGAAAAGTACTAAGGGGCAGGACCTGGGCAGCCTCCTGGAGAAGGGAGGTTTGTGAATGGGCCTGCTACTGGGGCAATCCCTTTTGGGGTGTGGCCTGGAACTGAGCAGGCTGATGGGAGAGGCAAAGGAGAAAGGAGGCAGACAGAGAAAGGAGGGCCAGTCACATCCATGAAATCTTCTGTGCTTCCCTCTTCTGCCAGAGGAGTAAACATCTGAGTCAGGGACAATCTCATCTGAACTAGTTTGCCCTCCCAACTCTCTCTCTCTCTCTCTCTCTCTCTCTCTCTCTATATATATATATATATATATATATATATATATATATGTCACTGGCAGCACTGTGTGTCTGGAGAGACCTGTCCTAGTGGAGAGGCAGAGGGTTCCAAAGGCTGCAGGGGGAAGGGGCAGGCCAAGGAAGAAAAATACCAAACTCCCGAGGAAATTCCCCAAACACACCTGAGCACCCGGGGAGAAAAAACTCAGGGCTGAATTGGAGCAAAAGCTACCCAAAGGGAAACATGATGTTCCCCAGAGGGCTGGCTTTCTCTGGGCTTTCTCAGATTTGTGATCTGTCTGCTCCCTGCCAACCCCCATATGCACAGGCCATATCTTGAATTTTAATGGTTAAGTCACTCTTTTCAATCTTCTGCTGGGATTCATGATGGGTCATGCTCACAGATCCCCTCATATGTGGCCCCTTCCCATCCCAAGTTTTGAATTGTATCCAGAAAGAGTCATGAGTGATCACCTTCCTGCAACATTTATTATAAATTTTGCAACCAACCTGCCATTTTATGCATTATTCCATTGATCTTGTCTAAAGCCCTGCAAAATTAGCATTCCCCCTTTACAGATGAACAGAGGCCCAGAGACAGAAAGCAACGAGACCAAGATCACACAGCTAGTGGCAGAGTTGGGCTTTTCTTAACCCCTTTGTTACGGATAGAAGCATGATCAACATCAGAAGTTCCTCCTGTCTACGTCACCTTGTCACCTGAGGCTGAAGTCAAGTCCTGGGCCGAGACCCAGAGAAAGAGGGCACCAGATCTCCACGTTCCCCACCCTCTCTAATTCTGCTGCTGCCTGCCAGACACAGGAAACCTCAAAGCTGCATCCCTTTACACCCCAGCTAAGTATTTCTACAAATGAGCTTTGGTGTCTAGAGCTAGATTCATATTCCCATCTGTAGTATTCATAATAAGAAGTCATAATCTCTCCAAGTCTGGTTCTTAGAAAAATAAGACTGCATGAAAATCTGCCTCTCTTCAGCTTCCATCCATTGGTCATTGTCTTCCCCTCAGAGGACAAGCACCCTGCTCTCTGCCTAGGCATATTCTTTTCCTCAATCCTGAAATACAAAGTATCCTAAATTCCATGTTATTCCCATTTTCATTGGCACCAGTTTTTCCTGGGACACAACAGGCATTCCTTACCTGCATTACCAAAGAGCCTCTGAATCTACTCTTGACTTCTACCAATGTATTAATACCATTTTTCTGCCCTGTGGGTTACTCCCTCTGGTCTGTCTTTCAATTCACTGCCTCTCTCTGAAGCTTATGTCTGATGGGCTGTTGAACTCTGAAATCGAGTTTTTCATTTCAAAAGGGACATTCTCGATTTCTGTACATTTTAGCTGGCTTTAAAAAAAAAATCTTCCTAGGAGCACCTGGGTGGCTCAGTTGGTTAAGCATCCGACTCTCGATTTCAGCTCAAGTCATGATCTCAGGGTGCTGAGCCAGCGTGGAGCCTTCTTAAGATTCCCTCCCTCCCGCTCCCTCTGCACTCTCCACCTAGCTCGCACACTCTAGCTCCCTAAAAATAATTAATTAATTTAAAAATAATAAAAAAACTTTTTAAATCTTCCTCTCTTTTTTATAAGATCTTGTGCTTTCATTAGTGTCTTTCTTCCTTCTTTTATCTCTGGTCATTTTCCACAAACTTATTTTATAGTCTTTTCCAGATGGTTCTGTGGTCTAAAGTTCTTAAGGTGCTACTTCTACTTATTATGCCAGTTAACTATTTTTGATATAAGATGCCTAATTACACAGCCTGTAATTTTTTAATTGTGAGCTCATCTTCAACAGAGGTTCTTTATTCTGCAAAAGTCCTGTGAGCCAAGGGATGCTGAAGTTATCCTACAAAGGGATTTTTTTGCTCTCAGGTGTTTCCTTGGCCCTAGATTAATTTATACTTTAATTCCCCACGTTGGAATTTCTACCCCAGGTGGGTACAGCCACACATGACACAGATTCAGCCTTTCACTTTCTCACCAGAGATCTTTTCCCAACCTTGAACCCTGAGCAGGTAACAACCTTCCCTGGACATGTGTCCAGTTTTTCTAGCCCTTTAGTAAAGGAGGAAGAGTTCTAGCCTTATGCGGGAGTGCCGGTTAACATATAAACTGATTAATAATATATTGCCAAGGGGAGGTAGGGGGCATGGGTAAAATAAAAGGGATTAAGGGTACACTTATTGTGATGAGCATTCTGTAACATAGGATTGTGGTATAACTTGTAGAGTAGAATCATTCCAGGGCACCTGGGGGCTCAGTCGGTTAAGCATCTGCCTTAGGCTCAGGTCATGATCATGGGGTCCTAGGATAGAGCCCTGTGTCTGACTCCCTGCTCAGTGGGGGTCCGTTCTCCCTCGCCCTCTGCCCTTCCTGTTTGTGCGTTCTCTGTCTCTTTCTTTCTGTCTCTCTCATGCAGGCACACACACACGCTCTCTCTCAAATGAATAAATAAAATATTTAAAAAAAATCTTTCCATTGTAAACCTGAAACCAATATAACACTGTATGTTAACTACAGTTCAATTAAACTAAAGAAATGATATCTGTTCTGTAAGTGCTCATGGCCAACTAAACAAATGACCAAAAGGCAACAGGAAAATTAGAGCTATAGAATACACACCCAACTATCCTTTGAAGAGACATGGAGGCAAGATAAATCTAATACTGAGTTTAATTAAGAAGTGGCCAGCAAAAGATAAGCATGCAGAAGAGACTGGATAGATGAATGTACCAAAAAGAGAAAATGTATATATAAATTAATATATAATAACATATATCCAATAATCTTATATGTGTTGAAGAAGGGAGAGAGCTATGCCAGTTGAATCTGCCATACTGCTAAGTATATTCCCTCTATACTATAACTAACAGAATGGTATTTCTAAAACACAAATCTTATCCTGTTATCCTACACACACACACACACACACACACACACACAAACACACACAAACACACCCTCATTCCTCATACCCGTTCCTGCTCACCTTCATTGAATGTCTTTTCCGCAACTAAAAAGCCAAATCTCTATCCTCATCTCTCATCACACTCATTCCCACTCTACCCCCAGCCACCCTGGCCTTCCCCAGACAAACAGGTCTCAGACAGACCGTCCCACCTTGGAGATCATGCATGAGCTGGTCCCTCTGCCTGGAATGTTCTTCCATCCCTTCCCTCAACCCCCGTCCCTAGTTAATTTCTCTTCATTCTTTAGATCTCAGTTAGAACATCACTCCCACAGAGAAAGCTTCCAGGCCCCAAACTAGGTCAGGTCATTTGGTTATGTGTTCACACAATACCCTGCACATCTTCATCGCACTTACCACAATTGTTATTTTAATCGCATAAAGAGTAGTTTAATTTTTGTCTTTCCCACTGGACTATAACCTCCAGAAAAAGGAACCCATCTGGATTGTGCTCTGCTGCCTCCCCACTGTCTAGCACAATAAAAATTTGCTACATAAATGTGAGCACCCTGGCGCCAGCCTTCCCTGGCACCCTCCCTAACACGCACCTGAGCTCACTGCATTTTCCCACAAGCCTCTCCTGAAGCAAGAACACTGTGGTCTGGGAGGCTTATTCACCACATGATCAAAATTTCCTTCTAAGCAGCAGGGGGGCATTGAGTTCATGGGAACTTATTTCCACAAAGCAACAACCGTTTCCTCATTTGCCTCTTTTCAAAAAGCAGCAGCAGAATGAGTCTTGCTGGGTTGGTTTGATGGATATATTCATGCAGGTTGGGCCTTGGGTCTGCCCTACTCTATGAATTTGCGTCACTTGGGTCTTTCCTGGGCCTCAGTTTCCTTGTTTTTAAAACGAAGGGGCTGGTCCACGTAATCCATAAGAAATTGTTCTGCTTTTTGGAGAAAGCTGATAGTATGAATAACCTCATTGCAAAAGGCCAGAAGAACTTTGTAGCTTTGCTGTTCCTCTAAATGCTTACCGCAAATGTGAGCTTGAGTAAGGAGCTGATCTTCTTACATCAGTTCCGGTATCTATAAACTAGAGTTAATCACAAGCCCTATGTCCCTCCCCATTTGCCACCAGACTGTATCCAGCCTGGTGTGGTGGGTGCCACTGGTGCCCTGTCCAGATTCCCTTCACTAGGAAGGGCCCCAATCCCAGATGCTGTGAACCATGATTGCTAATCACTCCCTGCCACCCTCTTCTATGGAAAACTGGCTCCAACTGAATAGGAGTTGCCTCACTAATGAGGTTACACGCCCCAGACCCTTGGGGCCACCCACAGTCCACGACAGAATAACACGGGAGCACAGAAGACCAGACACTTTGCCTTAAAGTGGAACCAGCTCTGAGATGCAACTGATGCCCCGGAGCTTCCCATGGGGTCAACTGAAGACCAGCTGAGACCACCACATTCTTGCTGAGCTCCTGTCCCTGAACTATAGCTTTTCTCGCCACCCTTCTCAGGAAAGCATCCCTCAATAAATCACCTGGGCAAGAGTCCCCAATCTCAGCCTCCTCTGCCTCTAGGGAACTCCATCTAAGACACAAATGGAGGCACTCTTGTTTTGCGTACATCATCTGATGTAATGCCTACAGTAATTCTCAGAACAACCCACTCGTAAGACCATTGCATAGAGGCATGAGGCCAACAGAGACTGAGCAACTTGTCCAAGGCCGAGTGTTAGCATGCCCCTATTCTCTTCCCTCACCAGATCCAAGGAGTAGACAGCATGAGGCCCAGTGGAGGCAAGGAGAGACAGAGAAGGAGAAATAGCATCTACATCTCAGGTTACTCTTTGCCAGCCAACAGGTGGCCCATGCTGGGTTCACCCGGCGCATCAGTTGTGAACCAGGTACACACACAACTTGGCAGGGTTGTTAGGGAGGTAAAGCTCTGGGAAAGCTGGTAGAGCAATCCAGTGGAAACACTGGCCCAAACCAATTTCTGTGTCAAGAGGCAGTAAAGAAGGTGATAGACTTTCTCGGGAAGGGAAAGTTCCCTCTAAAATGTATACCTTGAGAACCTCTGGACAAGAAAAACTTTCCATCTTTTCCTTATTCCCATCTTATTTAAGGAATGGCCGTTCAGAAACAGACTTCAACCCCTCGCCCACCCATCCACACATGCACAAACTACCACTGCAGAGAACAGTTTTCATTACCTCCTCAAGGGTCCATTCTCCTCTCTCCTTTTGATCCTACACTGCTTCTCATTTGGGGAATTTACCTCCACTCCAATCTCAAGCCACATGGTTTTGGCAGAGTGGTCTTTCCCTCAATTCCAAGGACTGATCTTCATACCACTCCCCACCCAGCAACTGGTTCAGAGTACAGCACGTGAGCCAATTTGGGCCAGTGAAAAAGAGAAGATCCCAGGACTCCAGTAGGAAGTATCTGAGGAGACATTCTCTCTTCTCTGAATGGTGCGGGCTGAAGATGGAAAGTCTGCAGCTGGTTGCAGCCATTTGGAGACCAGGAGAAGAGAGTATGGAGCTCTCGATGACCCACAAAGAGATGCCCCGAGGATGATCTATCACCATGGAAGGACAAAGTAAGAGGAAATCAGGTCTTTAAACAGCTAGATCAAGCCCCACCTGACCCGAGGTCATCTCTTGATTTTCCTGTTGCTTTAGTCACTAGGTTGCATTAATTTTTAAGCCAGAGTGATCTGCGGGTTTTTTGGTTTTTGCAAACAATACAAAAAGTCTTAAAATCTGATAGATCTCTATTCTGCGCGTCCGCAAGGGAGTTAAACACTTCTGGTTAATACCTCACTTGTGCTTCATTGAATTCACCCCTACAAAATCCCCTGTCCTTTCTCCCTCCTCATTGGGGTTTTCTGATGTTCTCACTGTTGTTGCCTTGACAATGACCTAACGGGTCCTCAGTGATTCCTAAGTGTGGCAAAATGTTGAAAAGATATTTAGTGTGGTCCCTGTTCCCACTCATAATTTCGATTCTGAATCTAGATTATGTGCAGTAAACTGTTCATCGCCCCCTCCCCCATTTGCTAGTTGATCCTGTTGAGAGGTGGAGGCCATCTCGGATGCTGAGTTGAGACATATTCTGAAATCTGATCCTACCTGGAAGAAATGCTGTGATTACCTTGTGATACACATCCTAGATGTAGGAATTAGGAACAAGGAGGCAGAAGGGGCACTAACTGACTACCTTGGATCAAAACCAACCCTTGAAGGCCTGCTACAATGTCTAACTTCCCTTGCAGCCAGAAAGTCCTTCCTCATGTCCCCCCTACATAATTCTTATTGCAATTTCGATACACCTCTCCTTAGCCTATTCGTGGTGGCCGCCAGGACTGGCTTTCAGCTTCATCTGACCCTGTTATGTTCATGATAAAGAGTGCTCTAAAGTTGCCTTACCCATCTCTTCTTCTCCCCGGTGCAAAATGATCCCTTCCCACAGCTTTGGTTTTAAATCTAGACGAGGCACTCCTCCTCCATGTAAAATGACTTGCAAAGCCCAGATTGTTAGCAGGCTCTGCCTCTGGGGCTCACATTCTCTCTCCATTCTTGGATACAGCAAGAGCTTCTTGAACTAAATCAAATGAGACTAGGAATGGTTTAGAAAACCCCAGTCCTCACCCACTCATATGTGGAATATAAGAAACAGGGCAGGGAACCGTAGGGGAAGGGAGGGAAAACTGAATGGGAAGTCATCAGAGAGAGAGAAAAACCATGAGAGACTCTTAACTCTAGGAAACAAACGGAGGGTTGCTGGAGGGGAGGCGGGTGGGGGGGATGGGGTGAGGGGCATTAAGGAGGGCATGTGATGCGATGAGCACTGGGTGTTATTCCCAGCTGATGAATTACTGAACACTACATCTGAATCTAATGATGTACTGTAAGTTGTCTAATTGAATTAAATTAAAAAGAAAGAAAGAAAACCCCAGTCCTTCATCATGTAGCGACTCCCTTCTTTACCGACCATCCATTTTACGTCTCCAGTGGTAGTCAGTACATGGCTAAAGCTGGACATGAATCAGTCACTACAAACTGGGACAGTGGTAAATGACAACTAGAGAAAAGGAGGCTCTGCGCATATAAATACACCATGCCCTGCACTCCTGTCCCAGGTGCTCTCTTAGGAAATTTCCTCAGTATCCATGGTCTTGGCGAGACTGTAAGTCATCATGAATTTCCTACCTCTACCCTGCCAAGGGGCAGACACAAAATCCAAGCTAGACCAATAGGGTTCTTGTTGGGACTTCATCCCTCAACTAGAAGGAAACGAGGTTGAGATAAAGCTGGAGCTGACCATGTGGTGGTATCCGGACAAGACTGTCCAATTGTCCTGCTTTCTACGTACCTGGAGTTGCCCTGGCTCCTAGTTCCCTAGGCTTCCCTTCCCTTCCCCACCCAACGTATTCTCATTTCACTGCTGCCAGCCAAGTCTGGGTTCCGCTGCTTGCATCAACAAACATTAATGGGTAGTCTTAACACTCAAGAAGGTGTTTCTCAGAGTTTTTTAAACCTTACTGATACATTAAAAAAAAAAAACCATTTCACACTTGTGCTGGCAGTAGAGAAGAGTTTGAGCCCGGAAATCAATGGCACAGATTCTCCAGGTATAAACCAGATCGTGTCATGATAACAGGATCTTTGTCAAGGAACCAGAGAAATCTGAAATTACTTTTGCGACGTTGATCTAACATCTCGTTAAAATTAGGCAAATCAAGGGGAATGCCATCCAACTGAGCCAGCACCGTCAGGAGAAAATGGATTCTAGTGGGCCAAGGTACTGTCTATGGGGTGTTGTGATTGGGCACAAGCACATTGTTAAAGCACTTTTGAGAAAAAAAAAAAAGAGTGTGATTTGATTAATGCACAGCGCAAATCACTTAACAGTAGAACGGTTTTCACATTGTCATTCTTCAAGGCCCACCTTTTCCTCTGTGCTTCTTTAGTTCATCTCTCTAGAATGCTCATCATCATCATAACAACAGCAGGCAGCGAAACTTACAATACCTGAGACATGGTACTCAGTACCTGAATTCCCAGAATTCTTCCTCACCAGACCCGACGAGGCAGGATCTATCAGCAGCCATGTTTTCCAGAGGAGACAATGGAAGCTTAGCAAGAAGTAATTCCCAGTGTTCAAAGCTTTGTAAGGCACACAGCTGGGATCCAGACCCTGTATCCTCAACAACTACATCATGGCATTTATTCAGGTTCTACCACATGCCAAGTGCTGTGCGAGGCATTTACAGATGCTCTGGGTCACAATGACTCCTCACCCATTTTATAGAGGATGACGCTGAGGCTCAGAGAGGTCAAGTAACTTATACAATGTCATACAGGCTAGGCTGTCTGGCTCCTGAACTCTCCCAGCTCTTAACTACTCTGTTATGCCTCCTCTAGAGAAGGTCAGACTTGCCCTTCTCTTTATCCCCCTATTTAATTTTAGAAGTATTTTTGAAGAGTTTGAGCAGCCCCCAGCTCCAGCATCTAGTACTAGGTTTCACGTCCTTTAGAATCTCCGTCACTGAATTGCTACAGGACTAAATCAGTTGATATATAATCCATCAAACACTTAGAATGGTGCCTGACACAGAGTAAACGCTATACACACATTTGCTATCTTACTTTCTTATCATTGTTACTATGTAAGAGAATCAAACAAGCACGTTTTCATTTCAGCCATTTATGTGTTTATTACAACCATGATGGTTTTATTGAATAAAGCAAGTCCCCTGGGATTTTTATTGCCTAGGTTTCTATTCATCCTCCTTGGCTTCTTTTTGCTTGTTTTTACCACATTTTTATGATTGTGGTGGAACTTCTTGGGTGTCCTTACAAGTAATCAAAACAGAGGGATATATATGTATCTGGCTTTTCTTGAATGTAAACTGGACTTCCGCCTCCCAATTAATCCAACTAAGACTGGCTGTAATTAGAAGTGGTAGCAGTGGGAACGGGAGAGGTGTGATACTCCGCCTTCCCTTCAGGATTTGTTTCCAAGTCTTTTTGTTTGGTGTCCACGTGAGGTTGGCATGACTCACCCACTTCTCCCACCCACTCCCACCTTCAAAAGATTTGTATTGAGTACCTGCCTTTGACCAAGCTAGGGGAGCTAATATTTCTCATTTGGGCAAAGAAAGTGTAGTAGAGGCTTTGGGAGTCTTTCCCCTCAAAACTGCCCCGCACGCACAGAAGTGAGCCTCTGGGGTCGTTTTTATACAAGCGAGCCCCACCTGCTTCTTGGCCATTCCTAATTGGACCAGAGATGATCACCTGATCCACACTGGACCAATCAGATTCTCCCTGCTGAAAATTTGAAATTGGCCATAAGAGACCTTCCTTGGTCCAGGTTCGTGCTTGAACTAAGGGGTCAAGTAAATGTGGGGATCCAGAATTCGATTTTGAGAAGGTCATCTTTTGCCATGTCGGTAAGGTAGAGAAAGCTGGTCTGCACGGGAAGAGGGAATGAAAAAGAGAAAATGAGAGGAAATAGAAAGAGAGAGACGGAAGTCTAAGGTGTAAAGCCGTTCATGCAGAAAGAAGGCAGACCACTTGCCTTAGTTCCTGGCCCCAATGCCTGGTAAAGCTGGCTGTCCTACCGCCCCTGGAGTCTGTGAGATATCCCTGGGGCTCTCCAGTAAAGGACCCCTTTCTGCTCTATCCAGCTTGAGTGGGTTTCCACTTTTCGCCTCGGAACCAGTGGTGGCCAAGGCAAACTGTTGAGACACCGAGAGTTAATGAATGCTCCTGTGATTTTTATTCATGGAAAAAGCCCTAACAGTGACGTCATCAATTCAACAAGTATTTACTGAGGGCCCACTATGTGTGGGTGTCATGATGCGTGTATGATTGGGAGTTTAGAATCAAACACACTAGAGACAGCTATGACTCTGTGGAAGTGATAATTCCTGGGAAAGAACAGAGGGAAAGTAAGGAAACCAATTATTCCAAGATGCTGTTGCTGATGCCATATAATGAATCTTTAAGAAGCCCATCCAGGCTTCTACCGGAGGAACAGATGGGCCTTGGAGCTGCAGGGAGGTAGTGGGAAGAGAAGGGAGAGGTGGAGAAAGGACTGGATGAGGGCCTGCAAACTGGACTTTAGCCTCGATTCAGTTATTTATAAGCTGTTTGACCTTGAAACAAGTGGACAAACCTCTCCGTTGTTCCAACCTCTAAAACGGCAGAGGGTGTGGGTGTGGGTGTGTGTGTGTGTGTGTGTGTGTGTGTGTGTGTGTGTGTGTGTAATTTGGAATATTTGCCAAGGCAAAGTAGCATGTTAGAAAGAACACAAGATCTGAAGCTAGACCAGCAGTTCTCAGGGAGGGATGACTTTGCTCCTAGGGGATAGTTGGCAATGTCTGGAGACATTTCTCGTTGTCACAGCTGGGGGGCAGGGTACTACTGGTCTCTAATGGGTAGAAGCCAAGGATGTTGCTAAACATCCTACAGTGCACAGGGCAGCACCCTCCCCTCAACACCAAATGATCCGGCTCAAAATGTCAATAGCACTGAGGTTGAGAAATGCTATGTTAAGCAAATCCTGGTTGTGCCTTACGAACTGTGTGACCTTTGGTAGGCTACTTTTTCCTTGGGCCTTATTTTGTCTTCCGGAGGGTGGGAATCAATAATATCTTTAGCAAAGAGCTTCTGTGAGGGTCAAAACATAATGTATTCGAAGTGTCTTGCATAGACGAGACTGCCAATAGATATTTTTTATGAAATGGGATGTTCCTACTCATCCATGGCTGAATTTTCAAAACCAGAGGATCCCAAGGGGAGCCCACAGCCTTAGCTGATGCCCCTCCCAGCCCAGCCAGGAGATTTTCATGGTTAGAGGCCTTCTGCCCATTTTGCTGTCTCTTGCAAGCAGCAGGTAGAGCAGAGCACCTTGGATTCAAAAAACCTTTCCAAAGGTTCAAGCCCTGAGGATGTGCTCAGGATCTGTTGGCTTTAGGGCCTGAATGGGCAGGCAAGTGTCTCTTGGCATCCAGGCCCTCTGTCCCCCGGAGGGGCCGACACCGGGTGCTGAAGATGAGAACACAGTGAATAATGGAAACTTCTGAACTATGTAATCAGGTGGCATGTCGACTTCATTACACCATCCAAGCAGATGACCAGGAATTTCAACACTCCCGCTCTGCTTTCTCAGTGTGTGTGTGTGTGTGTCTGCCCCCACACCCGATGTGGATTAGGGAGTCAAGCCTCACGCCTATCTATGGGCTTTGCTCACCTCCCATCCAGGCCCTGATGCTCTGCACAGTGGGCCAGAGTGCACTTACACAGATAGAGTGCACAAGGCAAGATATAGGGTCCTAAAGGGGTACGTATGTCTCCACCATAAACCATGTTCACCTTCTTCCCTTGCCAAGTGCAGAGAAGCAGACAGAACTAGCAAAAATAACCATAACAATGAGAATGCTGAAAAGTCCTGCAAGTGTAGGAAGCTGGCTAGGAAAGGAGGTCTCTCACCTGGCTTGGCAAGGGGAGGAGAGACAAAGACATTTCTGCGCAATACAGTACTCTTCAATGCTACACTCTCCCAGATTTTACTGTGAGTAAAAATGACCACAGACGCTTGTTAAAACATACACATCCCTGACCTATTTGGATTGGGTGGGCAAGGACTGAGGCCTCTGCCTCTGCACACGTGCAGACGTACTGCTCTGAACTAGGGCTTCTCAGCCTTTAGTGTGCATCAGGATCACCAGGCAGGAAACCTGGTTGGTTTCCCTTGGCTGCCTTAACAAATGGCCACAAACAAGTGGTTTAAAACAGAAACGTGTTTGCTCACAGTTCTGGAGGCCAAAAGTCTGAAATCGAAGTGTCTGAAGGCTTGGCTCCTTCTGGAGACTCTCAGGAAGGATCCACTCCATGCTTCTCTCCTAGATTTTGGGGGATGCTGCAATCTTTGGTGTTCCTTGGCTTGCAGATGCATCCCTCCAATCTCTGCCTCTGGCTTCACATGGCTTTTGTTGTGTGTGCTTTCCTCTGCTCTGCTCTTATCAGGATCCTTGTCATTGGATTTAGGGCTCGTCCTAATTCAAGCTGATCTCTTCTCAAAATCCTTACCTTAGTGACATCTTCAAAGACGCTTTGTCCAAATAAAGTCATGCTCACAGGTTCCAGGTGGACATATCTTTTGAGGGGCTACCAGTCAACACAGATGGCTGATTTCTGGGCACCACCCCCAGAATTTGCATGTCTAGCAACTTCCCTGGAGATGCCGACGCTCCTGGACCAGGGACCACTGCCATGGGCAAAGCGCCACACCCACATGATCTGATGTCCTGGTATTTAATCGTGTCAGATGTGTACATTGAACAGACTATGACAGATGGCAGACTTCTGCCCCCATCTTTCATCCTTAACCACCTAATAAGTCCTTGCCCTGACTCCCTAGTGACCCCAATTAATCTTCAGGAAGCAGTAAGACCTACTGTATAAAACAAGAGAGGTTGGGCATGGCCAGCCCCGACTTTGCCTCTTGCCAGCTGTGTGAATTTGGAGGAGTCATCTCATACCTCCCCTCCCCTGTCCCCTGCCCTGTAAAATGGGGAAAAGGATCCTGATTGGCCCAATCACGGTTCTTGAAAGGCTTAAATGGACCATACATGTAAATATAACCATTGCTACAGCTAAACATCTCAGCAAGCCAGCAGTCCTAGTAAGTGGCCCAGAGGCTGATACGTGATGGGCACATGGTGGCTGGAAGGACTCTGGCTCTAATTCTGCCCCATGACCAAAAGGGAGTGCATCTTGCCCCCTCGCTTCTTCTCTGGGCCCTGCAGAACCCCCAATTCTTCCTCTCTGGCCAATTTACTGCCCAGCCGCATCTCCAGAACCAGTGGTGACAGGTAACCACTCGATGCTGCCCACCTCCGCTGCGCGTCCCGGGGACGTGCCTCATTAGCTTTGATCTGGCCGGCTTACCTGCACTGGGTCCCTGGCTTATTTCCAGCCACCACTCTGTAACATCACTGAACTGGCTTTGACACTTTGAGGACACTGGTGTGACGGCCCATGCCAGCCAACTGTCCGCAAGGAGACGGATGGGCACCGAGGCCTTGAGAAGGGACGGAGCTGGAACCGGGGACAAGGAATCCCCTAATCTCCTGGGACGACAGGGAAGCGGGGCTCTCTCACTGGGATCCTCGGAACAGGAAGGCAGTAAGGAGGCCTTTGCAAATTCAGGAGACGTTATGGTGTCGGAAACGCCCGGGTTCAAACCAGAAGGCATCACTAGCTAGCTGTGTAAGCTCCAGAAATCCTTCAGCGTCCCAGAGCCTCAGGGACTTCATCTGTGAAATGGGTGGATTTCATATGGCAAACTGCCTCACAGGGAGTTGGGAGGATCGATGAGTGTTTAAGCATTTCACAGAGGGCCCTCCTAGCATAGAGAAAGTCCTCAAAAGCACCCTGCCAGCTGACTCTTCTCTCTTCCACAGGACAAGCCCAGGGCCAGAATCACAGGCTCAGGAGACCCCCAGCTGGATGCATATAGGATGCTGGTCCCTTTTTTTTCCCTTAATATACATAACATAAAATTTGCCGTGGTGGCTATTTTTTTTAAGTGTCCACCTCTGTGGCATTTGGTACATTGGCACTGTTGTATAACCAGCACCATCATCCACTTCCTGGATGCCCTGTCGTTCCTGAGACAGGAGGAAGCAGGGGTGACAGATGAGTTGGTGACACATTAGTTCCTGAGTACCACAGGCCTCCACGAAGTGGTGGGCTAGTTACCCAAGAGGGAGAAGAGCCAGATCAAAGGATGGGGGGCTGGGGGTGTAGGCAAGAGGGGTCTTGAGAAGCCATCTTGTCCATCCCCCTGCCTCTGTGAGCACTGATCCCACATCTTCCATCCCTTCCCTAGAGTTCCCAGATGTCTGAAATACAGGACGCGCCTGGGTTCACATCCCGGCCCCGCTTTACCACCACTGAAGACTTAGCCGAGCGATCTCCCTCTCAGCCTTCCCGTCTTCATCTGTAAAATGGAGAGAAAAATAGCATCTACTGAATAGGTTTGCTAATGAGCTGATGGAGAGAAAGAGCTCAGCGAACACTGGCCGGCAAGTAGGCGTTAGCTATTACTATTACAGCCCCTCCCGAAGCCTCCTGCATGCCTGCCTTTTTGGAAATTTCTTAGTGTGACCTCATTCTGTAACTCTGAGTCCTCATTAGGACAGGAATTCCTTCCCCAGCGGAGGAACCCTGCTCACCACAGCACACTCAGGTTCCTTTCATGTCCTGGAGAATGTCCCTCCCCCGAAGGGGATTGACGACGAGAGTCACCCCCAAAATCTGCCCGCCAACCCAGAGTCAGCCCTGGCCTGGCCAATCACACGTGCTCACCCTGCAGTGGTTTCCTAGGTTACCAGTCCTCTGTGCCAACAGAGAGACAGGATGCTCGGCGAGGGGGTGCCGAGGGAAGGCACAGAGAGGGACCCAGGGGTGCAAACCAACAGAGCGAGGGTCAGACACAGGACGGACAACAGAGACAGTCACGGAGACCAAGTGACACAGGCAGGAACGCGGGGAGGAAATGAAGAAGGCTGGAAAGAAAGAAAAAAAGAAACACCATCTCTTTTGCTGTTTTCACACACATACACACATGAGCATAGGCACACATGCACATACAGACCCACAGAAATCACATGTACATGTGCACATACACACATGCACACACACACACACACCTAGAACCCTTTCCCACCTGCAAGTTATTGGGAAGCCCAGGGCCCAGCTGTTGTATTCACTGGCATTCGGGAAGCCTGCCAAAGCCGTGCCTCCAAATCACTTTATTGACGGAGCTACTACTACGGGACGGAAGGAGAGCCTGAAAAGACAAGTCCCGTTTTCCATCTAAAAGCAAGGCCACCCCTCCCAACAATGACTGCTGTTGGCCTGTTTGATGGATGGGGAAACTGAGGCACAGGAAGGCAAAGCATGCTGTCCAAGAGACCCAATTGCAGAGCCTGGGTGCTGAAACACTCAGTCCTCCCAGAATGTTAGCCCCATCTCAGCCAGCCTGGAGCTGCCTGTGCATTAGAGACTGGGTCCCCTTCGTTAAATGCCAGTGTCTGGGGTTCCAGGAAGCGACACCTAAAGTCAGATCTGAAGGTCAAGGAGGAACCACTGGGAGGACGGAAGTTGGGGTGGAAGGCAGGTGTGTGGAGTGAGCCAAACAGGGTAAGAAATGGCCTGAAGTCCTCCGACAAAGACTGGGGGGCTGGGCAGCAGCGGGGCGGGCAGGAGCAGGTAAAAACGGAAAGGTGGGCAGAGACCAGTCAAGGCAGGACCCGTGCTGGAATGCAGAGTTTAGATGCGACCCTGAGGGAAATGCCACACCACTGAAGATGTGTTCTTTAGGTGATGAGTCACAGGATTAGATTTGCCTTTTAGGAACAACACACTGGCTTCGGCCAAGAGAGCAGATAGAAAGAGATCAAATTTAGCTGAAAACTCAGAGAATCTCACCTGCTTCTCCCTAGAATGACACCAAATGACAGATAAGGGCACCAACACACAGAGAGGAGAGGATGTTTGCCCAAAGTCTGTAAGGTCTATAAAGTCACGGAGCCCAGAGTCAAGCTTGAGTCCATCCCACCCCAGAGCCCACTGCTTCAGCACCTACCCAAGCCCCTGCCCAGCAGGTGTAACTTAGAGACGCATCCATCCCTCGGCAGACAGGAATCTGGAAGAGATCCCCCACATCAGGATGGGATTCCACACCCAGCACTGAGAACGAAGGTAAGTGTAAGCACCCCGTCTGTCTCTTCCCAGGCTTTAAAAAGATGGCATAGGCCCTAGTTACTCCTTCCTATTTGAACATCCACCCCAAGACCTCGTAGGGGGCTTGCTGGTGCTCCAGCCCAACACGGAACAGCTACTTTCCCAGATCCCATGTCCTCCTGCTCGTGAACGAAAAGCAGACACTTAGAACAAGTCTTGTGGAGTTTCTATGACTGAGGTCCTTGGACTCCATTATAACAATGCTGCCTATTTGCAGAGGGACCTTTCATAAGTCTGGGGAACTGTGTAAAATATATCTGCCGAATGTAACTGACAACAGAGGCCCTGTTTTTGATTCACTGGATTGACAAGTGTTACAAAACAAAAGCACATATTTTATGCACACCTACTATGTGCCAGGCATGGTGCAAGGTGGTTTATATTTGTGACACTTTCCTTCGCAAAATATTCCTGTGACACAGGTATGATGAGTATCCCCATTTCATAGATGAGGAGTGTGAGGCTCATGGAAGTTAAGTGACCTGGCCACATTAACTGAATTATTAACCAACTCAGTACATATTAATTTGGTGCCTACTATGTACTAGACAGTCTTCAAGATACTAGCATTACTCCAATAAACAATAACAAAGAAAGGGATGCCTGGGTGGCTCAATCAGTTGACTGTTCCGACTCTTGATTTTGGTTCAGATCATGGTCTCAGGGTCATGAGATTGAGCCCTGCATCAGGCTCCACGCTCAGCATGGAGTCTGCTTGAGATACTCTCTTCCTCTCCCTCTGCCCCTGTCCCCCGACTCGTGCTGTCTCTCACAAAAACAAACAAACAAAAAACAATAACAAAAAAAGATGGTTCTCATGGAACTTCTAGAGAAAGGAGACAAAAAATAAGCAAATACGTATAAGTAAGTTTGGTGGTGGTGATACATGCTATAAAGGAAAAAGCAAACATTTAAAGGGGATATTGTATCGGTCAGGATTCCTTAGGTTGTGCTGCAGTAACAAACAACCCCTAAGTCCCAGGGGCTGGTTCATTTTCCACTCACAATGCATGTCAATTGTAGGCTGGCGGAGGGGTGTGTTCCCTGTAGTCACTCAAGGACCCAGGCTGATGGAGGAGGCTTCATCTCAACATATGTTTAATCTCAGCGTGATCTCCACAGCAAGGAAAAGAGGACTCGGGGAAATTACATACTGGCTTATTACAGCTTCCACAGGAAGTGACACACACATCACTTCTGCTCATACTTCCTGGCCAAAGCAACCACATGGCCACTACTACTGACTTAAAGCAATGGACAAGCGTGATCCTACCTTGCTCCTGGAAGAAGGAAAAACAGTATTGTGATCAGCCCTCCTGCCCCTCCCTCAGAGTAATGAGGGCAGGATGGGGACACTGACTGGAGTAGAGAGAGCACAGAAGGCCCTTTAGATGGCGAACAGCAAAACCGGGATTCAGGCGCTGGTCTTTCACCACTCTGCACCTGCTCCCTCAGCCAGCCTACTAGGATGACTTATCGACGGACCCTGGCCTAATATAGGCCACATGGCACAGGTACACCAGAGCAGGACTTGCCAAGTGAACTGTGGGAGGGGGTGCACCGTCAAGGTCTAGTTCAGGGAGACAAAGACCTGCCGAGTCATCCTGACAAGCAGAGATTCTAGGAGCTCCACACAAGACTCTCTGCTTCTACCTCCCTTGGAACATTCAAAGGACTCCCATTTTGGATCAGAAACTTCTCTTTTCCTTTCTCGATTTCTTTCCACAGGAGAGCCACAGCATGGAAAACATGACAAGCCTGTCACCCTTCCATGGCCACAGGATTATTAAACCTAGCACAGAACCTGAAGAGCATTAAAAAGAGGGGAAATCTCACCTAGGAACATGGGGTGAAAGGCTATCTGGATGCCTGACATCATCACTTTTACAGCAAGTGGTTAAACAAATATGTTCTTTTTGTGTGAACAGAGGTATGTTCAGTTGGCTGAGCCGTGGAGATGGTTGTGGACCATGAATTCCGCCCTCTTCTCTCAAAAGGGGTCATTGGTTCATTGCTTACATACATCCAGTCCAGACCTAAACACTGAGCTGTTGCCCAGACTGGAGCCCAACTCACATGATAGTGAGAAGCTGGGTTTCAAAGAGACTGAGGAGAAAGAGAAGGGAGGAAACAAGAGGAGAGGAGAGAGAGAGAGACCAGCATGAATGGGGTATGCTCCCTGTCAAGCAAGCAAACAGAGAACACAAGCACACAGCAGGGTGAGGCCCAGATGTCAGTGACACCTTCTTAGATAGGACTATGGTCTGGGACACATGGGGGAGATGGAGACAAGATCTCTTACACTACGGTCAGACTGACCACATGAAGGGAAGGGGACAAACACCTGTTGAGTGTCCACTCCTAAGGTCACCCTGGGCAGTGGGACTCTTACCCCCATGGCACAGAGGAAGATACAAAGCTCAAAGGAAGGATGCAGACTGTGCTCCATCGGCCCCCTGATCCAACATCATACCTCAGTGTGCACCCTGGCTGAGGCCCCTCCTCCCCTCGCCTTCTCCCTTGGCCCTGCTTGGTTTCCTCCCCGCCCCGCCGTCAGAAGTTGCCTTGCTTCTGCATGTGTTCTCTCAGGTCCCCCCTGCTGCCACATTGAGAAGATAAGTTCCCGTGGAGGGGGGACCCATCTCTGTCACTTTACGGCTCCATCCGCAACATCTGCAGACATGCCTGGCACGTAGTAGGTTCTGGATAAATATCTGTCCACTGAATAAATGAACGACTCGCATTTACACTACTCTTTGAGTTTCAGCTCCCAGCAAGCATTGAGAGTCTAAAGTCATGATACAGGAAAAAGGAGGGGAATGCAAGGGCAATGGAGCCAGGCGCCTCTCCAGCATGTGTGCCCTTGATTAGAAGGATCCTCGCTGGCATGAGGTGAATTGTAAACAGAAAGGCATGACAAAGATAACCTGCTTTCCTGGTGTGGAGGAAAGAGAGGACACTGAAGGACCCAGCACTTGGACAGTCGTTCTGCGTAATTATTCCCGTGATGCCCCACAGTAAGTCACGGAGGGAGAACTTAGGATTGTCCCCATGTGGCAGGTGAAGAAACTAATGTTCAAAGAGACTAATGTTGATGGCCGCCATGTTTTGGACACTTCGTAGATGCCAGGCATTCTCTTCAGCATTTGACATGGATTTTTTTTTTCCACAACCAACTTTGAGACATGTGCTTTTATGAAACCCATTTTACAGATAGGGAAACGGAGGTGCCATGAGGCAGGGTCACTCAGTTAGTAAGCGCTGGGTCCAAAATCAAGCCCGGGTAAGTGTGTCTGATTCCCGAAACTGTGTTCCTCCATCAGGAGCCAGGACTTAGGTAAGGGAGTGAGCCACCTGTCTGGGTGCAAAATATAAAAACAAGGCATCAAAATACTCAGTCATCATGACAAATATTCTAATGTAATAGTTTTAAAAATCAAAAATAAACTCAAAAAATCCAAAACGAAAAATTGTCAAACTTGGAAATAGACACAGAATCAGTAACTGCTGTGCCAAACCAAATGAAAGCCTGAGGCCAATAATCAGTAGTACCCTGTTCTTCCCAATCCAGGAAACTCCCAAGTACCCTAGTATCAAGAGCCCATAAGGGTTGTCATAACTCATGCCCTCAAATTATAAAATGCTCAGTACCCTTAGCAGCACTTCAGCAAATATTCTGCAAATGAAGCCTCAGGAAAACCTGTTGAGGCCCTCAAGACTCAAATAGTATCTCTATTTTTCAGCTGTGGCAGGTGGGACACAGAGAGGTTAAGCAAACCACTCTAGATCCCACAGCAAGATCGGATGGACAAAGACACAGTCCTTATTCTACTCCATAGAATTTCCAGGGGCAAAATAAACCATCATCTTTGCCTATAAGATTTATTTGAACACCTCCTCTACCTTCCCAGTCTTCATGGCATTGGTTGATCACTCCAGCTAGGGTTGCCAGATCTAGCAAATAAAAATGCAGGATGCCCAGAGAAGCAAGATGGCGGAGGAGTAGGAGACCCAAATTTGGTCTGGTCCCAGGAATTCAGCTAGATATGTATCACACAATTCTGAACACCTACAAACTCAAAAGGAGATCGAAGAAAAGAAAAGCAGCAACTCCATGAACAGAAAAGCAACCCCTTTCAGGAAGGTTTCAGGTCCCATCTGATTTGTTTAGTGTATATTTTTCTGGGGTCGTTCTTACCCTTTTAACGTTTTGTTCTCTCATTCATCTATTTTTCTCTGGACAAAATGACAAGATGGAGGGCGCCTGGGTGGCTCAGTTGGTTAAGCGACTGCCTTCGGCTCAGGTCATGATCCTGGAGTCCCGGGATCGAGTCCCGCATCGGGCTCCCTGCTCAGCGGGGAGTCTGCTTCTCCCTCTGACCCTCTTCCCTCTCGTGCTATCTCTCATTCTCTCTCTCTAATAAATAAATAAAATCTTTTAAAAAAAAAAATGACAAGATGGAAAAACTCACCTCAAAAAAAAAAAAAAAAAGAACAAGAGAGAGTACCAACTGCCAGAGACCTAATCGATATGGACATTAGTAAGATGTTGGAACTAGAGTTCAGATTGACAATTATAAAGATACTAGCTGGGCTTGGAAAAAAGCATAGAAGATACTAGAGAATCCCCTTCTGGAGAAATAAAAAAACTAAAATCTAACCAAGTCGAAATCAAAAAGGCTATTAATGAGGTGCAATAAAAAATGGAGGCTCTAACTGGTAGGATAAACGAGGCAGAAGAGAGAATTAGTGATATAGAAGGCCAAATGATGGAGAATAAAGAATCTGAGAAAAAGTGAGACTACTGGATCACAAGGGCAGAATTTGAGAGATAAGTGATACTATAAGATGAAACAATATTAGAATAATTGGGATCCTAGAAGAAGAAGGGGGGGGCAGAAGGTATATTGGAGCAAGTTATAGCAGAGAACTTCCCTAATTTGGAAAGGAAACAGGCATCAAAATCCAGGAGGCCCAGAGAATCCCCCTCAAAATCAATAAAAATAGGTCAACACCCCGACATCTAATAGTAAAACATACAAGTCTCAAGACAAAGAGAAAATCCTGAAAGCATCAGGACAAGAGATCTATAACCTACAATGGAAGAAACATTAGATTGGCAGCAGACCTACCCAGAGAGACCTGACAGGCCAGAAAGGACTGGCATGATATCTTCAGAGCACTAAATGAAAAAATATGCAGCCAAGAATACTATATCCAGCTAGGCTGTCAACGAAAATAGAAAGAGAGATAAAAACCTTCCAGGACAAACAAAAAGTAAAGGAATTTGTGAACACCAAACCAGCCCTACAAGAAATACTGAAAGGGGTCCTCTAAGCAAAGAGAGAACCCAAAAGTAACATGGACCAGAAAGGAACAGACAATATACAGTAACAGTCACCTTACAGGCAATACAATGGCATTAAATTCCTATCTTTCAATAGTTACCCTGAATGTAAATGGGCTCAATGCCCCATTCAAAAGACACAGGCTATCAGAGAGGATAAAAAAAACAAGGCCCATCGATATGCTGTCTGCAAGAGACTCATTTTAGACCCAAAGACACCCCCAGATTGAAAGTGAGGGGATGGAGGGTGCCTGGGTGACTCAGTTGGTTAAGCAACTGCCTTCGGCTCAGGTCATGATCCTGGAGTCCCAGGATCGAGTCCCATATCGGGCTCCTTGCTCAGCAGGAAGTCTGCTTCTCCCTCTGACCTTCCCCCCTCATGGGCTCTCTCTCTCTCTCTCAAAAAAATAAATAAAATCATCAAAAAAAAATGAGGGGGTGGAAAACCATTTACCATGCTAAGGAACACCAAAAGAAAGCTAGGGTAGCAATCCTTATATCAGACAAATTATATTTTAAACCAAAGACTATAATAAGAGATGAGGAAGGACACTATACCGTACTTAAAGGGTCTATCCAACAAGATCTAACAATTGTAAATATCTATGCCCCTAACATGGGAGAAGCCAATTTTATAAACCAATTAATAACAAAATCAAAGAAACACATCGACAATAATACAATAATAGTGGGGGATGTTAACACCCCCCTCACTGAAATGACAGATCATCTAAGCAAAAGATCAACAAGGAAATAAAAGTTTTAAATGACACACTGGACCAGATGGACTTCACAGATATATTCAGAACATTCCATCCCAAAGCAACAGAATACACATTCTTCTCTAGTGCCCATGGAACATTCTCCAGAATAGATCATAGCCTAGGTAACTAATCAGGCCTCAAGCTGTACGAAAAGATTGGGATCATTCCCTGCATATTTTGAGACCACATGCTTTGAAACTCAAGCTCAATCACAAGAGTTCGAGTTTCACGTCAGAAAGAACTCAAATACATAGAGGCTAAAGAGCACCCTACTAAGGAATGAATGGGTCAACCAGGAAATTAAAGAAGAATTAAAAAAATTCATGGAGGGCACCTGGGTGGCTCAGTTGGTTAAGCGACTGCCTTCGGCTCAGGTCATGATCCCGGAGTCCCGGGATCGAGTCCCACATCGGGCTCCCTGCTCAGTAAGGGAGCCTGCTTCTCCCTCTGACCCTCCCCCCTCTCATGTGCTCTCTCTCTCTCTCATTCTCTCTCTCTCAAATAAATAAATACATCTTTAAAAAAAATTCATGGAAACCAATAAAAATGAAAACACAACTGTTCAAAACCTTTGGGATGCAGCAAAGGCGGTCTTAAGAGGAAAGTACATAGCAATACAAGCCTTCCTCAAGAAACAAGAAAGGTCTCAAATACAGAACCTAACCCTACACCTAAAGGAGCTGGAGAAAGAACAGCAAATAAAGCCTAAACCCAGCAGGAGAAGAGAAATGATAAAGATCAGAGCAGAAATCAATGAGATAGAAACCAAAAGAATTGTAGAACAGATCAACGAAACTAGGAGCTGATTCTTTGAGAGAATTAATAAGATTGATAAAGCCCTGGCCAGACTTATCAAAAAGAAAAGAGAAATGACCCAAATAAATAAAATCATGAATGAAAGAGATCACACTAACACCAAAGAAATCCAGACAATTATAAGAACATATTATGAGCAACTGTATGCCAGCAAATTAGACAACCTGGAAGAAATGGATGAATTCCTAGAGACTGAACCAGGAAGAAATAGAAAACCTGAAGAGACCTATAACCACTAAGGAAATTGAAGCAGTCATCAAAAATCTCCCAACAAACAAGAGCCCAGGGCCAGGTGGCTTCCCAGGGGAATTCTACCAAACATTTAAAGAAGAATTAATACCTATTCTTCTGAAACTGTTCCAAAAAATAGAAATGGAAGGAAAACTTCCAAACTCATTTTGTGAAGCCAGCATTACCTTGATGCCAAAACCAGACAAAGACCCCATCAAAAAGGAGAACTATAGACCAATATCTCTGATGAACATGGATGCAAATATTCTCACCAAAATACTAGCCAATAGGATCCAACAGTGCATTAAAAGGATTATTCACCACCACCAAGTGGGATCTGTTCCCGGGCTGCAAGGCTGGCTCAACATCCTCAAATCAATGTGATACAATACATTAATAGAAGAAAGAACAAGAACCATATGGTACTCTCAATAGATGCAGAAAAAACATTTGACAAAGTACAGCATTCTTTCTTGATTAAAACTCTTCACAGTGTAGAGATAGAGGGTACATACCTCAATATTATAAAAGCCATCTACAAAAAACCCACAGCGAGTATCATTCTCAATGGGGAAAACTGAGAGCTTTTTCCTAAGGTCAGGAACATGGCAGGGATGTCCACTATCACCACTGCTGTTCAACATAGTACTACTAGAAGTCCTAGCCTCAGCAATCAAACAACAAAAAGACATAATCTGAATCAGCAGAGAAGTCATCAAACTCTCACTCTTTGGAAATGATATGATACTTTATGTGGAAAACCCAAAAGACTCCACCCCAAAACTGCTACAACTCATACAGGAATTCAGTAAAGTGGCAGGATAGAAAATCAATGCACAGAAATCAGTGGCATTCCTATACACCAACAACAAGACAGAAGAAAGAGAAATTAAGGAGCCGATCCCATTTACAATTGCACCCAAAACCATAAGATACCTAGGAATAAATCTAACCAAAGAGGCAAAGAATCTGCACTCAGAAAACTATAGAATACTCATGAAAGAAATTGAGGAAGACACAAAGAAATGGAAAAACGTTCCATGATCATGGATTGGAAGAACAACTATTGTGAAGATGTCAATGCTACCTAGAGCAATCTACACATTCAATGGCAATCCCCATCAAAATACCATCCACTTTTTTCAAAGAAATGGAACAAATAAGCCTAAAATTTGTATGGAACCAGAAAAGACCCCGGATAGCCAGAGGAGTGTTGAAAAGGAAAAGCAAAGCTAGTGGCATCACAATTCCAGACTTCCAGCTCTATTACAAAGCTGTCATCATCAAGACAGTATGGTACTGGCACAAAAACAGACACATAGATCAATGGAACAGAACAGAGAGCCCAGAAATGGACCCTCAACTCTCTGGTCAATTAATCTTCGACAAGCAGGAAAGAATGTCCAATGGAAAAAAGACAGTCTCTTCAACAAATGGTGTTGGGAAAATTGGACAGCCACATGCAGAAGAATGGAACTGGACCATTTCCTTACACCACACACAAAAATAGACTCAAAATGGTTGAAAGACCTAAATGTGAAACAGGAATCCAACAAAATCCTTGAGAACACAGGCAGCAATCTCTTCGACCTCAGCCGCAGCAACTTCTTCCTAGAAACATCGCCAAAGGCAAGGGAAGCAAGGGCAAAAATGAACCAATGGGATTTCATCAAGATAAAAACCTTTTGCACAGCAAAGGAAACAGTCAACAAAACCAAAAGACAACCGATAGAATGGGAGAAGATATTTGCAAATGACATATCAGATAAAGCGCTAGTATCCAAAATCTATAAAGAAATTTCAAACTCAACACCCAAAGAACAAATAAGCCAATCAAGAAATGAGCAGAAGACATGAATAGACATTTCTACAAAGACATCCAAATGGCCAACAGGCACATGAAAAAGTGCTCACCATCATTCGGCCTCAGGGAAATCCAAATCAAAACCTCAATGAGATGCGACCTCACACCAGTCAGAATGGCTACAATTAACAAGTCAGGAAACGACAGATGTTGGCGGGGATGCGGAGAAAGGGGAACCCTCCTACACTGTTGGTGGGAATGCAAGCTGGTGCAGCCACTCTGGAAAACAGTATGGAGGTACCTCCAAAAGTTGAAAATAGAGCTACCCTACAATCCAGCAATTGCACTACTGGGTATTTACCCCGAAGATACAAATGTAGGGACCCGAAGGGGCACGTGCACCCCAATGTTTATAGCAGCAATGTCCACAGTAGCCAACCTACAGAAAGAGCCTAGATGTCCATCAACAGATGAATGGATAAAGAAGAGGTGGTATATGTATACAATGGAATATTATGCAGCCATCAAAAAAATGAAATCTTGCCATTTGCAATGACGTGGAAGGAACTAGAGGGTATTATGCTAAGCGAAATAAGTCAATCAGAGAAAGACAATGATCATATGATCTCACTGATATGAGGAATTTCAGAAACAAAACAGAGTATCAAAGGGGAAGGGAAGGAAAAATGAAACAAGACAAAACCAGAGAGGGAGACAAACCCTAAGAGACTCTTGATCTCAGGAAACAAACTGAGGGTTGCTGGAGTGGAGGCGGGTGGGGGAAGATGCGGTGTCTGGGTGATAGACATTGGGGAGGGTATGTGCTATGGTGAGCACTATGAATTGTGTAAGACTGATGAATCACAGACCTGTACCTCTGAAACAAATAATACATTATATGTTAAATAATTATAAATAGAATTAACCTATAAAAAATGCAGGACACTCTGTTAAATTTGAATTTCAGATAAACAAAGGATGATTTTCTTAGGGGTAAGTCCCATGCAATATTTGGGACTGACTTACACTAAAAGTTATCTGTTGCTTTTGTCCAAAATTTGAGTTTATCTGGGCATCCTGTATTTTATTTAGAAACCCGAGCTGCAACAGACTTGGGATAACAAAAATAATCATGTAATAAAAATAATCACCTAATTGGGCACTTTCCTGCCATCACTCACTCCCTCCCTCCCTCAAGTTCAGCGCCCCCCACCCGGACTTCTCTCCCTTCCTCACACATTGAGCTATTTCCGCCCTGAAGGACACTGCAAGGCCTAAAATGTTCCTTCCCCCATTATTCGACGGCTCAGAGAAGCCTCCCCATCGCTTCATGTCCTGTTTCTCTGTCTCTCTGCCTGTTTGCTCCTTTTATAGCAGAAATCACAACATGCAAGGGCTTTATGACATGTCTGCTCCTGTGGTCTCAGGCTGTCCTTCCACCATGCACTGCAAGTTCCAGAAGGCAGCCGCTGTGCCTCACAGGCCCTGCCTCCATGCCCAACGCCAAGCACAGCGCGCGGCACATAGAAAGCGCTCAACAAATGTGTCCAGTCGAAATAACTGCTGGGCAGCCCTAGTCCAGCAGCACCCTGCCTGCCCTCAAAGTGACCTCGTACCCACACTCCCTTGAACCCAGCATAAAACCACCAAGTTCAAAGGCTTTGACGATATGGAACAGTCTTAAGACCTGTGGACTCACCAACCTTCACATGACTTCTCTTAACAATAACAACCAAAATATATATATATATATATGTATATATATATGTATGTAGATTATATAACTCTAGATGGGGGACCAGTCATCAAAAATATTTCCTCGCCTAACATCATCCTGTTATTATTTTGACATCTGTGTAGGCTGTG
Source organism: Eumetopias jubatus (assembly GCF_037043125.1). Classification (NCBI taxonomy): domain Eukaryota; kingdom Metazoa; phylum Chordata; class Mammalia; order Carnivora; family Otariidae; genus Eumetopias; species Eumetopias jubatus. Next base: position 79,630,171 of record NW_028274818.1, on the reverse strand, counting down.
GAATGATTCTTTTAACACTGTGTGTGAGGTGTATTTATATCTCTGGCTGTAGCACGGAGCATATGAAAAGGCTTCAAGAGCCTCTTCTAGTAGGTCTTCCTTGTAGCCCTATTAGGCCCTGTGGGGAGGGGCTGAAAAAGCATCTCTTATGGTTAATGGGGATTAGCATCCAAGTGGTAGGGTAACAGCCAAGCCCTGCTGTTCCTGTATGACAGTTCTATGGGTCTCGGTGGAGATAGGCAAAAAGGCCCCCATGCCCCATAACAAGCACCTTGACTTGAAGGGGACACCATCTGATTCCAAGTAATCACGGAGGCAGCTACTAACCACCCGGACCTGGAAGACCCAGCACCGTGCTAGGGTGCCTCCAAGCATCATTTCTTCTGATCCTCACCATCACCCTCTGTGCTAAGTTCCATTCTCCCCACTTCTCAGAGAGGGAAACTGAGGCCCAGAGAGAAGTTAAAAAAACAAACCTGTCCCATGTGCTCCGGTTGACAAGACACAGAGCAGGGGATCTCAACCTCAGTCGGCTGCTTCCAAAGGCAGGCATGCGCTCTGAGGATGGTTTGTCCTCACCGGCAGCCCCAGTCAGAGGAAGGCGGGGGAAAGAAATCCGAATGGTTTTCCCAGGGCGATGTGGGTTGGCCCAGTGGAGCACAACGAGGGAGGGGAGAAAGCCAGGACTTTGGGGTCGGGTCAAGTCAGGGCTCAGCAGGGGCATCTGCACTTCCCTGTCATGGGGTCGTGGCCTTTGTGAATCCCAGTTACCCCACCTGGAAAATGGGGTAACTGCAGTAATTACTTCCTATGTTGGTCTGCCCAGGCCTCAGTAACAAAGCACCGCAAACTGGTGGCTCAGACAACAGAAATGTGTTGTCTCACAGCTCTGGAGACTGGAAGCCTAAAATCAAGGTGTCGGCCGGGGTTGGTCCCTTCTGTGGGTTGTAAGGGAGACTCTGTCCCAGGCCCCTCCTTGGCTTGTAGATGGCTCTCTTTCCCTCTGTCTTCATCTCATCTTGTCTCCATGCATGTTTCTGTGTTCAAATTTCCCCTTTTATAAGGACAGCAGCCCTATTGGATCAGGGCCCACCTGAGTGACCCCATTTGAACTTGACTGCCTCTGTAAAGATGCTATCTCCAAAGAAGTTCACATTCTGAGGTCCTGAGGTTCAGGACTTCAACATATTAAATGTTTCTGGGGGAGGACACACAATTCAACCCATTATATGACCTCCTAAGGATGTTTTATTGATTACTACAGAAAATATACATGGAAACACCTTCTCAGACGTCCATCCCAAAAACAAAGCCATTGCGTACCTTGGCCAAATGGTCTAGGATTATGTATCGCCCTGTGGTGAGCGGATTGATGGTGTTAGTTTCTATTGGTCCTGAGCTGGATCCTTACCAGCAGGAGATATCTCCCGCACAACACATGCACACCAGCCAATAGCAGACCAATGTCATGGTGCCAGATGGGTGTATGGCAGCCCTGAGCATGTGCAAAAACTTCTATGACCCATCCCTACAAGCTTGTGCTCGCAGCTATGTCGAGCTTGGAGTGAAAGCTCAGAGGAGGACCTCTGTGGGTCTAGCATTTTATATGCGGCTTCACCACTTCCCAGCATCATGGCTTCCTTCCTCCCCAGGCCTCAACTATGCTCATCTATAAAGGGGGAATATAATGAATACCTATTAGGATAGCTGTGAGAATCAATAATGGAAGGAGCATAAAGTACCTCATGGCTTAGGGCCAAAATAGCAGATATTTGTCAACGCACGTTCCCCTTGCTCTGACCACCAGGGAGCCCCTGAGTCTACATGTGGAAACAGCTCCCCAGGCAAGTGTGAAGTACACCCTTGATGAAGAATCACTGCTTTACAGCAGCAGTGTCCACATGCGTCATGTATCAGATCCCGGTAGGTGTCTATTTATTTTAAGATTTACTTTATTTATTTGAGAGAGAAAGAGAGCAAGCACAAGCAGGGGCAGAGGGAGAGGGGAAGCAGACTCCCCACTGAGCAGGGAGACCGGTGCGGGGCTCGATCTCAGAACCCCAAGATCATGACCTGAGCCAATGGCAGATGCTTAACCGACTGAGCCACTCAGGCACCCCCCACTTTAGGTATGTATTTAAAATGCAGGCTCTATGCTGTGAATTGTTTAAGACTGTTGAATCACAGACCTATACCTCTGAAACAAAAAATACATTATATGTTAAAAAGAAGAAGAAGATGATGATAGCAGGAAGGGAAAAATGAATGGGGGGTATCGGAGGGGGAGACGAACCATGAGAGAGACTATGGACTCTGAGAAACAAACTGAGGGTTCTAGAGGGGAGGGGGGTGGGGGATGGGTTAGCCTGGTGATGGGTATTAAGGAAGGCAGGTACTGAATGGAGCACTGGGTGTTATATGCAAACAATGAATCCTGGAACACTATATCAAAAACTAATGATGTACTGTATGGTGATTAACATAACAAAATTTAAAAAATTAAAAAAATAAAATAAAATAAAATGCAGGCTCTGGGGCCCTCACTCCCTGAACTCTGATTCTTGGATCTGTGGTGAGGCCCAAGAATCTGCATTTTACAAGCTCCCATTGAATACAAGTCCCTCCCCATACCGAATGGTGGTCTACATATCTGACCTTGATGTCTATGGGTGAGTCCAACAAAAATGGCCCGACACAGATCCCATTGGCCAAAAGAAGTTGATTCAGAGAGTGGGCTTTTACCTCCTTGCGTTCTGGCCCCTATTTGGTGACTGCACCCTCCCACAGACAAAGCCTGGTTTGCCTCCACCCTGTAAAATATATTTTCCTCCTTTTCCAACCAAAGTTTCTTCAATTTACGTGAACGCCCCCCGGTGTACTTCCTGTCACTTCATGCTGTGCAGCACACACATGCTTTCCCTGCTCTTCTGCTGCCCTGGTATAAAGAATCAGAGCCCAGCCCATTGACATGCATGGGCCCTATATCTCATACATCCATTCAGCCAACATTTCCTGAGCTCCCACTCTGTGTCAGGCTCTAAAGTGTGCCCTGGAGACTTCCTGTTGAGCCCTCGTCCTCCCAGAGCTCACAATCTACTGAGGGAGATAGGTGTGTGACCCAATAAAGTACATCTGTGCCCCCAGCATCATGAAAACCACGTATGATGGCACTGGCCAGAGTCTGTAGGTCCGGATGGCAACCCATGGGCTCCATTTAGCAAGGGCTCACTGGAGGCGACCAAGGGCAGTTGGTGGTTTTCTTCCACTCTCGGCTGAGTACAAGATATGTTTTTCTAAAAAAACACCTTGGTTGAGTAACAAATAAGAGAATATCAACTTTGCCATGTTCTGGGTTATTCCAGCAACTCCTCCATATTTTCAGTGTCTCCCGGGGGTGGCCATGGCCTCCAGAGCTCCAGGAAGGACCAGGGTGGGCAGAGGTGGAGGGTGAATGTAGACTTCTGCTCGGTTGTTGTAAATCAGAAGGGGATGCCGGCCCATTCCTTGGTGGGCGCAACAAAGCCTCATTATAGATCTCATGAAACTGGGATTTGAGCAGAGAGTCGAGACACCTTTCTGTGATCATCACCAAGACAAAGGAAATAGAGGGCCCAGAGCACATAATTAGAGAGAGAAAGCCATTAATCATCCTCCAAAATTTTAGGCAAAGCCTACTGCATGTTGGGCCCTGTGGTAGAACTGGAGAGACAGTGAGTAGAAAAAATTTCCTTGGTCATTGCTCCCACCATGCTCAAAGGACACAGAACAGCAAGGTGGTTATAAGCATAGACTCCAAAACAGGATGCCTGAGTTCTAATACTGCCTCCACTTACTTGCTATGTGGTCTTCGATAAATCACTTACCTGCCATGTGGTTCAGTCTCCCCACCTGAAAAATGGGCATAATCATAGCACTACCCTCACGAGGCTGCTGTGTAGATTATATAAACTAACACGAGTACCGTGCTTACAACAGTGCCTAGCACAGAGAAGACGTTTTAAACATGTAAGCTGTGATGACGATGGCCAAGTTTAGGAAAGGACTGTTAATTGAACAATGGCATGAACAATGGCAATGAACATACATGAATATGAACTTGCATATGCGAGCACTGAGACACTCTGGCAGGGTAGGGTAAAGGGATTTGATTTGGAGATGTCAGAGAAAGTTTTCTAAGAAAGGGCTGCTTGAGTGGAGATTTAAAAGGCAAGTGAAGCCTAACTCAGGTTGGAGTAGAGAGAATAGTGAATCAGACTGCAAGCTCAAAGCAGCACATGCAAAGGCCCCGTGGCAAGAGGGCACAAGGAAAGTTCCAAGCACTAAAAGGAGGTCGGCATAACTGGAAGGCAGAGTGTCAGGGGAACAAAGGTTCAAGATGGGGCTGGAGAGAGGCAGCCTATGTTGAAGATTTCTCTCTAAACTAAGCATCTGCCTCAAGGCAAGTCTAAACCCTCCCCACACCGGGCAATTTGTTACTTGCCATTTTATCAACCATCTCCAGAGGAGTTTCACAACCCCCCACCCTTAGCAAAATCCTATTGTTGCCCTGAAAACAAGTCAAATTTGTCAACTGTTTTTAAAAAGGAGGTTATGATGGAAACTTAAAGGCATTCTCCTTGATTCGCCAATAAGAATTTCCGTGGCTGTGTGTGTAGTCAAATGACTTACAAGGCTCCTTGGTTCCCAGAAATATCGGGGAGTTTAAAATAGAACAGTCATCATTTGCTGCTCAGGAAACTTGAGCGTTACACAAAAAGGGGGAAAGATAAGAAAGGGAGCCACGTTCACTGAGGCCAACTGTGCACCTGGGGCGGAGCCAAGCCGACAATGGGCCCCACCCAGGTATTCCTGATTTCACCCCCACGCCCCACCTGTAAAGGTAAAGAGCCTTATTATTCCCACTTTAACAGATGACTAAACTAAGTCTCCTGAGATGGTTTAAGGTCAGTGTTTCAACCAAAGCCTGAATCCATAGCCTGTCTGCTACCCTTGGTTAATGGTCAAGGTGAGGAAGAAAGACAAAGCAATGGTTAAAGGTCAGCTGGCAGGGTGGCTGCTCCCTTCTTTCTCATCAGAGTGACTGACCCTGCCAGTTTGCCTGGGATGCTCCCAGTTTTAACGCTGAAAGTCTTGCCAGGAAACTCCCCAGTACCAGGCAAAGCAGCATGGTTGCCCACGTCCCACACCGGAGCCACCAGGAAAATCCTCCAAAGGCAAGCTCCCGAGCAAATTTTGGATTGGGTAATATTACTGGGCATGGGGGTGCCTTGTTTCGTGGCAAGCTTGCTCATACCCCAGGTCCCTACAAACTTAAAATAAATAAAAGCAAGTAAGCGTAAGGGATTTGAAGAGCTGATGGCACAGAGTAGGGCCATGTTTTCCAAACCCAAGAATGGAATCATCTATTCAGTGATCAGAGGACTGCTGAACTTGGAAGAAGTGCCCGGCGGGGTTCTACGTGTGAGGGACACACAGACAAAATTTCTGTCCTCATGGACATTAGATTCTGACAGAGAAGACATAAAATGAAGCAAACCGAGATGGAAACAAACTATTTCCACAGACTGACATGGGCTTTAACAAGATGAAGTGATAAAGGAGGTGATGTGAAAGAGAGTGACTAGGGGTGAAAGGGTGGGGATTCCCTGGCTGGAATGGTCCCAAGTGCCTCTTGGGGAGGTGACATTGACCAGAGACCTGGAATGAGAAGCTATGTCCTGCATCTGGAGGCAGAGTGTTCTGGGCAAGCGCAAATGCACGGTCACTGAGGCAGGTCACTGAGGCAGGCAGGAGTGTGGCTGGCGGGTACAGGAGGAAGGGTTGAGGAAGGCAGAGCTCTGGGAGGAGGGGGATGGAACAAGGTAAAGAAGAAGAAAAGAAAAAAACAAAGTGGATAAGAAGATGGGTAGTAAAAAACTAACGACACAGGGGAGCCTGGATGGCTCAGTCAGTTAGGTGTCCGCCTTCAGCTCAAGTCATGATCCCAGGGTCCTGGGATCGAGTCCCACATTGGGATCCCTGCTGGGTGGGGAGTCTGCTTCTTCCTCTCCCTTTGCCACAGCCACAGCTAAGTATTGTTTGGAAGCCTAATCTCATGGGATCATTATTAATCCCATTTTCAGATGACAAAACTGAGACCCAAGTTAAGGAGTGGTAAAAGAGAACTCCAGAGCACACAAAGGTTTACCGCTTCTACAACACAGGGATTTACTCGTAGGAGAGACATGGCAAAAGAGTTGGGATTTTCCTGGTGGGTCCTTCTTGATGGATCTTTAGGAGACAAGATGTCTCATGAAAAGAGTTTAAGCATAGAAACAGAAAAACTTAACCCTAATCTATCACTAGTTGGTTAAGGGACTAAGGAAAGACAATTGACAAATAACTCCTCCCAGAGATGAACTTTAACATTTTGTTGTACACTGATATATCTATATCTCTGTCCATATCTCTATCCCTATCACAAGTAGGATATCATTCACACAATTTTTTAAAAGACTTATTTATTTATTTATTTTAGAGAGGGAAGGGAACAGGGGAAGGGGCAGAGAGGGAGAGAGAGAATCTCAAGTAGACTCCACGCCTAACACAGAGCCCAACTTGGGACTCTATCCCAGGACCCTAAGATCATGACCTGAGCTGAAATCAAGAGTTGGACTCTTCGACTGAGTCACCCAGGCGCTCCTCATTCATACAATTTTACAACCATGCTTTTTAAAAACTTACAGTACATCCTAGACATTTTTCCATGTCAATACTTATTCTACATCTTCATGATGTGATGTCATATTTCAATAACATCCCCTTTGTTGGGCATTTAGTTTGACACTTCCAGGCTGACTTCCTGGGGATCAATTCCTCAGGAAGTTGTTTCTCCTTTTGAGGAAAAGGTGCATAATAACCTCTATCCTCAAGTAGACACTGGTAGAGACATACGAGAAAACAAACATCAAGGGGGAAAAAATCAGGAGTGGGGTTCCAGGTGTGGAACCAACCCAGAGAGAGGGAGAGGTGGACCCCCATTCCATCACTTCTCCAACCTGAGTATTGCACAAGGAGAGAATCATCTGGCAGCATGAACTGAGTTGGGGGCGGCAGGGTGAAGCCAGGACCCTTTAACCTCACTGCCCAGGGAGGAGAAACAGCAGAAGAGGACTTGCTAGCCTTCCCGAATTTTTCCTTTGTGTAATTTTCCCCTCTTGACAGGGAAGATTTAAGGTATGGAGAGAGAAGACATTTGTGCTGTCCAGAGCTGTTCTTGTTTTAGTTACAATGCAAGCTAGTCCCCTATCCCTCACTCCCTCGCCACTATCAACGATCCCATAGGGGAAAACAACAGAGAGGACACGCTTTCCTCCCCAGAGTGCAATGAGCACAACCAAACTCAGTCATGTCTCCATGAGTCCTCATTTCAAACCTGGAACAAGAGACACAAAGGAAGTGATGATCTACTGAGAGCTGAATGACTCTGAGCACAGAGCTGGGCCCTTCATAAGCAATCATAAAATGAATCCTAAGTCATCTGGTCAACCGGCTTATTTTACAGACAGGAACATTACATTCGGGGATGTCCCTCAACTCACCAGAAATGACGTAATTGTTAAGGAGCGGAACCACTACCCCAGGGCCAAGTCTGGGACCATTCTTCAGTGTCGTTTTCTTCCCCTAAGCCATGCAACACTTTCATGACTCTTTGAGACCCACCTGGCAAAAATACCAAGCAAGCCTCAAAACTCAACACACACACACACACACACACACACACACACACACACACACACACACACACACACCCTAAACAAAAATGAGAATGGCTGCTCAAAGCTTTCAATTTGTCAATAATTCCGAGATCTGGGTGGCTCAGTCGTTAAGCGTCTGCCTTTGGCTCAGGTCATGATCCCAGGGTCCTGGGATCGAGTCCCACATCAGGCTCCCTGCTCAGCGGGAAGCCTACTTCTCCCTCTCCCACTCCCCCTGCTTGTGTTCCCTCTCTCTCTGTCTCTCTCTCTGTCAAATAAATAAATAAAATCTTTAAAAAAAAAAATAATTCCGAGATCATGCCTGAAGAGCCTAGAGCAAAAAGTAGATTTCTTTTAAGGTTACTTTTCCTTTGGGAGATTCCAGCATCTCACACACTGGACCAGAAACGTTTGTGGAAAGGGTTTAAGGAATTGAATGACATAATCAATAAATAAATAATAGGAGAAATGAAATATTAAATGTATTAATTGAATGATTAATTCATGATTGAATGTATTTAATTGAATAATTAATTCATGATTGAAGAGTCTACTCAGTGGAACCCACACATACTTGACACCTGGGTCCCATGCCCTCTATCTGCTATGGGGTTCTCTTGAAGTCCAAAGCTCACCTTACAATACAGCTTCCTTTCTAGATTCCTAGACCCATAAAGTGCTTTTTATTTTTTTATTTTTTTTAAGATTTATTTATTTGAGAGAGCAAGAATGAGAGAGAGAGTACATGAGAGGGGGGAGGGTCAGAGGTAGAAGCAGGCTCGTCGCCGAGCAGGGAGCCCAATGCGGAACTCGATCCCAGGACCCTGGGATCACGACCTGAGCCGAAGGCAGTCGCTTAACCAACTGAGCCACCCAGGCGCCCCATAAAGTGCTTTTTAAAAACTCTGTAAGTCCATAAGCCATTTTCAGTGGCTCGAAAGGCTTATTAGAAATTGGACCCTCAAGATATGCCTGGATTGGCTCTGGGTTCCATAAATATTTGTCCTCCTTACCACGCTGATCAGCAGTCCTCATGACCCCACCTGATTTTGAGTTATGCAGAATGGAACATCAAAGAAATGCCTTGTTTACTTCATCATCACACTTTGTGTGAGAGATGTCATTTATCAAAAACAACAGAGCTGGTGTGGGGAAACAAATAACAAATGAGTTGTTCGGTATGCAAATTTTGGAGGCATGGTACCTCAAAGCTGAGCCTTTTGAATCCATCTCCAGAAATTTCTGGTGTGGGGGTTGCCTCCTGGGGCGGTATCCTTGGGAAAGCCTCAGAAATCTTGATGAGAAGCTCAGCCAACAAATAAGCAGGAACGCTGGGCGTTGAAAATGAATGAGCCTTGGCTCTACTGGACAGGATTTGAGTCCCACTTCCAAACGGCGTAAACCTATGTACGTTTCTCAGCTTCTCTGAGTTTCCATGTGGTTTTACAGGAAGGAGCATTAATACCTTCTACTGTATGGGGAGGTGCTGATGGTCCAATGAGATGCTGCACTTTAAGCCCCCAACATAAGGTCTGGGACGTGGTAATTGCTCGGTATGCTTTAGCGATCTTATTATTAAATATTATTAGTGGTATTAAGCCCATAGGGTTGTGTGAGCTTCAAATGAGATAAAAGACGTAGAGAATCTAGCACTGATTGTGGCACTCGGGAGGTACTTGATATATGTTTATTTCTTGTCACTTTTTCCAGATGGCCCTATTAGGGATTTTCTGAATTTATTCTCTTTCTGAAAGGCAGAACCATCATGCAGTAAACATTCAACCACCCTCCAGAAAGCCACTACCACAAAGCTAATTCCAATGCCCTGGGCAAGCCAACTGCAAACTTCACTCTGCTGCCTAAGAAAGTCTGTTTAAAATAAAAACTGCAAATCTGCCACAATCCGGGGCTGGATGGATGCCAGCCTTGGAAGCCACAGCTGGAGGCCCCAGCCCTGTCCCCAAAGGCTCCAAGAAATGTTTCTGATTTTCCCCACAATGGATGAGGAACCACGAGCTGATGGTCTGATTAACGGAAGGACAGGCAGCCTGGGGGCAGCTGGCAGGGAGTGAGCTGGCTCCCTTCTTCTGGGGTGGGCAGAAGGCGTGGAAAAGGATTTGTTAAGTCTCTGCCAGAAAGTAACTCTTGAAACATGGGTCTCAGAGGCAGAGATGAAGAGTTAGGAGTGGGGCAGACCCTTCTAATCTTTCTAGTACCTTTCCTAGCAATCCAGAGCCACTGGAGAGAGAATTTTGCTCTCACCATTATCCTCAGTGTGAGCACTGTATGTTAGTCAGATTTCTCTTCTGTGCCCTGCTTGGGGCAGAGTAGTATGGAGAGGGATGTGGGGGGTAACAGGAACACAGAGCAGGAGCAGCTAGTCTAAGCTAGAGTTTCTAGGAAGACCTCATGGAAGAAATGGAGCTACAGAAGAAGAGGAAGAATTAGGGGAAACTAGCCAGGGGAAGTAGAGGTGGTGTGTTTTAGGGAGAGGAAATAAAGCTATCAGACACTTGGGGGTGAACGAGAGACTAAAATTTCTCAGGAACTGAAAGAAGTTAATGATGGCTGAATTAGAAAATGTAGGGGAGGAAGTCAGAGGTCAAAATAGGCCAGGGCCAGATCACACAAAGTATTGTAGGGTATGGTAAGGAGTTTAACTTTCCTTGTTAGAGCAATGGGGAGCCACAGAGGGCTTTAGGCAGGAGGAGGCTCCATTAAATTCCCTTTTATGAACATGCCCAGCCTGTTTTACAGTGAATATTGGTTCTCTCAATAACTTGATGTATGATGATGGGTTACTCACACCTTCTCTGAGCTCTCTCTTCTGGAGGATGAGACAAGAGGACGGATGGTATGGATCACGGCAAGAATACATACAGGCGCCCCCCGTGGCAGGCCCAGGAAAGCCTCTGTGTCATGTAGCCCCCAAACCACCTAGGAACTCTGCTCTCTGGGAGTCTGGATCCCATATCCAGAATGCCTCTCATATTTAGAAGCAGCTCCCAAATCCTCTGTCAGCCCAGACAGGACTTGAATTTAGGTTCAAGGAAAAATAGCCTCCCTCGTAAGGTCCCTTCTGGCTCAGATATACTGTGATTCTATATTCGTCTTGCACACAACAAGGCTGGGTATGTTACACAGCCAGAGGAAAACTCGCCTCTCCCCAGGAAATGGGTGGAGGGGTACGGAGTAGATATCTGTCTTGCATTAGCCTAACCTCCAGACCACAGCTTCTTGATGACATCTGATTAATATGCCATTACATTTGGAGAAAATTAATGGGCTTTGATGGTTATTTGGAGCCTGCCTTCCCAATTCCACCGTGAGAGAGTTACAGACTTAAACAAACATTTACATATAATAAATCTGTGCTCTGCACACTCGTCAAAAGGTCTGACTTAATAGGCCTGACAGTCTTGAAATTTGGATAGAATTCAGAACAGTGATGTGGTCCGGCTTATCAGGAAGGACAGGCCACAGCTGGAGGAATGACAAAATGACAAAAACCTTCCTTTCTAGGTCTCATGTGGCCTTTTCCAGGGCAGCGGCCACACAAAATCTCTCCAGCCACTCTATCCCATTATCTGGCTTTATTTTCTTCCCAGGACTTATCTGGGTCTGAAATTATGTGGTTTCTGTCTTTGCTTACTGATGGACCACCTGTACACGGCAGCTCGGCTGGAGATTTACCAGTCACCCTGTAACCCCAGCATTTTCCAACAAGCCAGGCACATAGTAGATGCTCAATAAATATTTCGTGAGTGAACAGACTTCATGATTTGTGTCATGTCCATGGACTATTGGTGCTATTTAAACGAGGACAGCCGGGTGTCATGGTTAGTGGTGTGGGCTCTAGAGACTGAATGCCAGCACTGAAATCCTTGTTCTGTCATTAACTGCATGACCCTGGGCAAGCTACTTATCTGTCTGCACCTGTGAAATGGTTTAATAACACCCACCTCACAGTAAGCGTTCAATGAGATGATACATTCCAGGTACTCAGAATAACACCCGGTAAGTACTCAAAGTTGCCAGGGAATAACTTAACATTTTTACATTGACTCATGATTTTGACTTAACCACCTGCTTAACACTTTCAATCACTCCCACTAATAGTAACAGACAGATTGATTCTCTAGAACAATCTTATGAGGAGGGTACCATTATGTTTTTTAAAGATGTATTTACTGGGATGCCTGGGTGGCTCAGTCGGTTGAGCGTCTGCCTTCGGCTCAGGTCATGATCCCCGGGTCCTGGGATCGAGCCCCGCATCGGGCTCTGGCTCAGCAGGGATCCTGCTTCTTCCCTCTGCCTGCTTCTCCCCGTTTGTGCGCTCGGGCGCTCGCTTGCTCTCTCTGACAAATAAATAAGTAAAATCTTAAAAAAAAAAAAAGATTTGTTTATTTTAGAGAGATGGGGGGGTGGGCAGAGGGAGAGAGAGGGAATCTCAAGCAGACTCCCCACTGAGCACAGAGCCCAGGGCAAGCCTCGATATCACGACCCTGAGATCACGACCTGGGCCGAAACCAAGAGTCGGACACTTAACCAACTGAGCCCCCCATGCGTCCCCGAGGCGGGTATTGTTATTATCACCATCTTACAGATCAAGGAACTGGCACAAGGCCACAGAGCTAGGGACTGCAGGGAAGGGATTCAAACAGGCAGCAGGTTCCAGAATCTGTGTGCTTCATGGCCCCACCGGGCTGCCTCAGGAAATATATCGCTTTTTGAGTGGAACTTTACTTGATTTTTTTTATAATGGAAAAAACTTTTAATTTTTATTGTTGAAGCATCGTTGATATATGTTGTTAGTTTCGGGTGTACAACACAGTGACTCGACAGTTTGATACATTACGCAGTGCTCGCCGTGATAAATGTCGCCATTGTCTGTCACCAACAACGTTAGTGCAGTATTACTCACTATATATTCCCCATGCTGTACGTTTCCTCTCAGTGACTTATTTATTTTATAACTGAAAGTTTGTACCTCTTAATCCCCTTCACCTATTTTGCCCATCCCTCCCACCCCGATGGAAAACTGTGAGCATATTGAAAAAGCAGAGACAGGACGATTAAGAAAGGAGGGACTCCATATTCGTGGAGCCTGTTGGGGCAGTAAGTTCAGCTTGTGGAAGGCTAAGGAGAATCGGACTTCCTGCTGCAGGAAGATAGATGTCAATTTGGGGTCCTTACAGAAACCAAGTGAAACACCTCCAAGTCCAATTCTGGAACCCCAGAGCAACCACAAAAACCCCTGCAATTGGGAGTGGCTGGCTGTTTACCACGCCCATTTCTCCCTCTTCCTGGGCACAGAGCTTGACATCTCTCAGGCCCCCTTGCAGTTGGCTGTGGCCATGTGAATGAGTTCTGGCCAACAGGCTATGGATGGAACTGATGTACCTACTTCAAGGCCGAGCCCATTAAAACCTCCCATGGGACCCTTCACTCCTGTGCCCATGCCATTCCCCATCATTTACTGGCGATAAAGTGATGCCCAGACCAACCTTGAAAGCCAAAGGTTAAAGCTGGACCTTCCTCCCTCACCCTGGGTCCATGAGTGACTGCATGGAGCAGGGAATGCCATCCCCACCTCAAGACCCCAACTGCTATCCAGGAATGTATAACCAGACTTTATGTGACTACAAAATCAATTTGTTGTATTAAGCCCCTGAGATTCTGGGGTTTATCCGTTTTGGAAGCTAGCATGCCTTTAACCAATATACTCCTTGGGTTAGTTCATTCCACAAATATTCTTTGAACATCAACTACATGCCGGGGATGCTTTTAGGCATTAGTGATACAGTGGTGGACAAGGAAAAGGGCCCTGCAACTCCTTTAGTGAGAGGAGACAGACAGTATATAAGCAATGAAATAACATCACTTTAGACTGTGGTAAGAGCTCTACTGGGAATAAAACAAGATGACATGAATAGAGGGTAGGGGGCGGGGCACTTACCCTGAATAAGGCAGTCACTTCCCTCCACCTCTCTTCTGAAACAAAAAAAGTCTGTTTCAGTATCCACAAGCATTCTACACATGAGAATACCTGAGAACTGTCAAAAAGGGGCCACTCTTGAACCCCTTCATCAAAAACTTGGACATCCAACCCAATGGAAGTCAAACCATCTTGGCTTGGGAAGACTGATGAGAACGACGGAGGCATTTGTTCAGAGCCTGATCATGCTTACCGAAAGTGTCTGGTGAGTTTGGCTCAGCTATATTTTCTGCGAGAAATTGCTATTGTATTTCTCACTAATTATAGTCAAAGCAAATCTGCCACTTCATTAATCCTATATACCAGTCCCCAAAGGAACAAATTCTGCCAATGAGTCGAAAGCAATCACAAGCATGGTACTAAAACTTTGCCGAGCAGCAAGTAAGAAGCCCCTTCCAGATGCTAGTAAACATGAACACACAGTTATAGGGTGAGGTGTGAACTGGTCCAAGACTTGCAGTTTTCCTTATGGCCTGTGTTCACACTGCATTCTGCAGACCCTCTACCCAGCCAATCATGGAGGGGCTTAGAAGTCATACCAGTTATTGAAATAGAGAAATATGTCCCTACTTGCTGGTAATAGCCACTGACCTGAGAACCCTAAACAACCACTGGATTATCCAAATGCCACCCCCCAGCCCACTCAAAGTCCCCTAAACCTCCTACCAATCCAGAAACCAAAAGATCAAGCTAGGCATGTGGTAAAAGGTTGAGGGGGATCCACAAGGTCTTCTTGATTGGATGGTGCTTAGGTCGTAACTTGTGTTAAATGTTCTTGATATTACCCTTGGACCTACATCAGAATTCTCGGGGATTTCATTAAAACTGCAGATTTCAGAGTCTTATCACATACTGAATTAGAATCCATGGAGGTGAAGCCTGGAAACTGGTATTTTCTCAAGCTTTATCCTCCACACACCTCAGATACTCTAAAATTTGAGAACTGCTAACCTAGGCACGGCTTTGACATTTTGTTGAAATGAGAAGAAACTGGCTTGTGCATTTGTTTGATCTGATCTGTGGTTCTGAAACTTGATCAGAGCCACAGACCCCTTCCTTTAAATAAATTCTTCATCAGGATTTCACAACACAAAATTATCAGACTAGAGCTGCGTACAGCCTCTCATTTTGCAAGCCCAAGCTTCAGGATATCTGCTGAGGGCAGAGGGTGTACCACAGAAGCCGTATCTGAGGCTACCTGACCCTGACAAGGAACAGAAGAGCCAAAGAGATGTGGGCGGGATGTTGGACATTGGGGAGGAGCAAGGCAGGTTGCAAAGCTTGACAGCAGCAGAGCAGGGAGTCAAGGATTGGCGAAGCCTGGGGTGGAACCCAAGGCAGGCATCCTAAATCTGGATCAGCCATGATGAGGCTGGATCCCAAGGCACAAAGAGGTATCAGGTGTGGGACAGAGAGAGGCAAACAGGAATCAAGTTGGCCAAAGAAACAGGCTCCATTTGGCCAGGGAGGAAATGGTAAGGAAAGGGGGTGCTTTTGAGGGGCAGGCAGCATTGCTCCTGTGGATAGCTATGCTGCTCTGATGGAGTACCATCGTTGAGACATCACACCCAGCTGTGTGCTGTTGAGAGGAAAAGATGTGTGTTTTCTTCAAGGCTATATCCTGTATGCCAAGCCCAGTACTTGCATAGAACCTGCCCCCAACAACATAGTATTTGTTGGCTGGTGGTTGGTTGGTTGGTTGGTTGGTTGGTTGGTTGGATGGATGGATGGATGGATGGATGGTATGGAGATGGATGAGGGTATGTCTGCTACAAGAGCCCTGTTACTCACTTAAGCAAAGGTGCCCGTTTCCAGGTTGGAGAGTCCCTGGATGTGAGGTTCAGGATTCGACACTTGCTCCCCACTCCAAGTGGTGGAAAAATCAGGCTGACTCTAGAAAAGGGGCTTCTGAAGCTCAGTGGGGCAGCTTAAGACAAGCAGTGTTTGCTTAGGACTGTAGAAATCATATGTTTAGTATTCACTTGCACCAAAAATCTACCTCTAAGAGTCCTCAGACCTTAGCATGATGGGGAGAAGGAAAAGAAGCTTTTCTTTACTGAGAGACTCTTCCCTATTTTTAATTCAAAAATTCGATGGGGATGTTTTATGCATCAGCCACTGTATAAGGCACTGGTGATAGAGCAGGAAAAAAATAGGCCAGATCCCTCTCTCTTGAAGTTTATATTCTAATGAGGGAGTCAGGCCATAAACATGAAAACATGCAAATGAATGAGATCATTTGGAATGTGATCAATGCTATAAAAAAATTTAAACAGGCAGATGCAAAAGAAAGAAACTGGCAGGGCAGGAAGTTTTTTAGAAAGGGAGACCATTTGTAGAAGTGGCATTTGAGCTGAAATATGAATGACAAGGAGATGGTCATGCAAACATTGGAGAGACCAGCACCCCAGGCCATGGTAACAACAAGTGCATAGGCACTGGGGTGGGGACAAGCGTCATGTGTTTGAGGAATGAGAAGAGGCCAGTGTGCATGTGACTGAGTAGTAAAGGTACAGGGAGGTGTAGATGAGCAAGACCCGGTGAAGCACGCCTTGCAGGGCATGGTAAGGAGTCGGCAGGTGGATGGTCTGATTTGTTTTTGAAGGACAACTCTGGCTGCCCTGTGGAGAACAGGCTGTCAAGGGAGCAAGAGTGGAATCGGGAATCCCGGTAGGAGGTTCTGGCAGGCTACCAGCAGAGAGATGATGGTGGCCTGGTTGAGGACGGTGCCAAGAAGTGGAGGGATGCAGGGCACATCGTTAGACCGAGTAGACAGGACTCAGGGGAGAAAAGAATCAAGCAGACCAACCACCGAGGGGGATGATGAGGAATGGCTTATGATCCCCACTTTCTCAGATAAGAAAAGTGAGGTCTGGATCACACAGCTGGACACTGTCAGGGCCGGGATGTGAAATCAGGTCTGTGCGGCCCCGGAGCCCGTCGTGTTCCTTCCCGTCCGCCTTCTTTCTATGGAGCTTTTGTGCTTCTGGTCGCTGTCAAAGAACAGGTGTGTGGGATTAGCGCAGATTCCCTCTACACCAAATGTTCCTCTTTTGGGGACGAGAAATGAACCTCACACTAGTTAATGCCACACTGCTTATTGATTTAGGCAAATGCTTGGCAGCTCCAATTCATCTTCCAAAGAGTAATGTAATAAGGGCCTCCATTATACTGTAGCTTTCTCTGGGCTCTAAATATGCCACTCTCCTTAGTTTCACAACCTCCTCTATGAGTTATGGAAATAAACAAACCCATGGCACTGACACATCGGTCAGGCATGTCTTTTCCATATAAAGAAGCCGGAGTCGGGGACGTGGAAAGAGCAGGAGGTGGAGGTTCCTGAGTAGCTGGATGACCTTGTTGAGTCACTTAACCTCTGAGCCTCAAGTTTCTCTTCTAAAAAAAAATAAAAGAGATAATAACCCTGTGCTGTCAATCTCAGAAAGCTCAAGTGGAAATATGTAAGACATTGCATGTCAAAGTCATTTGTGAACTGAAACAGGTAACATGACAATTAACATTATGAACTTTTTACCCTAAAATGAGGGAACAAGGCAGAGAGAACGATTGAGTGAGTCAATAAAAATTTACTGAGCCTCTACTATGTGCCAGATGCTAGTAATTCAGTGGTAGGTAACAGAGATATGACATATGGTCCCCACCTCTGTGTAGCTTATAGTCTAGCTGGGAAGAGAGAACTCACAAATGATCACATCAGCAAATATTTAAATTCACATTGTTCTTACATGTGTTTAAAGAAAAATACAGGGTGGTATTAAGGCTCAGAGAAGGTGTCACAGGGAAAATGATTGAGCTGAATTCTAAAAGATGCATAGGAGTTAGCCATGAGATGGGAAGCTATGGGAAAGGATGAGCGAATTCCAGTTAGTATGAATAGCACATGCAAAGGCCCTGAGGCAGAGAGAGTATGGTGCACATTGGAGAAGCTCCCTCCCCCAAAAAAGCCATGGTAGCTGGAATAATGTCAACAAGATTGGGGCCCTAAAATGATTATCCTAGTTGTTCCAAAGGAAATGGAGAAAAGGCAAACCACAGAATGATTAAACAGATCCATGTAGTACCAAGTACAAGTTTTATTAAGGGATTGGAATAGGGATACCGTGGGAGCACAAAGAAGGGATCTCTAATCCAGCTGGAAGGATAATGGGGGAAGAGAGATGAGGAAGATTCTGGGAGAAGCTGACAAATAAGTTCTTGCTTTGAGGATATTTAGGAGTTAGATAGTTGAGGAAGGAAAACGGATCCAGGTAGTGGGAACCACGTAGGCAACATACAGCACAGCATGATGCATTCAGGGACCTGCAAACAGTTCAGTAGGAGGATGACGAAGGGTGCACAAGAGCAAGGAAAGAGACGGGCAAAGTACTCAGGGGCCTTGATTTTGAATGACACCTGATGCTTGTGAAGAACTCTGCATGAGGAAGTTCGGTTGGGGAGAACGTTTCATACATCTGATAGAAGGGAGTGAAAAAAGCTGATGCACATGTACAAAGCTCTAGGGTTAAGATGAAGAAAGGCCAGAAGTAGGAAGACTTGGTTGGGAAGCTACTTCCGAAGCTCAGGCAAGAGATGGGTGTGGAACCACAGGGATGACAGTGTGAACTAGAGGAGATGTTGGCAGGCCAGGACCCCGGGTGTGAGCTCCCAGCTTGGGCCTTTGCCCCATCTCCAATGAGAAGGGTTCATCTCTGCCCCATGCTCCCACCCAGCAGCCTGCCCAGAACCTCAGCCTTCGAGATGCTCTTAGCTACAACTTGCCTCTTCCCTTGCTGCTGCCCACCCCCCCAATCTTGGTCAGATGCTCTGCAAAACCAACGCTGCTGATGCAGGTTATGTAACACTGTTGTTTCTATCTTATGAGAACTAAGGGAGAAAAAAGCGTCTGCCTGACAAGTAATTTTGTATGTAAAAAACAATCCGCCAGAGGCTAGGGCAAATGTACCTGTGGTTCCTCCACAACCTGGCAGGTACACCTGTTTGCCTGCTGACTACCCTGCCTTCAGACACCCTGGAAGCAGCACATGATTATACAAGAGAAGCAAGAATGCCCTTTCTCCTTTCAGGAAACATCTTAAAGTTTAACCTGCATGTGTGTGTGTGTGTATGTGTGTGTGTGTCATTGTTCCCCACTTTCCTTTTCCTTGTAAAATTGCACTAAGGAAAATGCTTCCTTTCTCAACAGCAAAGCGAGGATAATACTAGTGGCTGGTGAGAATAAAATGAAATAATGCATATAAATAGGGTCTTACATGATACTTGGCACGTAGTAGGCATTCATTAAAGGGTATTTTGAACTGCCTTTTAGTAAGTGCTTAACTCTGTTGCCAGGCTCTATGCTAAGGAACGGCTTTACCTGCATTAGATCATTGAACACTGAGATGCTGTCCATGGTCCTGAATTATCTTGGGCAGCTGGGGGGCTTTTTCCCCCTAATTCCGGAAGCTGGTTTTATGCCATACCATCCGCCATCTCCTAAGAATTCCTGACCATCTGACTTTCAGAAAGACATAATTTTAGGTCTTTTTGAAAGTCAACATTATTGGGTATAATTCATGTACAATTAAATGCACTCATTTTAATTGTACATTTTGATAGCTTTAATAAATTTAGATACTGGTTTAACCAACCATCACCACCACCAAGATATAGAATATCTCCACCACCCTCAAAAGACCCTTGGGGCCCCATACGAAAAATCCCACATCCTCAGCCACAGAAAACACATTTATTTGCCTTCAGTCACTACAGATATGATTTGTCAGTTCTAGACGTGGTGTTACTGGAATTACATAGTAAGTACTCATTTATATCTGCCTTCTTTCCCTCCACATGACTTTTTTGGAGTTCATCCATATTAATGCGCATATCAGTAGTTAACTAATTTTCATTGTTAAGGAACATCTCACAAGTGACTTGTTTACCTATTAACCTAGAGGTGAATTTTGGGGTTGCTTCCAGTTTAGAACTATTATGAATACAGCTTCTATGAACATCACTGTACAAGTCTTTGTGTAGATGTGTTTACATGTATCTTGAGTAAATACTGAGAAGTGTAATTGATGAGTCATATGTCAGTGCAGATTTAACTTTATAAAAGAACTGCCAAATTCTTTTCTCCTGTAGCCTTTTACACCTGCCATGTATGAGAATTCTAGTGGCCTCCACATTTTTGTCATCGCTTGATATTGTCACTCTATTTATCACAGCCATTCTAATGGGTGATATGTTACTACAGTTTTAATTTGCATTTCCCCAGTGACTAATGAGGTTGAGCATCTTTTCATGAGCTGACCAACCATTTGTATATCTTCTTTGGTGAACTGTCTATTCAGATTTTTGCCCTTTTAAGTATGGTTTTAACACCACCAACAAATCCAAGATCATTATGGTAGAAGTTATTAAAACAGAGTTACAGGAAGATATAATCAACGTCAGGATGACACAATGCGTGAGAATGTTCCCCCTTTAATTCTGAATTATGGAGCTCTTTGGGTTATTGCCAAGATGGGTGTGGATACACAAAAGAAAAGTAGGCAGATTGATATATAGGGAATTATCTCTGTCTTATTATTTCAAACCAACCCCTTACTAGCTCCTTGGCCCCAAGTAAGCCACTCATTTCTTTAATTCCATCTCAGTTGTCTACAAAATGTAACCTACCAAAATACATTGGGAAGACAAAAGCCCGTGTATATAACGTGTCTGTTGCATAATAATACTTATATGGAGATATTAGTTCTATCCCAGACATATCAATGATGTGTTGCCACAATAATGCTACTTTAAAAGTCACCCCTGCCCCTAAAATACTGAAGCTTTAAAAAGGAAAAAAAAAAAAAGCATCTCATTAGCTACCAAGTCTATGATCAGTGGCTGAGGCTAAGATCAACCAGTGGATCTTCCAATCTCAGTTTAGCTCACTGACACGTCGGGAGCCTGTGACTGTTGGCTAATCTGGGAAAACCTCAGGTGGGGTTACAGGGGGTCCCAGCTATGCTTCAGGCGTCTATAATCCTCCAGCAGGCCTGTCTGGGCATGTTTTCTGGGTAGTGGTGGAGATGCCAGAAGCACAAGCAGAAACGCACGGGGTCTCTTCAGCTCTAGGCTCAGAACTGGTACACAGTCATTTCTATCAATATTCTATTAGTCAAAGCAAATCACAGGCCAGAGCAAATTTAAGAGGCCGGGGAAAGAGTTATACCTCTTTGTGATGGCAACAGCAAAGTCACATAGAGAAGAGTGTGCATATCGGGAGGGCTGAAGAAGTGGGTCTGTCATGACAATCCCCACATGGACCACACAAAACAATCCCCAAGTGGACCAAAATGATAAACTTAAATTACTTCCTGCTTTCCTATCTCACTAATTCTCGACCGAGCCTGAATATCTATGATCCAATTTCCCTCCTCCCAGGAATAAAGAACGTCCCAACGACCTGACTTCTATAAGATATGAGTCAGCGTTGCTGTTCATTAGCAAGTCTAGCAGGGCCAGGAGGTGAAAGAGAAGCTGGGAAGTTGGGTCATTCGTAAAGAGGTGTTGGTGGTTCTCACTGCCTCTACCCCCTCAACTTCATTCCTCTGTGTTCCTCTCTATCCTGCTACATGGACTAGATTCCAAGGAATCAAGCAGACGACTACTTTGCTTGCAGGAGGTGAAGATTCTGGCCTCAGACAAAGGTATCTTAACGACCCTCCATCCACTTTATCAGTGATGGGCTAAGCCATCTTGGACTTGAATCCTGAAAGCAGTAAAGGCAGGAGCAAGGGGGAAAAGACCTGCCTTGTTATGAACTGACCAACTCACATGGGCCATTCCCGTTAGTCTCGCCATCTACAGACATAACAGTGGGCTCCTGGCATTTCTTTGCACAACAGAACAGCGACACCCCCGTGCCTGAGTCAGGTCATTTGAATGTAAGTGGGCCCCTGATCCAAGCTGAGACAGAATCCTCCCTTTAGAATTTTGAATTGGATAGTCACTCCCTTCTGGTGGCTGGCTCTATAAGAGTTTGGCAACCGTGGGGTTGGCAGATTCTGCCCATTATGAAGATCATATGAATCAGAAAAGCAGAGAAAGAAAGGTTTCAGGAAAGAAAAGAATGAAGCACAGAGTAGGAAAGACAATTTAAACGGCTTCCAAATCCCTGGTTTGGTAACCTTTTATAATGGTAACCTCTTATAATGCATTTGCCTGTCTAACAGTTGTTCTTCCTTATGCAGGAACTAATTGAATTTTCTTTGGAGATAGATTATTTTCCCAGCCTCAGTGCCTGTCATTCCCATAAGAGCTGACAAAACCCTAATTCCAAGGCAGGGTGGGTCCCCCAAGCCTGGCCAAATAAGAGCATCATGCCCCTCTGCCCACAGTTATCATTTCAAGGGCAGGAATACTGACCCAGTTAGAGCCGGCAAATCTCAGGATTTAGGCAAATGAAACTAGAAGAAAAGCACCCTCTCTTTCCCGCTAGACTTGAAGCTCTATGTATGTGATCCAGGAATTGCTGGCCACCATCTTGCCACCACTAGGATAAAGCCTGCCTGAAAACAGAGCCAACACAGCAGAAGGGACGACTGAGAGATAGAAACGAAGTCCCAGTGACATAGTGTGGCTTGAGTTCCCTGATCCAGCTGTGACTGAAGCAAATCTTCTGTGAACTTTTTAGAAACAAGCCAATAAGCTTTTTGTGTCTTAGCAAGTGTGAGGTGAGTTTTCTGTTTCTTACAACCAAAGGTTATAACTACGACTTCCCTGAAGCCAAGTTCCATTCTTTCCCTGAAAGATCCCTATAGAATTCTAACAAATGGTTCTTTTCTACCTATAAAGGTTGAGCAGGTTCTCTTACTAACAATCGAGAGTCACAATCCATGTCTCTCTACCTTCTTTCACCTGAGGACGAGAAGTGGAAAGGTGAGGATACTGCGTTATGCGCCACCCCAGCCACTTCACTGCATGTAGTTCTGCTCTAAAACAACACATGCATTCCCAAAAGTCACTGCACCATGCAAAATCGTGCAATGAAAATCACAGAGCTTATGGGGAAGTAAGGTTGGGGGATAACACTCAGAAACTTCACCAGTGATGCATCAAAAAACAACAACAACAACAACAGGAACCTAATAAAAATGGTAGCACCATTTTATGTATCGTTAGTGATTTTTAAAATACCAACAGATTTTAAAATCTGACAAAAAACATGCCAGCTGACCTTGGAAAAGACCTGAAGTTGGTTTGTGGAGGTACGTGCTGGAAGTGTTGCAATGTGAGCCGGGAACTGGTGGGACTGATGCTGGTTATTCAAAATCAGATGGGAAGTTTTAACACCAGGTTTTAACACCAATGGGTATGGCTCCCAGTTCATCTGGTGGGTGTCTGAGGTGTGTGCAGGGGTGCATTTTGTGTCGTCCCACATGGCTCAGTTCAGCTGCGTGCAGTTGTCTTCACTCACCTATTGCCTCTCGCTGATGAAACTGCACATAAACAAATGTGAAATCCGCACTATATTCTAACTGTCTCCTAATAGATTAATCGCACTGCAACAGATTCACGTTTTGGGGAGGATGAGTGTTGTAGCAGAACTAGCTCATAGGAGCCTCACTTTTAACCTTATGACAGAGATATGACTTCTCTCATTTTACAAGTGAAGACACTGAGGTTCAGAGAGCCAGTGAGTGGCCAAGCTAAGATTCCAACCCTTGTTTATCAGACTGTAGTGATCACATGCTTTCCACACTGGCATGCTTCACCTAAACACCACCATTTCCTATGACACATGTCTAAGTTGCCCTACCCCTGGCTGTCAAGTCTCAGGAATTACACAAGTCTCTGCACTGAAATTTTTAAAACTTGGCATAGTATGTAGTGACTGCATCATATGGCTCACTCGACCTCAGTCATTCCACCTGTAAAATGGGTCAGTGCCCAGTTGCAAACCACCCACATCACGGAAAAGGTGCAGTGGCTGAATACACCATTGGCAAGGTAACAGCACTCATACAGCTCACAAAGCACACTGGGATCTCTTCATCCAGACCATTCCATTTGACAGAGGAAGAAACTG
The DNA here is from genome assembly GCF_037043125.1 of Eumetopias jubatus. NCBI lineage: Eukaryota > Metazoa > Chordata > Mammalia > Carnivora > Otariidae > Eumetopias > Eumetopias jubatus. The sequence continues at coordinate 79,606,356 of NW_028274818.1, read as the reverse complement.
AGGGCCAGAGGGAGCCAGGGACTCACCAAGGTCACACATGAAGACAATGGCAGAGAGGGATTAAAATCTGAGACTGGGAATCCCGAGGCAAAGCCATTTCCAGTATGCCTGGAATAAGACCCAGTGGCACTTGGTTTAGCCACTGTTTTCTAAACTAGGCCCTTTCCTGTCAACACAACAGAACTACAGGAGTGGCCTGGAGGTGTGTGCTCAGTCTTCCAAACCTTGCAGTTCTGCAAAGTCACAGCTTGGATGCACACAAACCCACAGCTCATTATTCTGACACTGAGTAATAGCCCAATGCAAGGAACCAGGCTAATCACTCACTCAACCAATATTTACTGAGAACTCCCCTGTCAGTGACTCCCTCTCTTTTTGCCATGAAAGGGCCTTTTGGGATTCACTCCCCCCGCCCCTGCATTCCTCTCTATAAATGTTTTTATAGGGTTTGCCTACCCAGCAAATGGCATTCATTAAGGAATAATTAATTCTTTTCTACCATATTTTATTCATCAAAACCTTAAAGGGCTGCCAGTCAATGCCTCTGGCCTGCAAGAGGTAAGCACCCTACACTGTAACAGTAAACAAATGGGCAATTCCAGCCAAGAGCAAAAAAAAAACATGACGTTTCAACTCACTCATAGGGTCTGGATCTCAGGCTGGGTTGCCTCAGATGCAGGCCCTGAAATAAAGTTTGGATGCAAATAGTCTGTTTAGTAGGTAGGAAGGAGCAGGGAAATCAGCCAAGAAAGGGGCAGTAAGCCAAACCCCCGTTAAAGGGCATATTACTACCAGGAGCAACTGAGGCTCAGCCCTGTAGTGGGGATAGGGAAGGGGGATGCCCTGGGAGATGCCCAAGAGTCGTCTCACCCAAGAGATGAGGAAGTTGGGTACCCATCACTGGCCCAGGGTTCCTCCCGGGGCGCCAACACTCAGCACTTGTAGCCCACCTCACAGGCACGAAGAATATGCCAGAGAAAGCGCCCGGGCAGAATGAGTGAGAGGTGCCTGTAGTAAGGAAGATGGGATCTGTGTATATGGGAATGAGCGTGCCCAGGGCGCATGGCAGGGCACCGATACCTCTGCCAGCGCCGGTCATGAACAAAAATAATCAGTTCTTAAATCTGAAACAGTAGAAACAGTGATAATACATGATATTAAGGACTTAGGGTGTGCCAGGCATTATGCAAACACTCGATATGAATTATCTCACTTAATACAGCTGTGTCACGGGGCAGGACGTCCACTTATGCTCGTTTCAGAGGTAAGAAAACAGATTCTTAGAGAACTTCAGTAAACTGCACGGGGCCAAGGGGGCTAAGAAGAAGCCGAGCTGAGACTCGAACCCGCGTGGCTCGGACACCCAACACCCTCGTCTACTACCTCATGCTGGCAGAAGCCACGTAAGAGATGAAACAGAGGCAGATCCCTCTTGTTCTGGAGGATGAGGGATCTGAAAGAGAGCTAGGTACCCAGGAATGTCATATCTAGGCAAGGTCTATGCAGCCCATCCATTCCTCCACGTTCTGGTAAGACCTCCTCTACTCGCCTCTCCCCCATCAACACGCCTTAGTTACCGAGGGCTGAGCCCACATCCTGGATTTAGCACATGACCCAGGCCTGACCAATCAGAGAATTCCACTACCATTCCCTGACAATGATTGGTTCAGGGAAAGTCACATGACCCAGCTAGCCCAATAACAATCCACACTCTAATTTTAAATAGGAAGATGTTCTTTTCCCTGGGGGTTGCTGTGAATAGAGGGGCATCGACCAGTAAGGATGGTCCCTGCCACCACCTGGGGAGAGGCAACCTGACAGTGAAGGCACGTAACGATGAGCAACGCCTAGAGATAGAGGCAGATTTTTTAAAAATAAACCCTACTGAGGTATAATTTACATATAATAAAATGCACCCCTGTTAAATGTAGTACAATTCCATCAATCCTGACATTTGTACAATCAGGTAACTACCATGACAATCAAGAGAGAGACCTCAGGCAGGTCTCTCACACTCGTTTGAAATCAATTACTGCATCCCCACCCCAGGCAACCACTGGTCCACTTTCCATCGCTACAGTTTTACCTTTTTAGAATCTCATCAATAGAATCATACACTCTGCTTCTCTCACTCTACAGAATGCTTTTGAGATTCAACCATGTTTTTTGCATGTATCAATATTCATTCCTTTTTATTGCTGAGAATTTTTCCATTGTGTGGATGTACCACAGTCGGTTGATTCATTCTGTTGGGACGTTTGGGTTATCTCCAGTCTGGGGCTATTCTGAATACAGCTTCTGTGAATATTAGTGTAGATTCCTTTGTGTGGATGTAATTTTCCCCTCTCTCGAGTAAACACCTAAGAATGGAATTTCTGAGATGCATGCTCAGTGTTGAAGTTTAAGTTTCCCTTTATAAGAAACAAAAGGCAGATTTTACTACCTCTTTGGATCCACAAGCAATGATGCACACCACATTTGCACTTGACAGGAGGTACCGGACAATGAGGTCCCAGCTTTACAACTGCAGAGTTAAGCAGAGACCTAGCCCTACGCACGGTTGCTAACCTCGTATAGGGTAGCATCTCAGGAACCTGTAGACTGAGCCAACCCAGGGACTTGAAGAATCTGCCATGCAGCAGGCATCATTCAAGATGTTTTATGTGTACACCCTGCGAGGGTGATTATTATCACCCTTGGTTTCATGTTGAGCAAGCTGAGTCTCAGAGAGCTGAAAGAGCTCGCCTGTGGTCACACAGCCCACTAATGGTAAAGGTGAGATTTGAACCCAGGTCTGTCTCGCTCCAACCTCCTCCTTCTATCACACTGGGCAGTCTCTCTTAGAAAATTCTGCCTGGGTTGCTCCAATCCCAGCACCAGTGGGAGTAGGGAATCCAAACCCTCTAATATTTATCTGTGGGACTGGCTCCTCTATAGAGCCAAGCGGGCCAGGGTGCCAAAGGGGGCGTTGCCTCTGAACCAGCCAAAATCTGCCTCCATACCCCTGCCCCAGGAGGCTCCGGACAAGCTGGGCTGTCCAGCACCTGGATTCCGGCCGCCAAAGGAAGCAGGTGAACGCCAGGCTGGGGGAGCCCAGGATGAGCAATGACAGCTTCCCTGTTGCAAAATAGATGTTCTGGAGCTGGCCTCTTCCCGCAGCTGCTAGTAAGAGGCTGCAAATGCTTCCTTTATCCTAGAAAGAGCACAGGCTCTGGAAAGAGCAGACCTGTGTTCAATTTCAGTATGTGTTTGAGCTACTTGTTTACTTTCGCTGAGCTTCTATTTCCATCTTTAAGATGGAGATAACCAATCCACCAAGTAACAGGGAGGATTATTGGATCTGAGAAATGGAGAGGTTTGGCCTGGTTCCTGGCACATGGTGGATGTCCTATTACTGCTCCTTTCTCCCTCCTCAGCCTCTTTCCTGAATCGCAGGCGGTAAAGCACATTCGGTAGAGTGTTTTTATCCTCTCCCATCCTTGTGTTCTAGCCCATCCTGTAGTGGGTTGGACGGCAAACCCTCCAAAAGATTGTCCAAGTCCTAATCCCCAGAACTGTGAATGTGACCTGATTTAGAAAAACAGTCTTTGCAGATGTAATCCAATTAAGGATCTCGAGATGAGATCATCCTGGATTATCCAGGTGGGCCCTAAATCCAGTGAGAGGTGCCCTCTGAAGGGAAAGGCAGAGGGAGATTTGTGACACGGAGAAGAGGTCACGTGAAGACAGAGGCAGAGGCTGGCCATGAGCCACAAGCCAAGGAACTCCTAGAGCCACCAGAAGTTGGAAGACACAAGGAAGGATCCTCCCTCAAGACTCTGGAAACAGGGGTGCCTGGGTGGCTCAGTCGTTAAGCGTCTGCCTTCGGCTCAGGTCATGGTCCCAGGGTCCTGGGATCGAGCCCCGCATCGGGCTCCCTGCTCCGCGGGAAGCCTGCTTCTCCCTCTCCCACTCCCCCTGCTTGCGTTCCCTCTCTCGCTGTGTCTCTGGAAACAGTGTGGCCCTACCAACACTTGGATTTCAGACTTCTGTCCTCCTAAACTATAAGAAAATAAGTTTCTATTGTGTTAAAGCCTTGCAGCACGTGGTAATTTCTTACGGCAGCCACGGGACTTATAACGCACCTTCTTGCCTGCGCCCCCACCCCCCATTGCCACCTCCGCCGAGAGAGAAAAGAATGATCTGTTCTCCATCTCCTTCTCCCTTATCCCAGCTCCCAGTCTTCCTGTGTCCCATGGGCAGAGGAGTTGCTCATCCGAATGTTTGGAATTAGCTACACTGATTGAGTCACATTTTACTAGTGGGCAGGACAACTGAGCTGTGAAGATCAGATGGCCAGCCCCCCCTCCTATTTCACTTCCTGCCTCCAAACACGGAAGACCGTTTTTGCAAACATGCCCCCAGCAAACATACCCTCAGCAGGACCCCTAAAAATGAATTTCACAACCTCGTCACTATTATTTGGACTGGAAAGTTCTTTGTTATGTGGGTATGGAGGGAAGAGGGTCCTGGGTATTGTAGGATATTGGGCAGCATCCCTGGCTTTCACTCACTAGATGCCAAAAGCCACTGCCGTCTCCCACTGGTGATGATCAAAAATGTCTCCAGATATTGCCAAACACCCCTGGAGAAGATGGGGAAGAGGCGAAATAACCCCTGGTTGATTCACCCCTGCTCTAGAGGAGGTTCTAGCACACATGTACCTTGTCGTGGGGAAAGTGGGAACACCCCACCATCCTTGCCCACGAGGCTGAATGAACCAGTTCAGCTTGGCACACCCAGCTCTTCCAGATTCAAGAGAACCAAGACTGGAATTCTAATTTAGGTTTCTGGGTCTGAGCTTCTTGCCCTAGCACCAATCACCACAGAAGCCCGGGGTTGGAGAGAGAACAGATGTTTGCAGTTAGGAAATAAGATCAAGACTCTGTTCCTTGTATATAATTCCTTCAAAGAGGAGTATGTGTCGGGCGCCTGGGTGGCTCAGTCGTTAAGCGTCTGCCTTCGGCTCAGGTCATGATCCCGGGGTCCTGGGATCGAGTCCCGCATCAGGCTCCCTGCTCCGCGGGAGGTCTGCTTCTCCCTCTCCCACTCCCCCTGCTTGTGTTCCCTCTCTCGCTGTCTCTCTCTCTCTGTTGAAAAATAAATAAAATCTTTAAAAAAAAAAAAAAAAAAAAAGAGGAGTATGTGTCAGATTCACTCTGAACACCTTATAGCTACAAAGGTCTGAGAACCTATCCCTCAGAGGCCTAGTATAGTTTGATACATTTGGACCATGGAATGCAAAGTGGAAGGGCTGATAGAGACACAGAGGATCTATAGGATCGGGTCTCAAAGAGCCTGGGTGGCTCAGGTGGTGGTTAAGCATCTGACTCTTGATTTCAGCTCAGGTCATGATCTTGGGGTCATGAGATCAATCCCTACATCAGGCTCTGTGCTGGGTATGGAAACTGCTTAAGATTCTCTCCCACATATGCGCTCTTCTCTATCTCTCTCTCAAAAATAAAAATAATTTAAAAAAATAAATTTTTTAAAAGAGAGCCTTGAGGCGCCTGGGTGGCTCAGTCGTTAAGCGTCTGCCTTCAGCTCAGGTCATGATCCCGGGGTCCTGGGATCAAGTCCCACATCGGGCTCCCTGCTCAGTGGGGAGCCCGCTTCTCCCTCTCCCACTCCCCCTGCTTGTGTTCCTGCTCTCGCTATTTCTCTGTCAAATAAATAAATAAAATCTTTTAAAAAAATAAATAATTAAAAAATTAAAAAGAGCCTTGAGTGCAATACTGTTTTGGACTGGATGTTTGTGTCCCCCTCCAAAACTCCTATTCCGAAGCCCTAATGACCTAGTGTGACTGTGTTTGGAAATGGGACCTTTAAAGGAAGTAATTAAGGTTAAATGAGGTCATACAGGTGGGACCTTGATCCAATAGATTAGCGTCTTTATAAGAAGAGGCACCAATTCTCTCTTTCTCTCTCCTTGCACATACACCAAGGGAAGGCTGGAGAAAAACACAGCAAGAAGGTACCATCTGCAAGCCAAGAAAAGAGATCTCACCAGAAACTGGGTCAGCCAGATCCATGATCTTGGATGTCCAGCCTCCAAAACTATGAGAAAATAAATTTCTGTTTTTTAAGCCTATAGTCTATACCATTTTGTAATTGTAGCCCAAGCAGACTAAGAGACATACCAAAGAGTTTGGACTTTGTCCGGAATCCCCCAGACGCTCTTGCAAATACAGATAACCCACATCTACTGAGTCAGGACCTCTGATAGAGGGGCCTGGGACTCTGCATTTTTACTGACTCACAAGGCGATGTTTATGCATGTTTAAATTGTATAACCAAAGTCGACAGGTGACTAGGAATCGGTAAGAAATTTTAAGCAGATTTCTATTTTGGAAATGCCAGCTGCAGTGCCCCTCCTGGACTAAAAATTGCCTTCATCCCCAGGAAACCCACTCCTCTGCCCCCACTTCAAAGGCATAGCTTGTAAAGGATGACCCAGAAGGTGGACGATGTGGGTGCCAGGCAAAGGCTAAGAGGGAAGGCAGGCAGACTGAGGACTAGAGAAGGAACAAGAGAAAAGACCAGGAAGGAAACAGGAAATGCCAAGAAACTAGTCTTAACTGACCATTGTCAATAGCTTCCCCAGAGAACAGGGCCAACAGGCAAGAGACTGAATTCAAATTGCAGACCAGACCCCTCTTGCCGGATTCAGGGCCAAGGTTTTGGGTGCAGGGCATGAACGATAAGGGGAAGCCAGGCCAGCGGTAGCTCAATAACCCTCCCCACGTCGACATCTGCCGATGGTGAATGTTTCCATGACGGGCATTAAGGGTGGGCTGTGTGAGGGTCCAGCTGTGGCTGCCTCTGTCCAGCAGAGGGTTGGGGCTCTGAGCTAGTCCCTCAGTGGAGGACAACGTAGGACTGGAGAAGAATGAATGGTCTTGGTTGGCATATGGAAGAAGGGAGAGTCTAGACCTTTCTCCTGGCTGAAAAACTCCTTTGAAAAAGGAAGAGGGGCATGAGGGGGTTTCCTAAAGTCCCAGGGGATCCTCTGTTGGATGGGATTTGGATGCGATGGCCCCCAAAGAAAGATATCCTGCATTGAGCACATGAATTGGTGTGACTTGAGTGGAAGGCAGCAGAGCTCATATCCCTGCAGCCCTGGTCTCACTTGGGAGGCACTCGAGCACTCTCTCTGGTATTTACAAGCTGGGGAGCCTTGAGCCAGTTACTTAACTGCCCTGAACCTCAGTTTCTCTTATCTCTATCATGGGAATAACATAAAACCTACCTCACAAGGTTATCATGAGGATGAAATGAGATAATTCGTGGACAGTGCTTACCACGGCACCTGGCACCTAGTTGGCACTCAATTCCATCAACTATGATGGTTGCTGTTGATGATGCTGCTGATACCATTATTTTCAAAGACTTGCAAGAAGACAGAACTAAATGGGAATCCCCACTTAGCCAGTAGCTGTGAGACTTACAGCAACTTGCTTAACAATTTAGAGTTTCCGTTTCCTTTTTGTTTTTTACAAAATGAGAATAACAAATCCAACATGGAAGACTGTTTATGTAGCTATTATGTAAAGGTAACGTACAGCATATCGCCTTGCACAGAATCCCCAATCCCATCCCTTCAGGAAAGCCAAGGCTCCAGCGGATCTGGGCCCCCAGCACACGCATGCACATTCACAGGTACCTGTTCTTCCCCTCATGTGTACTTTGAAATTCATTCCCAATCCCAGGGAAAGCTCACAAGGACAAGGCTGTCTTTCTTGGGGACTGGGTTTTTCAACGTCCCTGAAAAGTGCCTACCAAGTAGAGAGACAGCACGCCCTTGCCTTGGCAAGAGGTCTTGACTTCCTGTCACTTCATGCTTTCCAAAAAGCCCATTCCTTTAACACATGATATAATGCATTTGTCATGCCTTCACATAAAGATAGCCATAGGTCCAAGTGAAATAAACAAAATAAAATGTGCTCAGTTTGGGTTGGGTTGTTAGGCTTGCAGGATTTGCCTAACACAAATGTCAGTGGTAAAAACTCCACCAACAACTGGGAGATCAGTCCGTGTGAGTATTCCTTCCAGAGACACGAAAATTCTCTGCCCTCGCTGGCACCCATATGCAGCTGCCCACTGGGACTTAAGCTTGCGAACTAAGCCTTACTACCCAGCCCTCCTCCCCTGCGTGGGTAAGTCACCGAAGATTTAGACTGCTCTAGTAACCCACAGCACGGAGAAATACTGGAAGACTTTCCAGATGAAAGCACTGCGAGTGTTGAAGCCATCAGAGGCTGGGAAGCTAAAGAAATTAATTTGTCTTTGTGAAACTGGCACCAGACTTCAAACGTGTTGATAAATCTGCTGCCTCAGACACCTTTGATCCCCAGGAGGGAATCTGTGTATCTAAGCAGAGGGTAACAGTCACCTCCAGCTCAAACTACCCAGGCATCCTGCCTGCCTTCTCGGGTGATTTCAGGTTGGCAATGCCCCCCTCCGCCCCCAAGAGAACCAATGCTCAGAAAACCTGAGTCAAAACTAAAGGTGAAACAATTCAGACTGTTCTCAATTTTCTGTGGTGCTGAGGAAAGGGGGAGCACAGGGAAAAGTAGAAAGCCCTGGCTTTGGAGACACAGACCTGAGTCCAAACCCCGGATCTACCACTTAACATTTGAGCACACTGTTTAACCTTCTTGAACCTCGATCTTCTCCTCTGTGAAATGGGAACATTGCCTTTCAATGCTCACAAGATTTGAAAGAGATTGTGTGTGTGTATAAAGCGGGGCTCAGCCAACATTTTCTGCAAAGGGCCAGATTGTAAATATTTTAGGCTTTGCCTGAACTACTCACCTCGGCCACTGCAGCACAAAAGTAGCCCCAGATAATACCCACGTGAACGGGCATGACTGTGTTCCGCTAACAATTTCCTTACAAAAAAACAGGCAGCCAGCTGAATTTGGCCAACAGGCTGCAGTACATCGACTCTGGGCTATAAAGCATGAAGTCCAATGTCCACTCACAGAAACATTCAACCAGTGATAGCTTTGATCATGCTGATAGCGATGTTGAGGAATGAAGAAGATCCACCAACCAGTCATTTGTGGAGTGCTTCTGCATGTCAAACCCTCTGCTAGACACTGAGGGGAGAAGGAGAAGCAGAGGAAGGAAATCCTGCCATCAGGGCACTCATACACCAGAAAAGTTCATAATGGGTAAAAAGGAATATACCAATGGAGACTTATTAGAGGGATGCCCTCACAGTCTTGTGACTCCATAATAAAAGGGCAAAGTCCCGAGGTAAGCTCTGATTCATCAGGGCATGAGTAAGAGCGTGTATAAAAGTGTGTGTGTGTGTAACAGTCTTAACCCTGGCTCAGAATTCACAGTGGCTCAGACTGGTGCAAAGCAGTAGCCCAAGAGGAGATTCCCTAAAAATGCCCTTTCTGGTGTTCATGCTCTTTCTGGAGTCCCAAGGAATAACCAGGGATTTGATTGTTCAAGACCTCCTGTTGGAGCTATTGCCAATATAAGAAAATAAGCACAAATGAAAGAGAGTGAATTGGATTAATTAAGGACATTATCACTAGCTATTTAATTACCTCCTAGCAGCCCTTCCCAAACTGCTGTCAGACGATGTTAACAAGTGTGCCGGAAGGGTCAAATGATTTTAGGAAATGTCCCCTCTTTGATATTCGCAACTCATATTAACCTATTAAAGACTCCTTTGAGGCCTGAAGCCATGAATCCCATTTAAATCTGTGACATTGGAAAGCTGGCTCTGGAGTCGAGCAAACCTGGGTTTTAATCCCAAATCTGACACCAGCTGTTGTTATCTTGGGCATCTTCCTTCACCTGCTCTGTGCCTCCGTTTTCTCATCTGTGGAATGGGGCTAATAAAAATATCTACTACTTCACTGGGTTGTTCTGAGGGTTAACCAAGACAATACCTGGGGCTCACCGGGTAGTTTCCCACATACAGTAACGGCTTTATTTTGCAACCCGATTGGACCATATTGACAACCAGATCCAGCAGACTTGGGCAAAGTTTGAACAAAGCAGGAGCAAACGGACAGATGTGAAAAGTGGTATCTTGTGGGTTCAAGAAAACTGTTTAGAGGCAGCCTTCTTAGAGGTCCATAGCAGGATATTTGGTGAATCCATGTTTAGCAACCTGTCGGTGCTAGATGCCGGGACCTGGGGGAAGGAACTGGATGGGATCGCTGGCTACTCGGAACTTAAGAGTCCAGCGGGTTTCCACTGAGTCTACAGCCCATGAGTCACTTCCAGAAGCCACTGGCCCACGTGCTCCAGGCAAACAAAAGCCTAGCTCACCTCCAAGGCTCTGAATATCACAGGCAAAAAGCCCTGAAAGCCGACACAGACCCCGGGCTAAGAAACAAAGGGCTGCCAGCATCCTTGTCTCTGGGCCCATCATTCCAGAGGAAGCCGAGGGCAGCCAGCCCCAGGAAAGGACAAACAGCCTGCAGGGGACGTGTTTCTGGTCAAAGCTGTAAGCTTCAGAGCTCATTAGTGACGGGGGGCTTGGGAGTCTGCCTACCCTGGGGTCCCTGACACGGTTTACAAGGCCCACCACATTGCCAGAAAGCCTCCTCTGATCCCAGCACGGAGCACAGAAAGGTCCTGCCTCCCTGGCCCCTGACTGTTTAATCAATAATAACTTCAGAGAGGGAAGGGGAGAGAGACCGGCAGCAGGAAAGGCAGGTCCCCTTCTCCCTGTCTCCCTCCACTCCCCCTCCCTCCAGGATGCTGAAAATAGCCTAATTAGATTGTCCCCCTGCCTGGGTACCATGGAGATAGCAGGCACAGAGACTGTGACTGCTCTCACACACCTTTCTGAAACTTGTCTGTCCTCTCTGTCTGGCCATTGCCGATAGAGACACCAGACCCCCAGCTCTGCAGGGACCAGAGAAGAGGGGATGCCACAAAGCAAGGGGATGCTTGCAAGAGCACTGAGGAAGAATGACTGTGGACCCTTGTATGACACTGTGGCCAAGAGCAGTGCTAACCCCCACCTCATTCTCTGTGACTTGGATTCGGCCTCCAAAAACCCCTATCAAGCACTTCCGTGTGATGCAGAGTGGACAGTGGGTTAAACACAGGTGTGCTGAAAGCTTCTCATTATTTATTTGAATTGAAAAGAGGGTGTGCTCCTGGCCAACAATCTGGCCTCACCTCCCCCCATTTTCCCTCCCACTCACTGCTGTGGCCACACTGGTATTCTTCCTACACCTCAATCACACAACCTTGTCCCTACCTCAGGGCCTTTGCACTTGCTGTTGCCCCTACCTGGAACTCTCTTTCCCCCATCTTCCCATGGCTGATTCCTCTTCATCATTTGAGTCTCCTCTCAAAGGTCACCTCCGAGAGAAGCCCACCCTGGACACCCATGTTTTTGCCCCACCATGTCCCTTTCTATATTAGTCTGTTTCATTTCTCCTTAGAAATGATCACTGTCTAAAATCATCTTGTGTACGAGTTTACTGCCCGCCTACCTGCACAAGGATTCAAGCTGCATTACCACAGGCACTTTGTCTCTCTTGTTCACTGATGCCTGTATTAGGTGCTCAAGAAAAATATTTTTGGAAGACATGAACGAGAATATCAGGGCGGGGGAGATTCATTCAGGCAGAGATTTAGCAAATATACTTATTTAACTAAACATCTTTAATAACTTTAAACATATCAAAGGCCAGACGCTGAATGTAGAAGTCATCTGATTCCAATAATGCTCGATGGTGAGATTTTAAAGGTTAACAAATAAAAGTTCAGACTCAGAAAACCTAACACATGAACGATTCTGATTTTCTGGTTGTGAGTCTACGTACCTGAGGTCTCAGCTAAAACTCTGTCTGTTATTCTCATGATTCAATGTGCCAAGTATCTAGAAGAGATTTAAGTCCAAGAATCTATAACACTAATGATTCTGAAGCTAAGAGTCTCCAAATACAAGATTCTGTTGTATCCTCTGTTGATTTGAGTACAATATTCTGTTGTCTACAGTGGTCTTTTTTTTTTTTTTTTTTTTTTTTTAGAGAGAGCAAGCGCATGCGAGAGAGAGAGAGAGCCGGGGGGAGGGGCAGAAGAAGCTGGAGAGAGAGAATCCCAAGCAAGCTCCATGCTCTGTGCAGAGCCCAACACGGGGCTTGATCTCAAGACCCTGAGATCATGACCTAAGCCAAAATCAAGAGTCAGACGCTTAACCGACTGAGCCACCCAGGCACCCCCCCAACAGTAGGAGGTCCTAACACGGGGGCTGGTGGGCTGAACCTAACCCACGAACACATTTCGTTTGACTTCCTCAGTGTCAGCCTGAAAAGTGTTTTTTCAAATTAATTTATTGCCAACTTTTAGCATTTGAGATGTGTCACCTTTTAAAAATTGGATTTCCAGGGGCGCCTGGGTGGCTCAGTTGGTTAAGCGGCTGCCTTCAGCTCAGGTCATGATCCTGGAGTCCCGGGATCGAGTCCCGCATCGGGCTCCCTGCTCAGCGGGGAGTCTGCTTCTCCCTCTGACCCTCTTCCCTCTTGTGCTCTCTGTCTCTCATTCTCTATCTCTCAAATAAATAAATAAAATCTTTAAAAATAAATAAATAAAAAATAAAAAATAAATTGGATTTCCGGCTTCTCTTTTTTTACTGAAGGGGAAAACCAGCCATGCTGAGCCCCTACTCCTAGCAGGCAATGACAGGCTGCACTGGGGAGTTGCCTGTCCCCTCCAGGCAAGACAAAGTCTGCATTTAACATCTGACATCAGGGCGTTTCACTGTTTGCCTTGACTGCCTGGCCTTTACAGGCATTTGAGTTGTGCAACCTTGGATATGCTGCTCTGGGATCCTGTGATTTTGTATGTAAGTTCCCATGTGTGTTTGAGACTCTTGCAAACTCTGACTACAAATGAGTAAAGCTGTGTCTACAGCCAGGCTCCTCAGAGATTTCTGATTCCAGCTTTCGGCCCTTCAGCCTTCCCCACATCCTCTGGTGCCAAAAATAATCTGGGGGACAGGGAAAACGGAGGAGGAAATGAGAGAGTTGCAAAAGCAGACCTTCCTGCAAATCAAGACTCCCCCATGGCGTAGGACCCTGAGCAAGGCATGTGCATTCTCATCGTCCCTGGCCTCCTGCTGACCTGCCGTTCTAGATGTCCTCCCCAATCCCTTCCAGCCATTCAAGACCCAGATCAAATCTCACCACCTCTTCAAGACACGGCGGTTTAGCATCCAGCTGGAAACCAGACTGTTCAGAGCAGACTCTCAGCTCCTCCACCTACAGCTTGGGAAGACTTGGGCCCAACTCTTCTGTGTCCCAGTTTTCCTCATGTGTAAAGCAGGGTTAAAATAGCACCTACCATGACTTGTTGTGACATTTAAATGAGAAAAAATATATATACACAGACACACAGCCTTAGAACAGAGCCCGGCACATAGTAAATGCCCATTCAGTGTTAGCCTTTATCACTCCCCATCCTTGCGGGGGTCCTTCTCCCCTGGTTTAGAAAGCTTTGGAACGGTTGATTGTTGCTTATAAGGGGTCTTGTGCAGCTCACTTGCTGTTTGATGGATACTTTATAGTCACTGTATTACAGTTGTTTGGTCAGTCATCAAACATTTCTTAAGGCACTATCTTAGCTGGGTTCCACAGAAGCAGACATTACTGAGACAAAGCTTTTGGGTCCAGTGGTTTATTTGAGATGATCGTCCTAGGAAGTCCTGAGCAGAGGAATGAGGCAGGTTGTAGGGGGAAGGGTGTGTTAACGAGCAGGTTACCACTGACATAACTGAGCCACATTCACAACGGGGACCTCTGGGAGAGGGTGTAAAAATCATCTCGTGGTCGTTGCACCCAAGGAGTAAGGAAGCTGGGCTATTAATCCTCCAGTGCCAATCCTCATTTAACATACATTTTTTTTAATTTTCATTTATCCACCAATGCTCCCCTACAGCATCTACTTCCATCCGGCCACATTCACACCTCCTGCATGCTCCAGCGAAAGTCCTCAGGCAGACTCCCAGGTGCTCGCAGGCCTGCGGCTTATACTGGAAAGGGGAAAGCAGGAGGAGTAGGGGCAGGGCACCAAGAGCATCGGGATGGTTGCCTACAAGTGCCAGGCCCTGACAAAACTAAGACACTGCTCCTTCCATTGTGGGATTTAAAAAGAAAGATGTGGAAATGATCATGTGTAATAAGAATTGCAGGTGCAGGGGTAGGTCACAGGGCACAAGAGGGGTTTGACCAGGTCTAGGCAGGGGTGTAAGAAACCAGCAAAGGGCTGGAGGCTCAGGCTCAAGGAACTGTGCGCAGATCTGCATGAGCCGGGGAAAGCTGAGGCTGGGGAAGCATCCAGAGGGGGCAAGTCACAATGGGCCCTGATGGGCCCCAAAGCCATGTTTAAAATCTTGGGTCCCCACCCTAGGGCAATGTAAGGCCTTCGAGGTTTTGAGCAATGGAAACACCTACATCCCTCTGGAAACAGTCAGGATATAACCTGGAAGGAGGCAAGAACAAAGACAGGGAGACCAATATGGTGGCCACAACAATATAGGCCAGAGATACAGAGCACTTGTTCCAGGAGGGTGGAGAACAAGAGGCTGATACAGAAGATGTGCCAGATGTGGGAACCACTGGACTGGGGACCTGCTGGGTGTAGGGGGTATGGGAAAAGCGCGGAATCTAGGGTAAGCCCCCGTTCTCTGGTTCGGGGAACTAGGTGGTGGGAAGAGCCATCTGCTGAGATCCATCACACAGGAAGATGGGCTGGTCTACGGGAGAGATGTCTAATCAAATGTCAAGTATACATCTGGCTACATGAGTCTGGAGTTCAAGAGAGAGCTTGGAATGGAAGAATTCTCCAAGAACAAGAACTTGGTCTGTGTGGTTCATCATAGGATCTCCAGCATCTAGAAGAGCCTGGCATCTAGAAGATCTATAGTTCCCCATAGATCTCTGTCGATCAAAAAATGGGATGGAGGGGGGTAACGTTCCTCAGCATGGACACAGCCCTGCGACAGCAGGTGTGCAGAAGGTATGGAAGGTGATAAAAAGAAAGCTAAGGACACCTACAGGTAGAGGCTGGAGGGAAAAGAGCAGCCTGAGCTGGATGGAGTGAGAGGTGGAAGGAAGGGAAGGGGAGGAGAAAGTAGAGCGTGAAAGCAAGGGATGGGTGAGTTTCAAAGATCAGAGAGTGGCCAACGGAGTCAAACACAAGGTGCAGCTGAGCAGGCTTGGGGAGGTACCTCAGATACAGCAATGGGGGCCTGTTTCTTCCTAATGAAGGAAGGTTCCCAGTCCCTTCATCATGGGTCTCCTACAGTTCCTCATTTCTTCCCTCCTTTGTGCATGCCACAAATATTCACTGAGCACCTCTTCTGAACCAGGCAATGTGCAAGGTGCTGGCAATGCAATAATGGAGAAGACAGATACAGATGTCTGATGAATAAATGAATGAATGAATGAATCAAGTCCCAAGTGACTTCCAAAGTCCTTGGGGACAGAACTCTGAGTCACACTTCGCTGGCGTCGTCTTTGCCCTCAGCCACAAGGTGGAAAGACACAGAACGTACTGCATAAATATTGACCCAGTGTCACGGGCTGACTGTTACGTTGATGGGTATCAGGCAGGGGGACCCTTCTCCTTCCCCCAGACTCTCTGTCACTGCTGAGGGCTTGTGGTTTGCCCTCTCTCATTCAAGGCAGAGAAAACAAGCCAAAGGACAGATGTTCAGAGCAGACGCACCCACCCCCCGCCCAGGCTGCTGGGGTCACTCTTGCCCCTTCCTTTGGGGGAGGAAGGAAAGAGTCTGGCAGACTTATTTTTCTTTCCTTCCAATGATTCAAATGCTCAACTATGAGTCTCTTCTTTGCACAGATGATATGCTAGCTAATAAAAGCTCGTCTGAAATCAGTCTCTCAGAGCGCGTGCGCGCGCACGCGTGCGTGCGTGCGTGTGTGTGTGTGTGTGTGTGTGTGTGTGTGTGTGGCATCACTGCCCATCTGTAGCCTGAGCTGCAGAGAGACATATGCCTTTGTGGGTGACTTTGCAATTGAAAGGACTCCAACATTCTGTGCTCAACTCTCTGAAGTAAGAGCCGCCCACCGCTTCAGACCTTCCCCTGCTCACAAACCGAGGTCACCCAAGAGCCACCATGTGGCAGCAATGCTTTTCCAAACAGGCAGCAGTCCCTGGGATGCTGATGCCCATGGGGCTGTGTCTGTTTGCAGTGAGCACCTGCTCTTTGTCCCTGTTAGTATCATCTCCCCCTTCCTTGGGGAACGGCTCCGCCCCTCCTCCACTCCCCAGCCAGGTGGTCAGTGTCCAGGCCCAGGGCTTGGCACTTGTCTCAAGCCAAGCCAATCAAGAGGACCTACTGGCCTGAATGATGGATGCAGGGATGAGAAAGTATCATATTTGTCCAGCAAGTGTCAGTCCCAGAACCCTCATGAGATCCCCTGAGCAGGAGAAGCTTTCTTCCTAGAAGAGGAAAGATCTGGATTAAATTCCATCTCGGCCACCACTTACTAGCTGTGTGACCTTGGGAAAACGACTTCCCTTCTCTGAGCTTCATTTTCCTCTTTGGCAAAATGGGCATCCACCCCCATGGTGCTTGCATGCTGCAAGATGACCTGGTGCGTAGTAGGTGCTTCATAAATGCTGGTTTTCCTTAGCGCACACCCCCAGCTTCCTCTCCCTCTATGCTTCCTTAGCAGCTGATCTCATCTGTCTTGCAGCCCTTCCAAAACTCCCAAATTTAAATCTACAACACCGATCTCTCTTCTGAACTCCAGATTCATTTATCCAACAGCTGACTTGGCATCTCTGTCTGGATATCTCGCAAGCGTCCCGAACTCAGTGCCTCAAATCCAGCGAGTGAGCCACCCTTCCCCCACCAATTCCACAAACCAGTCACCTCTGCCTCAGGCATGGCACCTTCATTGGTCTTCTTGTCCCAACCCAGAAATCTAGGAGGCATCCTTGACACCTCTCTCTCCCACCCTCATGCCTAACCATCAGCAGGCCCCATCCGATTGTATCTTCTGTATATTTCTGGACTCTATCCCCTTTCCGCAACTCCCCCATCCCACCCTAGGCTCAATCACCATCATCGGCCACCCAGATGACTGCGCCAGTCCACCCTAGACCAAGCATCTAGAGATATTTCTATAAAATATAAATCTGGTCAAGTCAATCCACCAGCTTAAAGTCTTCCAGGGGCTTCCCAGGGCTCTTAGAATAAAGTCAAAATCCTCACCTCAGCGCCCCCCTCCCAAAAAAAGGCACAAACTGGTCCAGCCCCACCCTCCAGCCTCACCGTTGACCATGTCTTTGGCCCTGATTTTGGAGATATTTAACATACTGACCTGTCCATCAGGCAACCTGGTTTCAGGCTCCTGAGCTCTGCAGGCTCCCTGTTGAGCCTTGACTGCATAACATCTCCCCTCTGGGTTATCTTTAAAATGGACAAGTTGGGCTCTAGGGATCCTTCCACATCTGTCAAAAGCTGGGCTTTTTCCTATAGCTCCTCAGAGGCAGGCTTAAGGAACAGATTCACAGTCCTCCTGTCAGACAACTCCTGAGCACTTATTAAGCAGAACGCCCAGAACATGCAAAGCACCTCCAACCTGTCCTCCCCTCCCTGTTTATTTCCCACCAGAGCCCAACACATTGTTCTCCCAGGACACCTCTGTAATAGAACCCATAAAGAAAGCATGGCCAGCGCACTGCCTATCCAACATCCATTAATGAGTCGTGCCACACAGAATATTATGGGTATTGTAACTTCTGATTATCATTTGTTGTTGTTGTTAGTGGCATTTGCAGGTTGCTTGCATGCCCTCTGCCTTAGAATGGGGAGAATTTTCCTCGCCGTTCGAGCAGAACGGGCTTTCGTACACGGCCAACACAACCAATTCTTGGAAACACACCAGCGTTTGCAAAGTTCGGAATCCCATCAAGCTTAGAATGACAGCGTAGGAGAGAAAAACCAAGACAGGGAGGGAGAGAGATGCTGGTCTAAATCTTCATTTGGCCATTTATGCATATGGCCAACTTATGGAACCTGGAGCAAAATAGGTCATGTTCTTCTCAGGTCTGACATCCCTCCTTGGTTCCCCAGTGATCACCCCCTTGGTGTAGGAGACCCTGCAGGATCTGGCCACTGGCTACTGCCTTATCCTCAGCTTGCACCACCCCCTCCATCTCTCACTCTGCCTCAACCAGCCTGGCCTTCTTGCTCCTTCTTGCTCTTTCCCACTTCTAAGTGTTTGCACAAGCTTCTCCTTCCACCTGGAAGGTGCTCTCCCCTTGCGAAGACTAACTATTTCTTCATATTTCAGCTCAATATTCTTCTCTTATGGCTGTTTTCTTGATTGGCCTCTTCATGCCCAAGGCTCAGGCCGGCGTCCCTCTTAGAAAGACTCATATGCCCTCTAACTGGATTTCTGCAGCACAGATCACACCTGTCACAAAAGATCACATGTTTAGGGATGTGGAGTGTGGTATTTCCAAACCTCGTTGTTCCAATTAACGGCTGTGTGACAATGAACACGTGCCACCTCTCTGATCACCCAGCGCTGTTGGAGGATTAAGTAAAATATCATATGTAGAGGTCCTGGTGTATAAGAGGCACTTTATAAAGCAGAAATGCTATACCCTGAGTCAGGTCAGTGGTCCTCCACCACTGGGAGCTTTAGAAAGTACTGACAACCTGGCCCCAGTCCAGACCAGTTAACCCCATTTATCTGGGGGAGGGTCCTGGGCATTGGCACTTTCCCCAAAATCCTTATAATGAAAAATTTTAAGCATACACAACAGTTGAAAGATTTTTACAGCGAACCTTCATTACCCACAACCTAACTTCTACATTTAACATTTTATTATTCCTGCTTTCTTGTATATTTATCCATCCATCCATCCATCCCTCTATCTACCCATCAATCCATACCAGTTTTTTGTGCACTTCACAGTAAATTGAAGACATCAGTATATTGCCCCCTAAATACTTGGGCATGCCTAAGATGTTATTAACTGAAGTTCAATATCTACTTATGCTTTTATCTTTTGAGGTAAGATCTATTTAGAATGTAACACAAATTTGAAGTACACCATTTTATGGGTTTAACACTGCCTATTCCAATGCATATTCCCAATCTCTATCAAGATATGGAACATTACCATCAGCCCAGAAAGTTGCTTTATACCACTCCTCGGTCAATCCACACCTCCTCTCTCCAGAATCAACCACAGGTCTGATTTCTCTTTTACGTTTGTGGGGGCATTGCAATGTTAAATATTCTAGAGGAGATTCTTTGTGCAGTAAAGATTCAGAACCAAAGGCTTAGGTAAATACCTCCTCCCTGGTGATCTCAGGAATGGGGAGGAAACTCAAGGAATAGCAGAAAGACCTTCTGACCCTTGGTCAATGGGCCTCAAGGATTGGCCAGCTAGAGGAGCAAACAGGAAGGACAGCATAAGCATAAGCTATGATTCCATTTACTCGATATTCAGGAGCATACAAAACGAGTCTACAGTGAAAGAAATCAGAATCGTGGTTTGCTTTAAGGGATGGGTAGAATGAGAAAGGGCATGAGGGAATTTTGGGGGGTGATAGACGGGTTCCTCATCTTGATTTCGGGAGTTGGTTACATGAGTAAATGCATCTGTCAGAACTCATTGAATTATTCACTTAAGCTATGCACAGCTCACCATATGTAAATTATACTGATTAAAACAAATTCCAGGCTAAGGGTTTGGCAGTTGGGGGGCTACAGAAGCCAATTACATGCCTACTGAGTGGTATTATCCCCAGAGAACTCAGCACTGGGTGCCTTATATAAAGATAATTTTGGCAGTCATCTTTTTCAAATCTTCTTAGCCATGAAACTTTTTTTTTCAAAATGAAAATATTATTCAGCATTCCAAAATAACAGACCCAAAGGAAGTTTTTCTGTTTGAGGTAGAGATAAGCAACAGAAGATCCTTCGAAGGTCCCACCCTCAGGGCCTCCCCTGCTACCCTGAGACACATCGAAAGACCCTTAGGGCTCATGGATCCCAGATTGAGAACCACTGATCCAAGGGAACTAGCAAGGCTTGAGGACAGGTGCACAGTGCACAACTGCGCAAGTCCAGACTATGATGTGAATGGCATCCCTGGAAGTGTGGAATGCAGCAGCCCTGGGTGCCATGCAGGTAACAGAAGCAAGTCAAATAGGCCCGGAAGAGATGACAAATGGTAACTAGCGCTCCACCAGAGTATCAAGCTCAGGAGGGTGTGGCAGGGCTTGAGGCAAACTGGTGAACACAACCCCATTAAAAGGGGACAGCTGCTACACTCACCTCCAACCGATTGTTGCTATGTGGGAAAACGTGCTCAGCACTGCCAGATCTGAATTTTTTCGAGAGAGCCAAAAATCTGGATTTTATATGCAGCTTCCCAGTTTTTCAGTGCTGGGAATTAAATTGATTTAAAGACCACGGTGTGGCCCAAACCAAATATATATCTGCCAGACAAATCCAGCCTTCTAGGTCGCCAGTTTGCAACTTTTGGTTTCAGGATTTAATCAAAAATTCTGTGTTCTTGGCAACAAATAAGGAGAGGCAGGTATGCATTATCCCTCTGTGTCCTGAGTACATTGAGGAATTGTAGCCATCTGCCTTCTGAGAGTCACGAGATTTTACTTACACCTTCCTGAAACTTCCAGGAAATTATGCAATTGGCATTACCAGGGACTTGAACAGCAAACGCCAATCAAGAAGTACCATGAGTGCTGTGGGTCCTGCTTCCTGCTTGTCTACCCATCCCTTGACCAGTGATGCACGCGCAGGACGGCCATGGGCAAGGCAGGTATTGCAAGGCTGTAGGGACGCAGATCCCAACCTCAAGCAGCTCAGCAAAGGCATCATTTAAATGAATAAACGTGATAAACCTGTCTACTGAAAATGCTTATTAGATCATCTAATGGTAGACTTTTCTCTATAAATAAACAAACAGAAATGAATGCAAACATCTTCTCTTCCAGCCCTTCTTGCACATGATTACTCTGAGAAATCCTCTGAGGCTTAGGGGCTCTGATGGTGGGAAGGTGGAAGGCAGGTGAAGGAGCAGTAAAGAGCAGGATTAAATTCAGAAACCGAGCACATTGTTTTTGCTGGGCTGAATGCCAGATAAACATTTGAAAGACACTCCTTTTTAGTTTTGAGATATCCCTCCTCAGGCCAGTGTTTCTCAAAGTATGGTCCACAGACGCCCTACCAAAGAACCACCTGGGGAGATTTCCTTAAAATTCAATAACCTGGATCCTATCCAATGCCTAATGAGTTGGAATTTCCTGCGTGCAGTCAAGACACCTGCTTTCTCAGCAAGCATCCTCAAGAGATTTGGGCACACCCCAAGGTTCAAGAAACACTGGCCCAAATGATCTTATCCACTCCTATGACTTTGAGCCTTGTTTAGATGCTGGTAGGAAAAGGCAAAAAAAAAAAAAAGTCTACCTCTAACCCAGAACTCTCTCGTGAGTCCAAGACATGTACACCCATCTGTAGACTTGATATCTCTACTTGGCACCGTACAGTTATCTCAAGTTAACAGTAACAAAACTGAAACCTTGATCTTCATAGTAAATAGCACCATCATCCATCCAGCTGCCTATACCAAAAATGTGGGCATCACCTTGACACCTTTGTTCTCCTCACCCATGACATCACATCCTTGACCATGGTCTACTGATCATACCCGTTCTACCTCTGTAAGGGTAACAAACAACTCCCAAAATCTTAGTGATTGACCACAGTGAGTCAAATGGGACTCTGCCTTATTCTGCTGGGCTTATTCTCAAGATGCAGGTCAAGTGCAAGGTTATACCACGTGTCCCCTCATTCCAGAACCAGGGTGATGGAGCACCACCACCACCAATCAGGCTTGACAATCTCATAGCAAATGAAGAGAACACAAGAGCCTGGCAGATACACACAAGTCCTCATAGAGCCTCTTCTCAGACCATACTGTCAGTTCTGCCCATATTCCTTTCACCGAAGCATGTCACCCAGCCAAGCCCATCATCAGTGGAGTGGGGAAGTACCTTCTTCCAATGGCAGGGGGGAAAGTGAAAATTCGCCAAACAATAATACAGTCCTCCATGACCTCCAAAAATCTATCCTGAATCCATCTATTTCTTTCCATGACCACTGCCCCCACCCTGGTCCAAGTCACTGCCATCTCTCAACTGGGTGTCACACAGCCTTCCAACTATCTCCCTGCTTTCCATGGCCCCTCCAATCTGTTTTCCATAAGAAACCAGCATGTTCTGTTTACAGGGTTGATCAGCTCATGTTGAATGCTCCAGTGCATTCAGGAAAAGTCCAAATTCCCTCTCCTGACCTCTAGGGCCCCCACTACCTCTCTAGTCCTGGGATATTTTTAGCCTGGGATACATGGCTTCATTTCCTCCCCCCTACACCCTCACTCATGCTGCAGCCACACTGGCCTTCCCTCAGGCCCCCCTACCTCGCCAACCTCTTTTCTGTGTCCCGGTCACTCCCTCAACATGGATGCCATTCCAGATGCCATTCCCTCCACCTGGAACCCCCTCCCCATTCTCCTTGCATTCTGAGCTTCCTCCTATTCACCTTGCAGATCTCAGTGTAACATCCCTTGCTCAGAAAGGCAAGGGATTGCCTGGGCTAAATGGGCTCTTCGTACTAGTTCCTTGAATAACCCTACATTTGTTACAAGTTGGAATTATTGAAAGTTGAAAAATTAAAAGCGGGGTTAATTATCAGCCTCACGTCCGCCCCTCTGCTACATGGTAAACTCCACGCGGGCAGAGGCTGGATCTGGGTCGCTCACCACCAAGTCGGTAGTGATGGACACAGGGCACATAGTAGATGCTTGATAATTAGTTGTTGAATGAATATAAACCATCTCTTATTGAGCATGTTGTTTTATCTCACCACCATGCCTGATCTCAGTATCTTAATCCAAGGAAACTGAAGCTCAGATAGGCAGAGTCATGTGCCTCAAGTCCTATCACTGGGAAGAATCAGACCCAGGAACAAATCCAGTTGTGTCTATCTCCGGAGTCCACACAATTAACTATTGTGCTTTGTGTGTTGCTTCCTCTAGAGGAAACCTAAAGCGACTTCTTGCGACCAGAGACGCCCTGTCATGACCCTGTTCTTTGCTAACTAACAGCCTCAAAGACGAGGAGGAAGTCAACTCCTTCCTCCTGCAAAAAACGCATCTGTGGGTAGGCACAGGGGGCTCCTCATGGAGGGACGGAGACTAGCCCATTCTCCCCTCCACCCAATCCCTACCATAAAACATGTAATGTCTTTTAGAGACGTAAATATACACAGAGAATATGAATTCTTTAAGAATCTAAGATAAGGAAAATGTTGCTGGCAGTGTGTGCCTCAGGGCCACGTGGATTATACAGACAAGATGACCAGGAAGTGTGATGTAATCTTTCTGTGCTTCAGTTTTCCCAGTTGTGAAGTGGCAGGATAGTACTACCAGCTACGTCACAGAGGGGTGTGGGGGAAAGCAGAGATATAGTGTGTCAGGTGCTCAGCTTTGCCTCGTACATGGCGCGCATTCAGTAAATGTTTGCTGCCCCTGGAAAGCATGCCCTTTGCAAAATGCAAGACACCAAGACACCACCTGTCATGTCCCAGAAACAAAAGGACACGGTAACATCTGTTGACACTACAGTTACAACTGGAAAGAGGCAAATGCCATGTTAACACTGTTAGAAACAACCTTTTCTTATGGCTGAAATTGCACTGGTCTCCAGGACAGAATACAGGACCCGATCCCGAGTCCTACCATGAGACCTTGGGCAAATTTTTCCCTTCTGCGAGACTTGGTTTTCTTGTCTGAAGTCAAGGATGTTAGTAGCACTATTTCTCAAACTCTCTGTTCTTCTACCACCTTCGCAGTATTTACTGTAAAGCATCCACCTACCGCCCATATTACAGACTTAATTTTTTTAAAGATTTATTTATTCATTTTGAGGGAGAGGGAGGGGCAGACGGACAGAACCCTCAAGCAGACTCCTCGCTGAGCACAGAGCCCAGTGTGGGGCTTGACCTCACCATCCATTAGATCATGACCTGAGCCGAAACCAAGAGTCAGACGCTTAACCAACTGAACCACCCAGGGGCCTTACCCACTTCCTATTTTTTATTTATCCAACAAATATTTGTTGAGCACCTAATATGTGTCAGACACTCCTTTTTTACTTAATTATACTACTTTACCCCTATCCTGGACAGATATCCATGCACTCATGGGATCAACGAGGTAATGAGAGATATTTTTCCTAGGGTACGTTGAAATAAATGTGTAACTATTAAAAGGGTCCATCAATGTCCACCTATATAATCTCAGGTGCTCCCAGGGATACAAGGTGGGTGCTGTTCTGAACACCTCTGAGCAGAAGATGGACACAGCTTACCTTCCTCTCCTCCAGTCCACTGTGATAGAGTGAGGAACAGAGTGACATTAATTAATTATTCCACAATTACAATAATTTTTCTTCTGAGCCCGAGACTAGGGCTCTGTCAGTCTGAGAACATGCTTAAATGTCCTGGTTCTGTTTTCAATTCACACTTGAAACTTCAGTCACTTTCATCTCCTTCTCTTCAGTTCAACAGGACGTAAGTTTACACCCAGGCAAAGATGTTTTCATCTTCAAAGAATATTGTCAACTTTCAATGACTTCTCTCTATCTGACAGGGGAAAGGCTCCACAAAACCCATAATCATCCTACTAGATGTCACTTACCAAACGATATTTAATAAGTTATGCATAGTAAGTCAAAAATGTATGTTCTGAGTTGCCTTTGAAATCCAAAAAAGGTTTGAAAAGGAATGCTTCCCCACCAATCAATTAAAACCCCTAAAACTTCAGTAGAAAAAAAAAATGGGCAAAGGACACGAGCTGGTAATTCACAGGAGAAGAAATACGAACAACTAAGAAGCATATGAAAAAGGTACTCAACTCCTTAATAATCAAAGAAAATGCAAATTAAAACAACAGGGGAGCATTTCCTTGTTTCAAATTAACAAAGGGTTATAACATCATAGTTTTCCACGCTAGCTGGAGCGTAGTGGAATAGGTACAGGTGTTGGAAGAATAATATTTCTGCATTTCTGGATAACAATTTGATATTGTGTTTCAAGAGCCTTCAAAGAGGTGGTAATCTCTGACTCAGCAATTCCCTTTCTGGAAATCAACCGTAGAAGCTCTGTCAAACGTGCTTGGTTTAACGGACAGGATGTCCATCATAAGGATCATCTAAGATCTCAAGGTGAGTCATGCACAGCACTCCTGACATTTGGGGTCAAATAATTCTCTGCTGCTGGGCTGTCCTGTG
Organism: Eumetopias jubatus; assembly: GCF_037043125.1. NCBI lineage: Eukaryota > Metazoa > Chordata > Mammalia > Carnivora > Otariidae > Eumetopias > Eumetopias jubatus. Next base: position 79,580,966 of record NW_028274818.1, on the reverse strand, counting down.
CATTGTAGGATGCTTAGCAGCATCCCTGGCCTCTACCTACTAGAGGTCAAGGGCACACCCACCCCCCCACCCACCCCCAGTTATAACAATCAAAATTGTCTCAAGACAGTGCAAAATCCCCATTGAGAACCACCGACTTAGGAATAACCACTTTGAGGGGGTGCCTGTGTGGCTCAGTTGGTTAAGCAACTGCCTTCGGCTCAGGTCATGATCCCGGAGTCCCGGGATCGAGTCCCACATCGGGCTTCCTGCTCAGCAGGGAGTCTGCTTCTCCCTCTGACCCTCTTCCCTCTCGTGCTTTCTATCTCTCATTCTCTCTCTCTCTCAAATAAATAAATAAATAAAATCTTTAAAAAAAAGGAATAACCACTTTTAGGGGCATCTGGTGGCACAATTAAGCATCCAACTCTCGGTCTTAGCTCAGGTCTTAATCTTAGGGTCGTGAGTTCAGGCACCACATTGGGCTCCACGCTGGGCAGGGAGCCTACTTATGGAAAAGAAAAAAAAAAAAAAAAGAACAACCCCTTTTAAACCACCTGCCTGTCCAAGTATAACAAAAGGGTCAAATACTTTATGCCCTCTTCATATGATGGAATATGATGTAGACATTTAAAATGTTGCTTTTAAGAAGTATTTAATGACATGGAAACCTAATCATAATAAAAACGACAGGTGGGGGGAAAAAGTGGAAAAAAAAGAAAATGAATTAGCCACGTATTCTTAGAAAAACTAAGACTAAGTAGAACTAACGCAAATGCCCGTCACAATGATCTCCAGGCAGTAGGATGAAAAAGCAGTTTTCATGTCCTTTTTCAAAACAGCTCTAGGTTCTATAAGCTCTGAGAATGGCTTTCTAGTGTGAAAAGCCTGGCTTTAAATCCCAGCACTGCCCCTTTCTAGCTCTTCCTCTTGCTCACTTCTTGAGTTCCGAGTCACTGTGACTTCATCTACAACACGGGATAACCACGTGCCTACTGCGAAGAACGAACGAGATCATGCATATAAAGGCCCAGCAAGGTGCTTGGCAGGTCCTAAGTATCCAGCTAGAGGTTCGTTCTCATGAACAGGAACTACATCTTAATGAAAATCTTTTTCTTCAAAAGAAAACAAATACACAGCCCCAAGCCAGGAGGAGCTCGTCTGGTTTCTCCAGGGAGAGATGCTGTCTGACAATTGAGTGGTCGCTGGTGGTTGGGGGGGGATCTGGCATAGAGCAGAAATCTCAGTGGCAGAGTGAAGACAGGGATGAAAGATCCACCCAGCCTGGGGGAAGACGTTACTTCAAGCGGATGGGATAGTGAGCGATCTTCAAGACAAGAGTATGAAGATGTCAACAGCCATGAAGAGTTGACCTGACAATTTAAACTGCCAAGCAAAGGCCTTCCAAAGAGGCATGGGAGTCAAGTCTGCAGATGTTACTGTACACGTGGTGGTCCTTTGAGACCAGAGCCTGGAGAGTCAGGAGTCCCAGGTGACTGGGGGACAATCTAGGAAGACTGTGGCCATTGCCATGGGGAAGGTCCTGAAAGAATATGGACACTTGGCTTCAAGATCTTGCAAGTTCCTTTTCCTCTTTGGGTCTCTACTGACGTATTTAGACAGGTAGAACAGCTTAGTGCGTAAGAATAGGACAGCTGGAGCCCCACCACCTAGAGGTGAATCCTGGGCCCACTCTGTACTAGCTCTTCTGTTTGTTCGCTTTAAATTTTTTATTGTTATGTTAATCACCATACATTACATCATTAGTTTTTGATGTAGTGTTCCATGATTCATTGTTTGTGCATAACACCCAGTGCTCCACGCAGAACGCGCCCTCCTTAATACCCATCACCGGGCTAACCCATCCCCCCACCCCCCTCCCCTCTAGAACCCTCAGCTTGTTTTTCAGAGTCCATCGTCTCTCCTGGTTCGTCTCCCCCTCCGAATTACTCCCCTTCATTCTTCCCCTCCTGCTATCTTTTTTTTTTAACATATATTGCACTGTTTCAGAGGTACAGATCTGTGATTCAACAGTCTTGCACAATTCACAGCGCTCACCATAGCACATACCCTCCCCGATGCCTATCACCCAGCCACCCCGTCTGTACTAGCTCTTATAACTGTGACCAAGTCACTGACTTTGTGGATCTAATAACCCTTCAATTCTTCATCTACAAGAGGCAGACGACAGAATCTACGCTGCGTAAACTGTTTAGCATTGATGCCAGGTAGCACCTAGCAAGTACTCACTGCAATGGCAGCTCTCATTTTTTTTAAGTGACTCCTAACATAGACCTAGAACATTCCTCAAAGTGGAATGAGTCCTTGTGAAACTCCTCACGTGGGGTAGGTCAGTGGGCAGGTGCACAAAGAATGAGAGGCAGCAACTCTTCAGCCCCATCAAATGTTCTGGGGCTCATCATCTCACTGTTTCTGCCCACAATTCTCCCTTCCCTTCATCACTCATTGACCTGTGTTGGGTCCTGGGGACGTGCTGGGGATACTGAGATGATCAAAAAAAGCGCCTGGGCCTCAGGCTGCTCAGAGTCCAGTGGAGAACACAGATATGGAAGACACAGATACACTTCAGTCAAGGGCAGTATCATCTCTTCAGCAGAAGAAGCCAACCGGATCATGGTTAGTGCTCAGGTCCTAGAGCCACACTCTCTGGCTTTAACTCCACATCTCGTCCACCAAGTGAAAACCTGGACAGATGGCTTCCTTCTCTAAAGGCTCACTATTTCCTCTGGAACACGGGGATAATAACAGTTGTGCTTTCTCCCTCATAGGATTCTTGGCAGGACAAAATAAGGGGAAACTCTTAGAACCGTGCCTGACACGCAGTTAGTGTTTCATAAATGGGAGCTGCTACCACTGTTAAAATCTGGGTGACTAGATATAGGGATCCTGGGAAGACAGTCTGATTCCCTGACCCACAGAGGAGTGAGATCCTCCCAGCAGGAGTTAGGCATCCCCTCTAATATCCAGCCTAGGCAGACCTCAGGGCTCACGATCTCACCGTATCTGAAGGCGCCCTCCCCCCACACAGATCTGGAGTAAACTTGCTCAGGAATCACAATGTATACTTTCATTATTTCTACCACCTCCCTAAAAATATAAAAGACTCTCAGTTGTAAGGAGTAATTCATCCATCTACTACATGGAAAGGAAACTCTAAATCACTTCTAAAAATGATAGCCCACTCTCCCCATCTCCCCCCCCCACACACACACACACATACACACACAAAAGAATGAGGGAGGGAGGGAAAGAGAGACGGTCCAGGGAGGGAGGGTGGGAAGAAAAGAAAGGCAGAATGGAAAGGAGAGAGGGGGTGGATAGGAAGGGAGGGAGGGAGGGAGAAAGCTAGCCCTTTGACACGACCAGGACAGGGCTGTGAGCAAAGAACTATGGGCAAGGCAGGACTGTCTGAGGATGAACAGGGGTTGTACACCTGAGCACACCCTCTGCTGGCCTCCCCAGACACAGCAGACAGGTGACAGGTGTCTTCCCTGTGACTATGCCACCAGCACAGCTGCTTGCCCCAAAGCCCCCTCGGGCCACTCTGGGTGAGCCTCAAGCTGAATGGACTCATGGTCTCTTGCTGACTTCCAACAGAAGTCAATTCTTCCTTTCCCTGGCATGAGTCTGGACATTTGGGCAGACAGAAGTGCTTGAGGGTTTTGTTAAACAAGGGAGGCATTGTGATGTCTGGGAGAAATGCCACCACAAAATGATAAATTTGGGCCAGCCTGCCTGCCACTCTCTCTCTCTCTCTCACACACACACACACACACACACACACACACACACACACACACACACACACACACACACTTCTGAGTAACCCCATGTGTGCCTCCTAGATGCCGGGATAGACAAAATATTTAATAACACTGACAGCGCATCTACTGAACAATCAGAATGGATACTGACCATAGATAGCGCTGGAGAAGGTTCTGCAAGTCCCTCCTGTTACCCCTTTCCTTAAAAACCTTGGGAAGGTTTAGAGGATCCAAGGGAAGGGTCAGGATGGCAGGTGGACACTTAGGGGGGCACTAGGACAATGGCTATATCCCAATCGGCAGGGAAGAATTTCAGTATTTTAATACCCACTATAGGCATACTGGTGTGTACCAGCTGTCCTTGACGGGGTTCCCTAAAAGTAGAGTCTGCGATGAGGATCTGCACTGTGGGTGACTTATTAAGAAACTGCTCCCAGAGAAAGACAAAAACGAACAAACAGACATACACAACCACAAACAACAAACCAGCAAGGAAGCAAATGAAGCAGAACAAAGAAAGGAGGGGGGGCGGGGTCTGGAGTATAAATCAGCCCCACTGATGGCCCAATCCAGGGCAAGAGAGCTGGACTTTCAATTCCTGCACCCGGCAGTCGTTAGTTAAGGGCTGTCCTGGGAGGAAGGATGCAAACTGTCAGGCATTTTTGGCTCTTTGCATGCAGGCAAAGCAGCTCCAGGAGCAGCCCGGAAAGTCTTCTGAACAAGAGCCACTGTGCTCGCTGTTGGATACAAAAGTGCAGGAAAATCGAAGGCTGGAGACCATGAAAATGGTAAATAATAATAATAATAATAATAATAATAATAATAATAATAACTTTAAAAATAATAATAGCGATACAAAAACATGTTTTAATAAAATCCGGCATTTTAAGCGTCAAAAGAAAAACTGGCGGATCTGGATGGAGTGCCAACGTTGTCCATGACACCAGGTAAACATCAGCCCAAGCCCTTAGGTGGGGAGGGAACACATATAAATGATGACTATGGTATATATGGTATATATGGTAGCAAGGGGTACCTGCTCAGGTGCTCGACATTACCCCTCTCCAGTCATTCATTTCTGAATGAACTCCTAGCCTCTAGTCTCGCTCCCCTCGATCACAAATAGCAATAAGAGCTAAAACTCAAAAGAATGCCCACAGTGGGCCAGGAATCATGCAGATCATGTGTCCAACCTCACAACACTTTGCAAGGTGGTCATATTCTTCCCATTTTACGGATGAGCACACTAAGGCTAGGAAAGTTTAAAAGACTCAGAGAAGGTTTCACAACCAATGAGTGGTAACAGACAGAGATACCAGCACCTCACGCCCACCAGACTCTAGAGTTACCCCGCCCAAAACTACTTCCTTTTGGTGCAAACATGGTCCAGAAGCAGACCCTGAGATGAGGATTCATGTGCAATTCAGGTCATGGGCAACACGTCATCCAGAAAATGCTTACAAGAAACACTGGTAAGAGGGGGTGGGGGAATCGGGACAAGGAAGGGGAAGAGGCTGAGCAAGGGGCAATTTCAGGGAATATGCCAGCCTTAGCCTGATCCTATTTGTCACTCTGATATGAACATGAGACCTCCAAGTGAGTCCCAACACAAGGCAAGAGAACTGGGCTCCATATGCCTGCACCACTAGGCACCGGGGGCATGCAGACTCCCAGAGAGCGAGGTTCCAGTCACCCAAAGGAGTCCTTCAGAGAAGAGTTGCAGGAGCAGACCATGAGAAGGAGAGCCCAAAGAATGGCAGGAGACGTGGACAACACACTGGCCTCCATCATTCTTATCCAAGCCCAGCAGCACTTTCCCAAACCCTAGACTTTAAACCCTAAGAACCAATTTCCCTACTGTCTGATGGAAAAAAAAAAAAATCTCCATCCCTGATATTCTAAAGATCATCTCGAAGACCATTTCCAAGAGCCGATTACCAGAGCATGCCTCTGATCTAAGGAAAGCATCCCATTTTACACCTCTAGAGAGAGAAAGACATAATTAAGTAACTTGCCTCTGGATCTTCAGCTTTATTCATACATGTATCAGTAAGTAAGAGAGAATTTGACTGTTCACAGGACTTCAGCAAATTGAGCTCATATTTGGGGGCAAAATAAAAGGCCGCTAAGATTTAATATGAAAACCTTCTACAAGGAAAATGATTGAATACATTACAGGGGCTCCAATTTTCACCATGGTAGATATTGAATGTGCCTTTCATATCTTTCTGCCGCTCGGTACCTCTGCTCATTTCCTTGATGATGGAGGCTTCGATATTGAGGAAGCTTCAAGCAATAAGAATCAGTGTACTGGCGATGGAGTGACAAGGGCAAACTGGTGTGAAGGCCAGAGGCTCTGGGCTAGGAGCGGTGGGACTACATGAATGCCAGATCCCATATGGGGAGTTCAGGATGGTCTCGAGCTTCAAAATCAATGTTACCTACCAAGTATTTAAATAAACAATACCAACAGCCGAGTAGAATGGATGCCAATATGGGAGTCATGAACAGGAGCCAGTGCTAAGAGCCAACAAGCACTCATTATCTTAATCATGTACCATTTGGTTACAAGAAACAGAAGCCCACTCAGATTGGCTTGAGTTAAAGTGGATTTTAATTGGAAGAATTGGGGGTAGAGGACTGAGCTCAACAGGGTAAATAACCAGAAAGTTAAAAATTGAAAGCACTTTCTCCTCTCTGATACCACATAAAAACAATGTTTATCGAGGCCCTACTATGTGTCAGGCCCTGTGCTGAATGCTCTGCTTGCATTATCTCACAGCTAACCCACACAGACATGCTCTGAGGGACAAACATCCCCATTTTTCAGATGGAGAACCTGAGGCTCCAAGAGGTCAAAGAAATTTCTCAAGGTCTCACAGCTTTTTACTTTAACTTAATTTTTATTTTTATTTTATTTTCATTAATTTAAAGGTAAATGGCTAGCGGCCGCCCTATTAGACAGCCTTATCTAACAGTTACGCAGTGGGTTCTAGAGGCAGATTTAATGCCAGCTCCAACTCAAACTGGCTGGGTGTCTCTGACCAGAGTTCCACGACCTCTCTGCACCTCAGTTTTCCCATCTGCAAAACGGGAATAATGATAACTACCTCCTCAGAGCACCATGAGGATGGTGAGTTGATAGGTGTGAAGCAGTTAGAACAGTGCCTGGCATGTAGTTATCAATCAGCACGCATCAGTGCGGTTCGGAAGGTGGAGAGAAGTTCTGAGAGGTGTTGAGAGGGGTGGTCTGCATAGAGTCCCATGAGCAACAGACCATCGGCTGGGGCCGCCTTAGGAAAGTACCAAAGACTGGGCAGCTTACACAACAGAAATTTATTCTCTCTCCATCCTGGGGGCTGGAAGTCCAAGATCAAGGTGTCAGCAGGGTCGGTTTCTTCTGAGACTCTCTCTTTGGCTTGTAGATGGCAGTCTTATCCCTCTATCCCCATCTGGCCCTCCCACTTTCTGTGTCCTAATCTCCTCTTTATATAAGGACACCAGTTGCACTGGATCAGAGCCCACCCATTTGATCCACTTTAACACAATTAGCCCTCTAAAGGCTCTATTCCCAAATATAGTCACACTGTGAGGTACCGGGAGTCAGGATGTAAATATATGAATGGGGGGGGGGGGGGACAATTTATGTCATAACAAAGATACAGCAGACTGGAAATCAAGATTGGCAATTCCATTCTGATCGATATGCTGAGCTAGCCTGGCTGCTAGATCCTTCCCCCATGGTCCACCCTGGAGCAAGCAGACAGAAAAGCAGAGGACCCAGCAGGAGCTGCTAGAGTAGCTAAAGATTTTGGACAGGGGTGAGTGGGAAATGACTGGGATTTGAGGCAGAAGTTGCCCAACATGGCCATAATAGGATAAAGCAGAAGGAGAGGCTATAGGAAGTTAGCCCTTGGTGGTCCTTGACCATTGCCCTGGAGCAAACAGCCCCTGCCCTACTGCCCAACTCAGACCTCCAGTCCTGATGCTGTCAGGGGTAAAAATCAAGGCAAGAAGGCCATGTGTTTGTGACGTGCTGAGAAAAGCAGGCGGAGATTAAGTGACCTAAGAGAAGTTGACCTCACAGAGAGGTGAGGACCACTCCCTCTTCACAACCCCAAAAGTGTCTCCTCCTATATTGTTGCCCTTGAGGGGCCTGAAAGTCTGTTTTGAATGGTGAGCAGTGATCGGCCGTGGGTTTCTGGCATCTGGGATTCTCCATCCTAGGGCATCAACCCCCCTTCCCTCTGGGCTCAATGGAGCTGACACTGGGGTCTGGCCTTCGCCCATCCACCCTGCTCATCACAGTAACCCAATACCTTCGGGGTAAAGCAAGCTCACAACCCCAAATAACAGGACATTGAGGAGTACAACCATTTCAAAAGAAAAGCAACACCATGGGTTACAAGTTCAAACAGAAGCAAAAATATTAGAGCAGGGGGCACCTGGGTGGCTCAGTCGTTAAGCGTCTGCCTTCGGCTCAGGTCATGACCCCAGGGTCCTGGGATCGAGTTCCGCATCGGGCTCCCTGCTCGGCGGGAAATCTGTTGCTCCCTCTCCCACTCCCCCTGCTTGTGTTCCCGCTCTCGCTTTCTCCCTTAAGATGATCAAAATCAAAGAGGAAATTCTAAAAGCTTCCAAGGAGAAAGAGATCACATTTCTATAAAGAAACAATCAGACTGACACCAGGATTTTTTCACCAGCAATGCTGTGCGCAAGAATACACAAAGTAGTATTTTCAAGGAATTAAATGGGGAAGAAAAACATAGAAATTAAAATGTTATAGCCAATTAAGCTGTCATCTGAACATGAAGGTATCATAAAAATATTGTCAGGCATAGAAGACCTCAAAGATCTGTCACACAAAGCCCCACGTTGAAAATAATTTCGGATGAATTACCTAAATAAGAGGGAAGACATATCCAGGAGATGGTACCAGATACCCAGAGGTAGCTGATCAAATGCCTTGATGTGGTCTTTAAAGAACAGCTAAGACCAGATAAAAGGAGAAATTATATCCATAAAAACACAGAATTAAAAACCTCCAGATCCTACTCAAAGTGTGGTCCCTGGACCAGCGGGCATCAGCATCCCCTGGGCTTGTTAAAAATGCAGGGATTGAGGCCCCAACCACAACCTACTTAAACAGACTCTGCATTTGAATAAGGTCCCCAGGTGATTTGAATACATATTAAAATGTGAGAGGCATCAGTCCAGATCAAGTCAGTAGTGGGTGTAGGGGTAAAGAGGGAAGAAACAAAGGGATGGAAAAGTGTGTGAAGTTCTCATCTTACAAAAAGGGGAGAGAGAGAGAGATCCATTTTTGAAAGGAAAGCAAGGATTAAAACCTTTAAAGTGAGAAAGACTGAAATAAAACAGAGAAACAGCAGCCAAAATCAATGAGCTACAGCAACATGCAATATTAAGGATGAAACCTTCATTAAGTCAGGGATGAAAGGGAAGACCCAAAAGATTATAAATCACATGATCCACATTTTATGAAATGAACAGCGGCCAAAATAAAAATACAAACATTTCGGAATATAAATAGAAGCAATAAATGTATCAGAAGGAGAGCAAGCAAGTAATGGACAAGGGCAAATAACAGCAGCGGGCTTGGAGGGAGCAAGACAGGGGAGTGGGCTGGTAGGGAGCTGTACGGTTAGATGCACAGAATTATCAATTTTCTACTTTCATCTGGGGCATGAGTTCATAGGTGCTTATTACATTATCAAAAATAATCAACTATAACTATTAGACATAATTAACTACACAAAAGCAAGTCCTGGATGGAACAAAGAGAGTGTGCTATATACCAAGGAGTATGATCAGTCCGGTGTTGTGTGCCAGGCAGATACTCAAAGGGTGCTTAATGGATGAATAGAGAATTACATTGGCAGTAGCGTGAAGGACCGGAGAGGGATCAGAGAAAGACCAGCAAAGAGGGTGTGGTTGTGTAACCCAAGCAAGGACAGATGGAGAGAGGAGACATGGCAACAGGACAGGAGAGGGTAACACCTGAAGATTCAATGTGATGCAGAACCCACAGGACTCTGGTGGCTGATGACATATGGAAACCCCAAGAGGGGAGAGGAATCAAGGTTGGTGACCAGGTCCTGGAAGCCCCAAAATAGATCAGAAACCATCCCCTCCTTTGAAGAGACTGCCTGGCTCTTTCATTCCCCTGACATTTTATTATGGTAACTTTCCAAGATACAGAAAATTGGAAAGAATCATATGGTGAAGACCTACATACTCACCACATAGATTCTACAATTAATACTTGGATCTATCTTCTTTCACACAATCTATTGTTCTAGCCATTCTCCAGCCAACCCTCAACCCATCTTCTTTTACTATTATTAGTTTTTCTAAGGGGAGGGTTCTCCTACTGGTTCTGTTACATTGCAACGGGAAGAAAACGAAGCTAAAAGTAAACATCTCGCCTCCTTATGCATAGAAACCAAACAGTGTGTACAATGATCTAAAATTGCCCCCCACCCCACCCGAGGGAGCTGCACTCCTTGGGGGCTATTTATAACGTCATTCCCATTAGATATTAAACAGAATACTCTGGAAACAAATACTGTTGTTCTTAATTGTTCTTTATGGGAGTTTTATGGAGGTGGCAATTTGCATCTCTGGCATTTGGTCTGGGGTTTGAAAACACACTCATTGCCTAACATTTCAAATATTCACCATCTACATGGAGCAAAATTAAATTCCGAGTCCTTCAAATCATACTCAGACGTCAGTTACAATCAAAATTGACTCCCTGGGTTACACAGTGCTCCTCCTCATTTATATAAATCAGCAATCATAATTTGATGAAACAGGGCTGCATTTATGAAAATTCTTCCCCAAGGGGGAATAGAAGTCGGGCTTGTTTCTTCCAGAATAAACAGTGAGCAGTCCGATTATCCTATACCAAATCAGCAGTGCCATTTTGGTTAATGAAAGTATGATCTAGATGTGGGCCAAAATCTGGCTTCCATTTTATTACCTGGAGAACAGCATCCCATCCCATGTGTCATTGACCCATATCCATGCGCTCTCCCTCTCTTTCTCTCTGTCTCTCTTTCTCTCTCTCCCCTCTGTCTCTGCACCAGCTAGCCCCACTGTAAGCTGTCTCTCCACCTTATTCACCTATTCACATAAGGTGAATAAGTCGCTCTCATTCTTTACAGCTATGCTCAGGGAGCCCAGGAAGCCTTACCTGAATCCCCCAGTCTGGCCTGTGTTCTCCACAGCACCACATGCTTCCTTCCCCTACAATGAGTTTCCTAAGGGGAGGGGCTGTTTCTTTCGCATACATGCTCAGGGCCTGCTATAGGATAACCCAACACGGTCTTCCCCTTCTCATTCATTCATCAGATACTTGTTGAGCAAGTACTAGAAACTCCTTTAGGCACTTAGAGCACAATAGTCAATGAGATAAAAAATGTCCACTACCTTCATAGAACTCACAATCCAGTGGGAACATCACACACACACACACACACACACACACGACGGGAGCCACTGTGTTCCTATATGGGCTCCATCTCCTTTTCACCTGGAAAGATACCGAGGTTTTTATTTTTTTAGATTTATTTATTTTAGAGAGGGTGGGGACCAGAAGAAGAGGGAGAGAATCCTCAAGCAGACACCCCACTGAGCATGGAGCCGAACTCAGGGCTCGATCCCAGGACCCCAAGATTGTGACCTGAGCCAAAACCAAGAGTCGGATGTTTAACCGACTGAGCCACCCAGGCACCCCAAGACTGAGCTTTGACGCAAGAGGAAACTGGCTTCGAGTCGTGACTCTACAACTCACCACATGGGTAGCTTCGGGCAAACTTAGATTAACCTCTCAGCACCTTGGTTTGTTCGTACATTAAATGGGCATAATAAAAATCTAGCTTACAGGGTAGGTTGTGAAGACTCAATTTTTTAATGCAGGTAAAACACAGAGCCAGTGCCTAGTAGGTAGTATGTGCACAATGGTCTGCAGCTGTGATCCCCCGCAGAAGCATTAACATCTTCCCCTCATATAAAGGGTACTAAAGGATTCCAAACCGATTTGATAATTCCGTAAGTAGTCAGTCGTTCCTTCTGTACACTGATATCTCCCTCCAGGGTAGGACTGCACCTTACAACCCCCTTGAAGTCAGGCAGAGACACGTGGCTTGCTTGGGCCAGTGACACGTGAGTGGAAGGCTAGAGGGGACACCATATGACATGCTGCACCCTCTTCTCCCCAATGTGGAGACTGGCAACATCCCAGAGAATGGAGGCCCGAAAAAGCAGGGTTCCTGAGTGGGTGCAACTTGGAGCAGAGCCCACCTGCCACAGATCTGAAGCAGGAGCAATACACCTTTTTGTGTTAAGCCACTGAAATGCTGGGATTGCTTATTACTGAGGCATAACTCAAACCATCATGACTAATACGCAATCATCCTACCAAGCCCCAATCCCCACGAAAATGTCCAACATGGTCTCTGCTCACACTATTCTTTCCTTTCCCATATCATTCATGCTCATAACGTTCTCTTCCTCCAGAGAAACTCAGCAACCCTACACGTTCCTTTGGTTGCATCTCCTTCTAAAAGTCCTCACTGGCTCACCGTCAGCCATTCTCTCTGCGGTCCCTGATACATCTCCCCATTTCTGCCAGGCTATTTCATTTTCTCTGTCAAGGGTGACATTCCAGGCAAAGCCAGGTGCCTAAACCAGGGTGGCCCGACTCAGCCCCAGGGTTTCACTGTCCCCCGCTATAACACTCACCTGCCTAGACACCACTTGTCACTTAACCCCTGCGAGTCACCTTGCTGTGGAAAGCCATCACCACATTTGGGCACATTTAGAATGATTCAGAGATCCTGAGAATAGGAGAAAATATCTTTGGTCCACACAGACAGGATAACTGTATTCTGGAGGAAGTAAAGCATCTTTCCAAACCGCTGTGATACTGGAGATGGTAGCAGAATGTGAATGATCAGCAGGGGAGGCAGAGTCTCAAAGCTTTCAAGCCAAGAGATGATACACACATGGCAATGACCACAAAAGGACAGGAGAAAATCTAGAGGGCCACCCTCTTCAAAAATTAATGAGTTTCTTTTCCTAGAGCAATCAGCGGGGAAGGCAACTCATGATTGGTTCAAACATGTTGCCAAGTGAGACTAATTGAGAATCGCAGTAAAACTTTGGTTAGTCAGGATGCTCTGGGTCATGAGATTCTCTGATGAATTCATGTTTAACAAGAAATTTCTATTGGTGGGCGCCTGGGTGGCTCAGTCATTAAGCGTTTGCCTTCAGCTCAGGTCACGATCCCAGGGTCCTGGGATCGAGCCCCGCATTGGGCTCCCTGCTCCGCGGGAAGCCTGCTTCTCCCTCTCCCACTCCCCCTGCTTGTGTTCCTTCTCTCACTGTGTCTCTCTCTGTCAAATAAATAAAATCTTAAAAAAAAAAAAAAGAAATTTCTATTGGTTTAATGTTCACTGTCAAAAATGCTGCTCAAACAAATGAATCTCTTAACCTTCTTGATAAGTCAGGCCACTGAGGATGACTTCAAGTCCCACAAGGACGACCGGAGGTCTCATCAAATATCTGGGGTGTCACCCATTTCTGCCACACCACTCACCCACAAATTTTATCTAAAATTGAAACAAGTCCTGATAGGCCAGGTCTATTCATAGTGTCCTGCCTGTGTTCCTCAGTTATCACTGCCCGAATGCCCTCCCCTGGTCACTATGAGCTAAATATTTCTAATCACCCTTAAACACCAACTTCCATAAATCCCAACTACTCTGGCAGAGCGAATAGCTCTAATCTCTGAGCCCCATCCCCCCCCCACACACACACACAACGCTTAGTTCATGTGATCAGAATAACTTTGACCACAGTAGACATGGCAATTCATTTGTTAGCTTAAATGTCTCCCCACCCACCCGTGGACAACAACCCATACCTAACCAAAAACTCCTCAAATGCCTAGTACAAGTTGGGATGGTATCTTACACAATTTTGTGTTCACAGCACCTAAACAACAGTGCTTGGCCGCACAGGTACTCAACAAATATCTATTGGATGGATGGATGGATGGATGGATGGATGGGAGTATGATGCATGTCGGTTAACAATGTATAAGAGTTTGAATCTGACCATGTACTAACCCAAGATATTCTATAGAGAAATAGATAGAAATGTAGATAATTCAGATGTAGATAGAAAGAGTTCCAGGTTCAGAATATTTTTCACACTGAGTAACCTAAAAAAAAAGCAAAAAAACAAAAAACAGGGAATTGAGGATTCTGATTAATAGACACCTTTCCCTTAGAATTAGGGCTGGTACAGTCGATGTGTAGATGGCAGTTCAATTACATGCTTAATTTTCAAAAATATAATCTGTGTTTTTAGGAGATACTGGTCATTTTCGCCAACCTGGCTTTCTCCCCTCCTTCTGTCAGCAAGAGTGTGTCAATTTTCCTTCCGGGAACTACCTCTCTCCCATTGGACTTAATTTTTGAGAAATTATCAGTAAAGGCGGCCTGCCCTCTCCTGGCCAAGGAGTGGTCCAGACTTGCCCAAATAATATACTTTTTCCCCATAATTTGAATCATGAGCATGTGATACAAGGCCTCAACCTAGAGAGGTCTTCACTGCCGTTCTCTAGATAGCCTGGAACTCCCTGGTTCCTGTCCTTCTGAGGCCTCAGACTTCAGCTTTCCAGGATGGCCAGAATGGGTTTCTGTTGCTTGCCACCCAAGAATCCTGACGGTGCCAATGCTGGAGACCCTCCGCCATGTCTTCATCCCTCCCTGAGCCCCACTCTCAATAATGCCACTTGTGCATGATCAGAAAAGCAAACACAGGGGCGCCTGGGTGGCTCAGTCATTAGGCGTCTGCCTTTGGCTCAGGTCATGATCCTGGGGTCCTGCGATCGAGCCCCGTGTTGGGGCTCCCTGCTCAGTGGGAAGCCTGCTTTTCCCTCTCCCACTCCCCCCTGCTTGTGTTCCCTCTCTCGCTGTCTCACTGTCAAATAAGTAAATAAAATCTTTAAAAAAAAAAAAAAAGAAAAAAGAAAAGCAAACACCCTTTTCTGCCACAGGCTGCGGGATCCAAAAAGGGCCTTGGAGAATACCTCATTAATCCCCTCCAAATAACACGTGGATACAAGAAGAGCCTTTCCCAAGGCCACACAGCCAATCCGTGACAGAACTGAGGCTAGAAAAGGTCTCTGGGGGCGCCTGGGTGGCTCAGTCGGTTAAGCATCTACCTTCGGCTCAGGTCATGATCCCAGGGTCCTGGGATCAAGCCCCTCATCAAGCTCCTGGCTCAGCAGGGAGCCTGTTTCTGCCTCTCCCCCTGCTCATGCTCTCTCTGTCTGTCTGTCTCAAATGAATAAATAAAATTTAATAAACGGTTTAGAAAAGGTCTCTGGAGCGCCAGTCCTCTCTTCTTTTCACTGTACCCAAATCAATGATGCCCTCCTTACCTCGAGGAGTCTTAATACAAATATTGATATCTTGACATTTCTCAGGGATCTATCATTAATAGGGGGGAGAGGTGGTCAAAATTCAATGTGTTCCATATACATTAGTGATATAGCTCCTATGTACTCAAAACAAAAAAAAAAAAAAAAGAGAGAAAGGCAACTATCATTAACATCTGTAGGTTTTATTATGTGAACTTTGTCTGCAGGAGGAGAGGGGAATCCTAAATGTGAAACTGGCCTTATCTTGCCCAGTTTCCCGACAGCTCTCTGCTCTGAGATCATGTTGCATTTGCCCAGTGATTGTTCAGATGGCATTAGCTAGTTTGGTCTATAGCCCATATATTTATGGGAGTCAAGAATCTCTTCCTGAGTACCATCGGAATGGAGCTGCCTACCAAAACACAAAGCCTACTCCCTGTGACTAGCTATTTTCCTAAAGAATCTGCTCAGGCATGATCCTGTATCATTCCAGAAGAGCTGATGGCATCTGAATAGGAAAAGAAGAGGGAATAAAGGAAAACTCTCTTTCTATTGGACTCAGCTGCTAGGAAAAGTAAAAAGGATATACCAGCCTCCTATATGGGCCTTTGCTTCCACTCTTGCCCAAAAAAAAAAAAAAAAAAAAAAAAAAAAAAAACCATTATCAAGAAAAATATTACGCAAGCACACCATTCCATTGGTCAAAACCACTCACTGGTGTATGGGTCACTTATAACTGCACTGTCCGATATGGTAGCTGATAGTTACATGTAGCTATTTCCAATTTAACTGTGAACTGATTAAAATTCAACTTCGATAATTTTAGATAAATTAAGAATTCGGTTTCTCAGTTGCATGAGCCACGTGTCAATTGCCCAATAGTCACATATGGTTAGTGGCTACCAGACTGAACAGAGCAGATCATCGTCACAGAAAGCTTTATTGGACAGTGCTGCCTTAGAAGGAGGTCTCAACTCCTTACCAGGGTGTGAGAGATTCTGTATGACTGCACTCCTTGCAATATCTCTCACCCCATTAAATGCCACCTTTGTTCTTGCTCACTTGGTTCCAACCACACTGGACTCTTGTTTGGTTTTAGACCTTGCCAAACTTTTCCTGCCTCAGGACCTTTGCACCTGTGGTTCTCTTTGGCTGGAACACTCTTCTACTCTGCCCTACTATGTCTTCTTATCGTTCAGGTCCTAATCCAGCTATCTCCTTTCCAGGGAACATTCTCTGATCACCCTAACTAATGTATCCTGCTACCATTTTAATATTAGTGCTCACAACTACTGGAAATTTATATTTACATGTTTATTTCATATTTATTTTGTCCTCATGCCTGCAACCCCCGCCCCGCCGCCGGCACACACACACTAAAACATAAACTCCAGGACAGCAGGGCTTTTATTTATTAATTTATTTACAACCATATCTCCAGAGTCTAGCAGGTGCCTGGCATAGAGTAAGGCTCAAGAGAAATTTCTGTGGAATGAATAGACTACATATAATGCAAAGACAGGCCAGAATCCATGGGGCAATCCTCTAAAGAGAAAGCTAATATGAATAACCCCATGGGTACCACTAAAATTGAGCCGAACACTGAGCTGAAAACAAGCTGGGAAAGTCTGCCAAATACCAGCTTTCTCCATTTTACAGGATTTTCTCTACTCTGGCTGCTTTGATTAATTGCCTCACAGATCCACCCCAAGAACAACAATGATGGCATTAATAATAATGGTGATCATAGAAATAATCGGGTACAGCACACGGCTCTTGGTGCTCATCCTCCTAAAGAGAGCTGATCCACACAACAGCACTGGGAGAGTAAGGAGATTCATGAATTTTTTAAACAACAGCATCCCCAGAGCACAGGGAGGATGCTTGCCTCCCCAATTATGCACCAAATTAGGCCACAGTTCCCCCACCGCTCCCCAAGCTTCAGAGGCTGACTCATGTTTCATGGGAAGACCTTTTTCCCATTCAAGACAGGGCAGCCAGCCAAGAGACAAGCGGGCTTCTGCCTGCCTCTCAAACTCGGCCAGACACAGCCGGCATCTCCCCCACCACCTCCTTCCCCATCAGGGTGCACTGGTGATCTGAGCTTCCTGGCTCCCGACAAAGGCTTCAGAATTTACTAGACAGTCTGCAAAGCAGGCAAGCTAGGGGGTCCTCACATCTTCCCTGCACTAATTCGGGATCTGGAGGGGGAACAAGGTCAGCAAGTGTCATCTTTAAATGTTTGCCCTGGGACACCCGGGGGGCACAGCTAGTTAAGCACCCAACTCTTGATTTCAGCTCAGGTCATGATCTCAGGGTTGTTGAGATAGAGCCCCATGTCGGGCTCCGTGCTGGGCATGGAGCCTACTCGGAATTCTCTCTTCCTCTCCTTCTGCCCCTCTCCTCCGCTCACACTCACTCTCTCTCTCTCAAATAAATATTTTTTTTAAAAAAGGAAAGAACATAAATAAATAAATGTTTGCCCCAACATTTTGATCTTGCCGTTTAGGCTGGAAAATTAGCACCTTTGAAGACTAGGCAGAAGGGGAGTCCCTGCTGGTCCCCATCCTCTCCCTGCCCAGGTCCCCAGGTCCCAGGTGCAGGTCCTCAGAGAGTCTCTGGTTCCCCTTCCCTCCAAATTCCCACAACACTTACAAACTATATTCATCAATCAATCTCTGTCTTGTGTGATAAGCATTTCATTCATTCATTCACTCATTCATTCGATGAATGTGCTCACTATATCTCAGGCCCTATTCTAGGCACTGGAGAGAAAGAAATGAATTAAGTAGATTAAAAACCATTGCCTTCCTGGGTTCACATTCTTCTGCACCCACTTTAAAACATACGCCCCTGAAAAATAGAGATATTATCTGTTGCTTCTATTATTACACATTTAGATATATAAAAGGAAATAAAGGATAACATGATTTATTCACCACTCAGATCTAGAAATAAGAAATCAGCACTACACAAAAAGCCCCCCTACCCACCCCATTTTCCTCCCTCCTTCCATCCCAAGATATCCACTATCCTAACTGTGGTGGTTACCATTTCCATGGATGTCTTCTTAATCTTAATCCAGTGCATGGTCCCTAAACAGTTTATTACATTCTTTTGCCTATTTTACATTTTGTATAGATCTTCCAAAACTCAGTGTTCCACACTACGATTTAATGCATATTGTTTCAGTTCATTTGTTTGCTTGCTGCTTCTAATGCAAACACAACACTGAGGAATAATATCACACAGAAAAGTGTACACATCGTAAGTGCACAGAATGATGAATTTCCACAAAGTAAACATATCAGCATAATCAGCAGCCAAATAAAAAAAGTCCCAGCAGCTGCTTTTCCATTCACCAGTCTCCACCTAGGGTAACAAATGTCATGATAGTTTCACCATAAATTAATGTTGCTTGCCATAGAATAGGGATCAGCGAACTATGGCAAACTACAGAATGGAGGGCCAAATCCATTCTGCCACCTGCTTTTATAAATAAAGTTTTATTGGAACACAGCCATGCTAGGTTATGTCTCGTGCATGGCGGCTTTTGCACTAGAATGGCAAAGCTGGAAGTCCATACCGCCCACAAGCCTAAAACATTGACTGTCATCCCTTTATAGAAGAGTTTGCTGACCCCTATTCTAGAACATCTCATACATGGAATCACACGGTCTGTACATCTTTGGGTTGGGCTTCTTTTACTCAATAGCCTACGAGACTGACACATGTAACTGTAGTTTGTTCATTCTCCCTGATGTGTGACATTCCATTCCACATCTTTTAGTGTAGTTCATTCATTGTAATTATAGCAAAGTAATCCACTATAGAAATATACCATAATTTATGTATTCACTCACCTGACAGTGGATATTTAGATCAGTAGTTCCAAACCAGTCTGCACATTGGAATTACCTGGAAGATTCAAAACATAGTGACGGCTATTTTCCACCCCCAGAGATTATGATTTACTTGATATGGGTTAAAGCCTGAATTTTGGAATTTTTTAAAAGATCTTCAGATGATTCTCACATGCAGACAAATTTGGGAACCGATGAATTTTTTTTTGCAATTTTCTCACTATTAACTCTTCTTTATGCAATAACTATTCTTTGCATGTCTCCCTGTGCCCGTGACACAGTTTCTTAGGATCTTAGGATCTACACCTAGGAGAGAAGTTGCTCATTTGGAAGGTATGAGCATCTTCAACTTTCCAAGAAGTTTCCAAATTGGTTTCCAAAATATTTCCACCAAGAAGACCATGTCTTGTCCCTTTCTAGACCCCTAGAGATTATCACAAGTCCTGGCATGCAGGAGACACTCAAGAAACTATAGAGTGGCAAGAATTCAAAAGATAACCCAGACAACAACCTTCCTTCCAGAAGATAAATATTTAACCATCCTGGATAGATCTGAGTCTTTCCCAGGTTCAAAATCTTGGTGACCGCGCCTGGCAGCCTCCCCTGAGACTTTTTCTACTTGTCATTTATTCAATGGACAAACATTCTCTAGCACCTGGTAGGTGCCAGGCACAGCGCTAGAAATGAATGCAAAAGGGTTTCTCAGTCTTCAGAGGAACGGAGTTGTGTACACGGATAATGCCAGGGCAAAGAAGAAAGGGATTTTCACAAAGACTCTGTGGGCTGGGGGAAGAAACATAAACCCTGAAGTGCCCAAAGAGGTCCTGGTTCTGCCACTTTCCAGCCGTATGACTTTGAGCAAGTTACATAGCTTTTCCGAGCCTCGGCTTCCCCATTTGTAAATGAAGGGAATGATGCTTTCCTTGTGGAACGACCATGAGGACTGTAAAGCCAAGACCTACGTGGTTCATACTCATCATACAAGAAGTAGAGACAAAGTGCTTTAAGGATTTGAGATGGGGGAAGCTCTTTCACCAGGGAACATCCAAGAAGGAAGTGGCAATTGAACTTGGCCTGGAAAGCCAATGGTGGGTTCTGGACACAGTGGCGCAGGGGAAGTGAAGGTCCCCAAAGTAAGCAAAGTCACCGATGCCGGAAAGCCAAGTGTTCTTCAAAAAGTACTTGAGTATTCAGCTTTGACCTGTGCCACCCCTGTTCTGCCCTCCAGGGGACATCTGGCAATGTTGGAAGACAATTTTGGTTGTTACAACATGAACGATGCAAATGGTACCCAGTGGCTAGGGTCCAGGCCTGGACCCCAAGATCATGACCTGAGCCGAAAGTAGATGCTTAACCGACTGAGCCACCCAGGTGCCCTACTATTACCATTTATTGACCATTTACTATGTGCTACGTGCTGTGCACCTAACATGCATCATCTCATTCTGTCCGGAGAGCAACACTAGAAGGTAGGCAACATTTTAAGGACAAGAAAATAGGCTTCATGAGACCAAGCCCACCTGGCTGCCAAATCCTGGCCGAGGGAATAAACTCTGCCCACCCTATACCACCCCTCCCCAAAAAAGCAGTCACCTCCTAAGTGACACTGGCAATCAGCCAGGTTCATTCTTTTTTTTTTTTGGCCTGAAAAATTCAGGGTTTGTTCATCTGATTCCAAATCAGTTGGGAAAATTTTCTTATTATCATCTGTGTAGCACCTTGTAGAATGCCTTGCACACAGTAGGTGTTCAATAAGAGAGACAAAAAGGAGTATAGAGTCTGCCAGGGGCCAGAGGGAAAGGGCAATGACAGCTAATGAATATGGGGTTGCTTTCTGAGGTGATGAAAATGTTCTGGAATTAGATTGTGGTGACTGTTGCACAACTTTATGAATCTACTGACAACCACTGAGTTGTAGACCTTAAAAGGCTGAAATTGTATGGTGTGTGAATTATATCTCAAATGTACACACACACACACACACACACGCATGCATGCATATTTCAAACAGACTTAAAACGGCTATAATTCAAGTACGTCACCTCTTACATTTCCTAGGGGCTGAGCTTTCAAGACAAAAACAATAGTTTGGTGACATTGCTGGATCAAAACTTTCCTGAGACTAAAAATATAGATAAATGAACAAATCAGCCTAAGCACCTACTAGAAGAAATCATCACTATCAATAAGTAAATTCCCAGGATCACTAATTATACTTGCTCATTTGTGTATAATTCTAATAGATATATTTTCTGAATTGAGCCTTTTGATAACCCCAAGATTTAAATGGGGTAAAAATGACTACTCATTTTTATTGCAGGGAAACAAGTTTCAGGGAGCTTGGGGCAACTTTTCTGAGGTTAACACAGCAGGAAACTCCCTCCATTCTCTGTCATGTTCTTGAATTCTGTTGATCTGCTCCTCTGTACTTCACAAAAGCCTGGCAATCTGGTGATTTCTTTCCATCTTAGGCCAGATTGTGTGTCTGTAAAATATTACCCCTGACCAAGCCGCAACATCAAACAGGGCTATAGTATAAACACATCCTGTCTTGAATTTCCCAGGCGCTGAGCTTTCACAGCAAAAACAATAATTTGGTGACATTGACAGTGCTGGATCGAACCTTTCCTGAAGGCCACTATACCTTTGGACATTTTAGTTAATATAGCCAATAAATTCTCTATATTGTTTAAGTCAGTTTGAATTTCTGTTGCATCCAAAAGCAGAAAACCCCAAAGGTTAGACTGATACACCATCACCCCTTTGGCTCATGTTACCCACGTGGCATTCCATGATTACTTTTAAACTATTTTTATTTGTTCAGCCATCAGATATTTATTGAGCACCCACTGTGTGCCACGGTCTTGGGCCAGCAGACAGGAGATACATTCTTGCTTCCTTCCAGATCAGCCACGTCTGTTTCCTGGCTCCAAGTTCTTTTCAAACTCAGTATCTAGGACCAGATCTGAAAATGGACCGCTTCTTAACATATCCCAGGAAGACCTGGGGCAAGGCCCGACTTTGCAGCAATCTGTTCTAATGAAAACCATGATCTGTGAGTGTTATTAGTCTGCAAGCAGCAGCTCTTTGAAGATTCCCTGTTTGCAGAGAGCTTTTCATTTAGTTAATTATAAGACTGCGACTTGAGGGGTTGCAGAAGCCCCCTCGGTGAGGACAGGAGGTAAGGGATTACATGAATGATTTTCTCTCAGCTACAACACCCAGAACATGTAAAAAGCTTGTTTTAATGCCTTCTGCCTGAGGTGAGTATTATCTGATTCTGGGCTAAATGTTCTCATCCTGCCTTCACAGTTCGACTCCCAAACCTCTATCCTGGGGAAACCTTGTGAAACCAAGACCTGTGGAGCCAGAAAGGGGAGGGTTTCAGTGCAGCGCTGATCTTTGTAACCTGGAGCCACTTTAACAACCTCTTTGTGCCTCAGTTTCCCCAGCTGGAAAATGGGAGAAGGAAGAGTAGCCACCTCGTCGGGCTACTATGAAGATCAAATGAAATAAAAATATAAAACATGAGGTGAAGCAGCCAGTACGTAATAACGGTTCAATAAATGCCCGAACCTCATTGTTTTTTCTGTTACCATGATTAATTATCCCACACGCCAAACAAGCTCTGCCCTCTGAATACCCACCACGCCTGGTCTCCCTCCTGTCCTTATTACTTCCACCATGATGTTATTTATGCCCTGCCGCATCCCTCCTGCCACACTATGGGCCCCCAAAGCCCAAGGCCTGTGTTTCATGCACTGTTGAGCCCCCCACGCCCCCCTCGAGCTGGAGGAGTGGCTCAGACTGTCACCTCGCTTAGGGCCCCCTCGCTTAGGGCCCCCCCACACACAAGTGCTGTGTCCTGCAAAGACAGACTCCATGCTCATCACCTTTCCGCTAGCCTTGCTCACAACATGCACCCCTTCTCTTAATGACACACACTTTCAGAAACAAATGGCATGTGGGGTGCCTGGCTGGCTCCATCCATACAGCCTATGACTCTTGATGTTGGGGTCATAAGTTCGAGCCCCCCATAGATCACAGAATTTACTTAAAAAAATGTTTGTAGGGGCTCCTGGGTGGCTCAGTCGGTTAAGCATCCGACTCTTGGTTCCGGCTCAGGTCATGATCTCGGGATCCTGGGATCGAGCCCCGGGTCGGGCTCCGTGCTCAGCAGGGAGTCTACTTAAGAGTCTCTCTCCCCCTCTGCCCCTCTTTCTCGTGCTCTGTCTCCCTCTCTCTCTCTCAAATAAATCTTTAAAAAATAAAAACAAACAAACAAACAAAAAAAAACAAACAGTGCCCAGAAGCAGGCTACCATGGTACCCAGGCCGCTCTGGCTGAAAGCCACAGAAACAGTGACCTGAGCAGAAACGGACAAGTTTGGACAGACCCCAGGTAGCTTACAGAGTGGATGGGAGGCTGAGAACCGGGTTTGGAAGTAGGACTGGGGTCAGGCATGGGGAGGCCAGACTCTGGGACAGTTCTGATTGGCAGTATGGTCACAAGACCACCCCATGGTCAGGCCCACCAACAGGCCACTAGTGAGGGGAAGTAAGTCTCCAAATGGAAACTGGGGTGCTGTGAGGAAACAAGGGGAGGTGCCGGTTGTCTAAATCTGCTCCAGCTGCCATAACAAAACACCACAGACCAGGGGCCCACGTTGATTGATTTCGCACAGTTCCAGAGGCTGGGAAGTGCAAGATCAAGGGGCTAGGTGATTCAGGTCACTCAGAGGGCATTCTGGCAGGTGGACGGCCACCTTCTCGCTGTGTCCCCACACAACAGACAGAGCTCTGGTGTCTCGTCCTCTTCTCCTCAGGATATCACTGCCACCGGGGAGGTTGCACCCTCATGATCTCACCGAACCATGATCACCTCCCAAGACCTCCCTCCACACACCATCCCCCTGGAGGTGAGGGCTTCTACATGGGAATCTGGGGAGGACACACACATTCAGTCCACGACGGTGCCCACGGCAAGTATCATTCTCACAACTGGGCGGGGGGCAAGGGGCTGAAAAGTACTGGTGAGCAAGGGCTCAAAACCCAGAACTTACACCAAGCAGCCCAAAGACCTGGGTTCGCACCCTGACGTCGGCTCCCACGGCCTGTGGGCAGATCTTTGAGTCTCTCTGGGCCTCAGTTTCCCGTTCCTGCCTCGTGGGGCTGTCGTCCTGAGCCTTCAGATCACAAGGATGACATGACAACAGCACAGCGCCGACACAGGATGGTGGAGGTGGGCGTGCTTCCTTCCTTCCCCTCTGGCTGGGGTGAGCCTGGCCAGAGCAGGCAAGGCAGACAGGGGCCCAGCCCTCAGGAATTAAGTGTAGCCGTGGCCAGAGGCCTCCATGCTGGGAGCACCGATGTCCACATCGCCACAGGGACCCCTGATCTCATCCTGCCTTCACAGCTCGACTCTCATTTTAATTATTCTCACAAGGCCCGAGGCTCTGGCCCACTGGGCGCCCCGTCTCAGCCATGCTGGAAGACCTAACTCCCTGGCAGAGACAGGCCAGCCCCGGCAGGTATGTGTGATCACACCTGACAGCCGCCCAACGTGCAGGGCTCGGCCGAATCCGGACTTACTGTGAGGAACACGCTGTTCCCCGGGGAAAGTTCCATCGCTATGTGCTTCCAGGACTGATTTATAGGCTGCTCTTGGCGGGGAGCATGGGCTCTGGCTTTGAGACTATTTTGAAATATAAGGATGTCGCCATTCTTCCCCTTCTTTCTCCTTCCTCCTCCTTCCCTCCTCGCTCGGAAAACTCCCTTTTCGACCTTCAGGGTGTTTGGTTCCCAGACCCTCGTTTTTCCCTTTAGCCTTATTTCTGCTCACTCCACTGTTCCACAGACACACTTAATTGCATCGTGCCTCTGGGCCTTGGTCTCTGCTGCCCCCTCTACTCTGAGGCATCACCAGCTCATCCCCCAACCAATTCCTCCTCATCTACCAATGCTCAGCTCAGGGGTCACCTCCTCCAAGAAGCCCTCCCAGACTACCTTCTGCTTCAACCTATAGGCTCCTTCTCTGGGCTTCCTTGTATAATGTCACTTATCGAGTGGAAACCGTCCATTTCCATGCCCGATGCACCCAAGACACCACCACGTCATTTTCACCCTACTCAGAGGCTGACACATAGCAAATGCTCAGCTGAGCAAGGAATGAATCTTGGGAGCTGACTACAGACTTATTATAAAGGCAAAGGGACATACTGAGAGCAGGGAAAGACCCACATCACAAGTGGGCTGGCTGGGGAAAATGCCATAAAGCCCGAACACAGCATCAAAGCCCTGCAATGACCTGGCCCCCCAACCTGTCCCTCCCCCTTGTCGGTCTTAGAGCATTTATATTTCCACCACTGGGGTCACTGTTTCCTGTCTGCATGCCTTTGCACATGCTGTCCCCTCTCTCTAAAATGCCCCCCCGCCTCAAAATGCTCTCCACTTTCCATCTGCCTGTCAGACTCCTATACATGTCACAGGACCCTGCTAAAACATCTCCTCTTCTTCCAGGAAGCCTTCTGTGATTCCCTTCCCCATTTCTTTGTACTGTACTTGGCCTTGCAAGTATCCGGCTTAAAGCCTCTGTCACACTACATAACGGTTACGTGTGGAAGTTCTGTTGGGCCCTTTAGCGCACCCTGAGAGCAAAAACCCACTTCTTTTCTTATTTTTATTTTTTTAGCAAAAACCACTCCTTAGCCATCTGCTTGTTTCTAGCACCTAACCCAGCGCCTGGCACAGAGTAGGCCCCCTGCAAACAGCCATCCAATTAATAAATGTCTTGCCCTCCACAGGGTGACCTCTAAGGGAGACTTGGAACAAACTCACCTCCCTTTCCTATGTCTTGGTTTCCTTCTCCACAAAATGGTGGTGCCAGGTTGTCGTCTGAATTGAACCTGACAATACAGGTAGAACACTGTGTCTGGCCTATAGTATGTGTTCAATAAAAGTTAGATCACGTTACCCTCCAGCTGGGTCAACCCTACAGCAATTGTCAAAGATCTGATGTCAGTGAATTACTGTTATTAAAGCTGGAGTCTTGAAAGAGTAGGAAATGGGAGATAAGGGGCTATTTGTTCAATAAATGATTAAAACATTGCCATCACAGCAGGAAGCAAGGGCAAGGACAGTCAAGGTTCAAAGAACGGTTCTCTTAGAGATCCGACAGCCTAAGTGCACCCCTCTTGCCCCACCCCTAAACTTACAGCCCCAGGGCTGCTAGAGCCCAGCTCCACTCATCCGCCGGTATGCTATCTTCGAAGCATAAGCCATCCCCATCCGTGTGGCTCAAAAGGCAGGACGATAACAAAAGGCATATGGGGAGAAGTCCACGGCGGCCACGCTGTCCCCGTCCGTCTTCCCCGCACACAACATCCAGCCACGCGTCCTTCCAGGGCTTCCTTATTCAAATACACATAAATTCAAACATATGGTCTTATCCCCTCTATTTCTGATGCGGTTCTGCACCCTGGTTCTTCCCATTTAGTGTGTCATTCTGGGGACCTTTCCATCATCTCAGGCTACAGAGATCTCCTGTTTTCTCTGTTACACCTGCAGAGTGTGCCACGGTGCGGACCCAACCCAGCTTCTTTAACCCGCTCCCTATTGATGGAACGGCGTACACTTCTGGCCTAAAGGAACCCTCCAGAATCAAAATTCTGACTGTTTCTCTCCCGCGTAAACCCCTGCTGCGGATTTCCCCTGCTCTCAAGCAAAACGCCAGAATCTCCCCCCATGGCCTCTGAGACCTCTCCAGGTGTTCGAGCTTACCTCTCCGTGCCCCCTCCACTTTCTCTGCTCTGGCCACACAAGGCTCCTGTCCTCTCCTCCAAAGACCCAGGCCACTCCCTGCCTCCAGGCCCTCCCGCCCAATACCCTGGGCCCAGATTGCTTGTCCACCCTCTCCCTTCCCTTGGTCGGCCTTTCCTCCGGGGCCTCCAGTTCTCAGCTCCAGCAGCGATTCCGGTGCGGAAAGCATTCCTTGACCTTGATCAAAGGCCCCCACGCTCTCCTGTCACCCACTCTCCACTGCTCACGTTACAGATGTCATTTTACAAGGGATCGCACATCCTACAGCTTCGCGCCTGGCCCTCCCCAGCTAGACTCAAAGCTCTGTGAGCGCAGGAAACGTTCACCTTACTCATCACTGAATCCCCAGTGGCTATAAAGTTCTTGGCACTGTTTTCTTCCAGAGACGTTTGTGGAAGGAAGGAGAGTGGTCAGGACGAGAGGTAGGGGAGGAGGGGAGGGAAAGAATGAAATGGATTTATTACTGAGCAAGCTCCCTGAAACAGGCACCATGACGCTAGACGCTGTCATAGAGGGAAAGAAATGACAAAGAGAGAAAAAAAAAAATCCTGCTTGCAGTCTAGCTGGAGATGATTCATTTACACAAGAATATGTAACCAGATTCGGGGCTGCACAACATCGGGGCCGAATGCCAAATAAGCACACCAGGCAAATAAACACATAAGGACTGTGAGGCCTGTTGTGACCTATTTATAAAGGCGTTTCTTCAAAGGTTCCATAAATAGGTAGTCCCAAATACTATATAATTAGAAACCGTAATTCCTACTCCTGAAGGCAACCTTTGCACTTTAATATTCCAGTTTAAATGTAAACTACCTTTATGGGGTTGGTCCTTAATCAAAAAAGCATTTTAATTCAAAATAAACACCATTCTCTTCTTTCCCCAAAATTGTATTTGGAGCATTTATTTAAACTGTTGGCTTGAAGGTGAATGGGGGGGAAAGGGGGGCTGGCAAGGGGATGCTAAGAGCCTCAGGAGCAGAACCAGGGGGGCCAGGGACTACTGTGTGCTAATTTGCTGTGTTGTGTGGAGCAATCAGGTCACCTCCCCTCCACCGCCCCCCTACCTGGGGACTTGGTTTCCTCTTCCACACAACAGAGCTGAATGAGATGATGGAGAAAGGCTGCTCTGGCATAAGCAATGATTGTCTCCCTCTGCCCTGGTTATTTGACTCCAATAGAGAGGAGTCTGTCTCTCGTGAGGATGAACCCCTTTTATTCACCAGCTTCTCTGAGTTTTTCCTCCTGGAGAGAAAGAAAGATCAGCCGAGGAGGTGAGGCCAGGGCCTTATCTGAGGTCTCCAGAAAGTTCTGCAGAGGTACACAACTTTTTCTCTGCTGGTGTGGGCACCCCAGAGGAAGCAGCCAGTACAGGTTTGCTGAATTAGTGAAATGAATGCATAAATGCATAAACTGATGGATCCTGCCCAGAGAAGCCATCCAACTTAGCAGCCTCTGACAGAGAACAGGACGGCATTCAGCGCCTCCGGTCTTGCCAACATTGCTTTCTCTGGGAACCAGATTCATTATTAATCCAAGACAATACTACTGGAGCATCTATGATGAACTAGGAAAATCAAACATTGAACAAACAAGTCCAAATAATCCTTTAAGACATAAATCAGATCACACTGCCCCCCACCTTGTAAAATCTTTCAATAGCTCCCCTTTGCAAAAATAAATTTAACATTCAAACCCCCTGCTGTGGCCTCTCAGGTCCTGCCCAAATCTTCCTCTAAGATAATATCTGCTCCCATTTTCCCTTTGTCCCATGCACCCCGCTACACCTGCCCGGCTGACATCAGCCAGACCACCACCAACCCTCACACTCAGCAGTCATAGAGAAAGAACAAGAATTAATGATGTAAGGTATTGAGATTTGGGGTTTCTTGTGGGGGGGCAACATTATTGCAATAATGGCTGACTGATACAGAGTGCCGCCATTTACAAGACGTATCGTCTTAGTCACTTAACCTCTCTGAACCTCAGTAGGACTTAAATTTTTTTTATCGTGTCCTTTCCTCATGTTTGTTTTTTTTTAAGATTTTATTTTTTTGACAGCAAGAGAGGGAACACAAGCAGAGGGAGCGGGAGAGGGAGAAGCAGGCTCCCCGCCGAGCAGGGAGCCCGATGCGGGGCTCGATCCCAGGACCCCGGGATCATGACCTGAGCCGAAGGCAGATGCTTAACCAACTGAGCCACCCAGGCGCCCCAGACTTAAATTTTTTTAAAGATAGATTCGTTCCCGTCCCCATTTACCTCATGAAGTAACTGTGGGACAAGAAAGGAAGAGGGCTGTAAAAACTACAAAAGACTGCTGCGAATGTAAGATCACATCATCAGCGTCAGTCGTGCCAGCCTAGGCCCAGGGGTACGTCTGTTGCTGACCTGATGACACAGCATGGCTCAGCAGGCTAACGGGGGCTGTCTCCTAAGAAGACATAGTGTGCCCAGCACATACTCACCCTGAACCGAGGCCCACACTCCTGGCCTGCCAAATAAAGATTTGGGCTTCAGAGGGACATTTCCACAAGCCAGGGATCAAAAGACATTTTACTTCTAAGACTTCATGTGAGGGAAACGATCACAGGTACACACAACGTTGAAGTACAAAGACGTCCGTTGTCATCTCGTTCCTAATGGTGGAAAATGGACAGCAGGCTAGGTGTCTGCTGATAGGGAACTGGAGACATGTGTGCAATGGCCTCCAATACAACCACTTAAAATAATGTCAGAGGAGGAAGTCTTGTCTTTGCAAAAAGAACCTCTTTTTTTTTGTCAGTGGTATGGCCTGAATGTTTGTATCCCCCAGTCCATATGTGGAAGCCCTAACTCCCCCATGGGATGGCACTAGGAGGTGGGCCTTTTGGGAGGTGACGGGTGGGACCCCACGATGGGATTAATGCTCTCATAAGAAGAGGAAGAGACACCTGAGCATGCTCTCTCTCTCTGTCACTGCCACATGAGGACATAGCAAGAAAGAGAGGGTCTGCAAACCAGGAAGCGGCTCTCCCAGGGGCCAAATCAGTCGGCACCTTAATCGAGGGCTCCCCAGGCCCCAGAACTGTGAGAAATAAATGTCTGTTGTTTAAGCCACCCAACCTATGGTTTTGTTATAGCAGCCCCAGCAGACGAAGGCCATCTGTCTTATAAATTTCATTTCCAACGCCTGGGCTTGTAGAAACAGTTCAGAAGCCACCAACACAAGTCTGAAAACCATCACTGGAGAAGAATGTGAAGGTGCCTCTGTCAAATGTGACAGGGAAATGACCAATTACAGAATAGCGTTTATGGTATGATTCCATTTTGTAGTAAAAAGGAAAGAGAGAGAACTGGATGAACATGTTCCAAGATATTAGCAGTGTTTATCTCTAGACGGTAAGATTAAAGGTTACATCTGATTTCTTCTTTTTGCTTAGCCAAACAGTCTAAATGTTTGGTGATGAATATATATTACTTTAGGAGTAAGAAGTGATATGCAAATACACCTTTTTTTGGTCCATAATAAATCAATCATGCCATCATGAGGAAAAGCGAACTCGGGGTCACTGGGACGTGAGTTAGTCTCTGGGAATGCAATCCTTCCTCCCTGTCCCCAGCACCCCTGTGGGAACAGACATTCAAAGACACACATCCACACAAAGCCTGGAGGGGCTGGTTATCCTCAGAGGTGTGATGAACACCAGCCTGAAGAGAAGGCTGCTAATGGAAAAAGTCACCTGGCAAAGAAACCACGAAGCAATGGCCATTAAGTGAATCAAGAAGGAGGGCGCCTGGGAGGCTCAGTTGGTTGAGCGACTGCCTTCGGCTCAGGTCATGATCCTGGAGTCCCGGGATCGAGTCCCGCATCGGGCTCCCTGCTCGGCGGGGAGCCTGCTTCTCCCTCTGACCCTCCCCCCTCTCATGCTCTCTCTCTCTCTGTCTCATTCTCTCTTTCAAATAAATAAATAAAATCTTTAAAAAAAGTGAATCAATAAGGAGAAAAAGCACTCGAGTCTGAGGATTGATGGCAACACCACAAATCCTAACATGGCCATTGGCTAGGCTAGACTTCATGTCAAGGGAGTATGTGGGCCGTCCCACGGGAGGCAAAAGTAGTCAAAGATGCAGAAGATTGAGGGGCGCCTGGGGGGCTCAGTCATTAAGCGTCTGCCTTCGGCTCAGGTCATGATCCCAGGGTGCTGGGATCGAGCCCCACATCGGGCTCTCTGCTTGGCGGGAAGCCTGCTTCTCCCTCTCCCACTCCCCCGACTGTGTTTCCTCTCTCGCTGTGTCTCTGTCAAATAAATAAATAAAAGCTTTAAAAAAATTTAAAAAATGAAGATAAATTTTTTAAAAAACGATGCCGAAGATTGAGAACACAGGTTATGAAGCGCCCGGGGAGAGACTACTAGGAACTACTAGAAACACTAGCCAGGAGAAAAACACAGCAACCCACACCTGGCTTCCGTTTTCTGTGTTAAAAGGAGGTACACAGGCTCAAGCTATTGTGAGCAAAGAACAGTGTGTGCAGAGCTGTCTGCCATGCACCGGGTGCATAGTAGATGCTCAATAAGTGCATTCCTTCATCCCCTGTCCCCTGGGTGTGGAAATGGGACATGTGCACGTGACAAGATGAGCAAAGAAACACAGTGCTTCCTATTGTGGCTTCTGGAATGACAAGCCCAGGGTTGTCATCCCTGTTTCACCAATTACCAGCTGTGTAATTTGAGATGCCACGTTCAACCCCTACAGTGCTCAGTTTCTTCATCTGTGAAATAGAAAGGACAGCAGTATCTATTTCACAGTGGGTTTGGGTTTTTTTTTTTTTTACATTAGTATTTACATGTACTTAATGTGTGCAGTTTACACACTCACTATTGAACAAAATTGGAATGCAAACAAATATACAAATACCATAGTAAGCATTATCAAACAAAATAACTAGCGCTAGTGTTATAAGCATATTAATGGACCTGGTGAGAAAAAGTGGTGGATGAAGACTGCAGCCCATGGCATTTTTCATCAAAAGAAAACGCTCAGTAGCACCATAATGGTAATACTTAACAGAAACACATAAGATGGAACATTTCAACTGCTATCTTTGAGGTTAACCTGTTTTATTTAAGTGAATTATACAGGAAAGTAATAGTACAGGCAGTATTTTGGCCAACTTCTGTTTATGTCAGCTGAACACCTTCCACAAACAAAAGCAAAAGAAAATAAAGCCAGCCATACGTGGACCCCCTCCTTAGTACTCGGTACAAACTCTGCACCGTGCTTTGATTTCATGATTGGAGAAGATACGCATGTGTTAAAGCTGCGGTTATTTCGTAGTGTCTTAAGGACTAAATATGATAAAATATGTAGAGTCTTCAGCATAGAATCTACTCAGCCCCTAGTACGTACCCAGTAAGAATTAGTTGCTCTTGTTATTTGTTTAAATACATAAGAGTTAAGGAGAAAATTCTATCCGTAAGGTGCATGGGAAAGTGTCAAGAACAGAGGGGATAACATGTGCCCCATCAAACCACCATGCACACATACACGGTACCCACGGATCTTCAAACAACACAATTTCAACAATGTCACCCCTTACTTAGAATCATTCCATGATTCCCCATTTCCCTGAGGATAAAACCCCAGTTCCTCAAGCAATCTGAACTCTGCCCATATTTCCTGTCTCATGAGAGGTTACCTCCCCCCGTGCACTCTCTGTCCACGTTCCATTACTTCCCTGAACTTGCCATGACTCCATGTCCTTACACAGCCGGTTCCCTCTGCCTGCCAGCCTTCCTGACCCCTCCTTTCCCACACTGTCTTCCTGCAAACTCAGCCTTCAAGTCTCAATTCATCTTGTCATTTCCTCTGAACGATCTCCATGTTCCTTCTTCCACCATCCCAGGCTGAGAAAAGATCATATGTCAAGCCTGAACCCCAAGGCTGCCTCTAAGCCAAGGTAATGAAAGAGGAACAGGTCTTACTTATGTCTTCGTGGCCTATATCAGGTCCTCTCTGAGTGAGAGATTGCAATAAATCAATGAATCAAAAATATTCAATAAATCAATGTCCTAATGCCTCCTGAGAGTGAAAAGGACTTGGAGTCAGGGGCTTGGAGTCATCCCACCACTGATGAACTTGGCATCCTCGGGCCAGTGACTTCATCCTTCTACACTTCAGTCCTACCAGCTGGGGCTCATCCTAGATCTACCTCACAGCATTGTCATGGAGATTGACCAATGCCTGTTAAGCACTCCAAACAGTGCCTAGCACAGAGTTAGGCACTATATAAACACTGGCTATGCTTATTCTATTTTTTAGTCCTCCTTACCTTCTCAAGAAGACCTCTCCTGCCCACCCCATCTCAATTCCCGAGCCCTGATCACTTCCTGGAGTTGTATTGTTTACTTTTTTATTTACATATTTATTATTCGTCTGCCCCACTAGCATACGAAGCCTGACTTCATAAATGGTGCCTAAAACACAGGCTTGGCACGTAACAGGTGTTCAATAAACATTTGTGAAAGGAAGAGAGAACCAGAAGGAAGAAGATGTCAATCTGCCTTGAAAGAACAGGTGCTTGACTGGAAGAGACAGGAGACTGCGGAGGGCATTCTAACCTATAAATGGGTAAAAACAGGGGCACCTGGGTGGCTCAGTCATTAAGCGTCTGCCTTCAGCTCAGGTCATGATCCCAGGGTCCTGGGATCGAACCCCACATCGGGCTCCCTGCTCCGCGGGAAGCCTGCTTCTCCCTCTCCCACTTCCCCTGCTTGTGTTCCCTCTCTTGCTGTCTCTCTCTCTGTCAAATAAATAAATAAAATCTTTAAAAAAAAAAACAAAAATAAAATAAAATAAATGGGTAAAAACATCAAGAACCTGCCGAAGGGATCTCTGGAAGATTCTTGGCATTTTCAAGAAAGGGCAGGGCCGCGGGGCTGCCAGGAGAGATGCTCGGAGCCAGCAAAGGCATTCAGGTTCAGCCTAAACAGGTCACAGAAAGTTTTCTGGAGGCCAAAGATCATTTTAATTGGGTAAGTCTACCTTGGGAAAGCAGGAGCTGCAGAGCTGCCATTTCCCCACAATTCTGTATTAATTATTTATTGGCCTAAGGCAGTCTATGTTAATTGTTCTCAATTGAAAAACCCCATGTTTATGTTTGTGTTGGCAAAAGCTGGGGCGGCGGTGGGGGGGCGGTAGGGAACCACTGAACTCCCCCCAAGACGCCACTTCCTCCACCTTCCAGGGTAGACCAGTTGCACAGACCCTCAGAATACCCAGTAGTATCTTTAGATGC
The DNA here is from genome assembly GCF_037043125.1 of Eumetopias jubatus. Lineage (NCBI taxonomy): Eukaryota > Metazoa > Chordata > Mammalia > Carnivora > Otariidae > Eumetopias > Eumetopias jubatus. The sequence goes on along the minus strand of NW_028274818.1, from coordinate 79,546,791 downwards.
TGTGTGGGTGAGCATGTGTTCCTCCCCTCTGATTCTTAGAGAAATAAATGTTTAGACTGACTCTCCTCCCTTCTATTTCTCCATTTTTAGCCTCACAATCCAAGTTCCCCAAAGTAATGTTTCCCTCTCAGGTTTGCTCCTTTAGAGACAGTAGTAGAGGTCAGTAGTAAAGGCAGGAGGGAAATCATTTGGGCAGAAAATTCTTCCCTAACCAGGAGAGAAATGGGAGAACACCCTCTTGGTGTCCCACCCAGATCCTCTTTAACAGACTGGTACACCCCACACACATACCATCACGGCTGATTTTTTTTTTTCCCTCTAAAGCAAGAATCAGAAAACTACAGCCCAATGTGCCAAGTCCGGCCCACCACCTGTTTTTATCAATAAAGTTTTATTGGAACACAGCCATGCCCGTTCATCATTTCTCTTGTGTCTATAGCCATCACCCCGCCCCCACGACTGCAGAGTTGGAGGAGTTGCAGCACAGATTCTGTGGCCCACAAAGTCTGAAATATTTACTCTCTGGCCTTTTACAGAAAAACTTTGCCAACCCCTACTCCAGAACAATGTTATCCAATAGAAATATAATGAGAGCCACAAATGCAAGCCATGTATGTAATTTCAATTTTTTCTAACACATTAAAAAAAAAAAGGAAATCAGTGAAATTAACCTGCATAATATATTTTATTTAACTCACTATATTCAAGGTGTTATCTTTTCAACATGTAATTGACTTTAAAATTATTTATGATGTAGACATCTGTTTTTTCATGGTAAGCCTTCAAAGTCTGGTCTGTATTTTATGCTTACAACACATCACAGTTAAGACCAGCCACGTTCCAAGTGCTTAATAGGCCATGTGGCTAGGGGCTACCATACTGGAAAGGACTGTTCTAGAAAGTCTCCTTTGGTTGACTAGGAAATGCCTCACCCAGAGGTTCTACACCTGTGAAATAACAGAAAATCCATATATTGGTCTCTGTCCCCACTCCTGACACAGAGCTCCTGAAATCCTTGTAGTTTCCTAAACGATGTGAGCCCTAGGAGCATCTTTTGTTCTAATATTTGGTCATTGACCTTGGGTCCTGACACAGAGTTCCTAAATCCCCAGAAATGTGATAGGAGTGTCTTCTGTTCTAATGAGCCAATGCTTGATGGGCTTCTGGATGGGGGCTAGTCACCAGGAAGACCAAATCATGATTAGAGGCTTGGAATTCTCAGCCCCATTCTCTATCCTCCAGGAAGGGGAAAGGGAAATCATTTGGGCAGAGAATTCTTCCCTAACCAGGAGAGAAATGGGAGAACACCCTCTTGGTGTCCCACCCAGATCCTGAGTGAAACTCAGTTTCAGAAACTGAGTCAAGTATCGATCATGCCTATCTAATCATGCCACCATAAAAACCCCAAAAGCATAAAGTGCAGAGAGCTTCACCATGTCGCTGAACACGTGAAGGTGCTGGAAGCTCCACCCTCCTTCCCACATACTCTTCCCTATGGATTTCTTCCATCTGAATGTTCAACTGTATCCTCTATCATACCCTTTTATAGTAAACCGGTAAATAGAAGTGTTTCTCTGAGGTCTATAAGCCATTCCAGCAAACTATGAGACTCAAGGAGGGTGGCAAGGGAAGTTTGAATTATTACTGGTTCATCAGAAATACAGGTGACAAGCTAGGATTTGGGATCGTCATCTGATGATCCTGATGATGGGAATATCATCTGAGAACACCTCCACCAAAAATGACGTGTACAGGCATCCTCATTTCAGGCTCTTCCACTAGCAAACTTGTTCTGACACAGGGAGAGAAGAGCACAAATACTTATTGAGTACCTATCACGTGTCAGACACCTAATAACTGTTATCTTATCTCACCATAAAGCTCTGAGGTAGGAAATATTGGCCATGTTTTAAAGCTAAGGGAACTCATGTAGATGAGTACATTCATTCAATAATATATTATGGAGTTATTTTAAATTATACTTACAGTGGCATGTGATAATATTTAAACACTTATGGCATAATGTTGATTTGGAAAAATAGGATAAAAAAGGCACTGTGTGAATACAAGCGTTTTTAAAATGTGAACATTTTTTAAGAGCCTGAAAGCAAAGACGCCACAATGTTATCCATCTTACTTTGGGCAATTAGAATTAATGGCTGTTTATTTTTCTTCTACTTCCTACCATTTTGTACTTTCCAGTATTTCCAAGGTGCCTAAGTGCTCCTTCTCTGATGAGATTTGGCCTCCCTTGAGGTTAGGGTTACAGTTAAAAGAGCTTAGTTTGGTTTGGAAATAGTCAAACCGGGCTTCAAATCCCAGCTCGGCCACTATCAAGATCTATGACTCTGGGCAAATGAGTTAATGTCTCTAAACCTCAATTTCACATCAGTAAAAGGGGCGGGGCGCACAATGATACATATTTTATAAGGCTGCTGTGACTGAGAGTTTGTGTTTAAAGTGTGCAGTGCCTGGCACGTAGTAGGTCTCGCTGGATGGCAGACCCATAAGTGGAGGCTGACTGACCCCAAAACTCCCATGCTTCCCTAGATCCCCATCACGATCTTCCAAATCCCCTCAATTCAGGTTGCCCCGAGCTCTGCGGCAGAAGCCACAATTGGCAATTTTGAGTCAAGGAACAGTCCCCACTCAGGGGGGTCACTGTCACTCCCATCTCTGCATATTTATGCCCCTCGCGTCCCATTTCCCAGCTGTGCACTAATACCTTCAAGGGCCAGGGAGTTCTTTCCCCTTCTCCTTTATGTGATTAATGAGACTTAAACTGGCCCAGGGATAGAAGAGTTATCCTAAAGGCATCGAATATTTAAACCTGAATTCTCCTTTGACAAAAACAGTCCGTGGGTTTCAAGAGCTGCCGTCCCGACGTCCCTGTTAGCTAGCACGTGATGTCTGCCAGTGCTGAGTGAATTCCTGCTAAGTGTTCACCAATATCAAGGACTGAGACACCCCTTTCTCCTTTTGCCGTTCCCATGAAGGCAAAGGGTGTGCTTTACGTCTTTATCTTAAGTGACCAGACTTGTTTATAGCCGCTCGGAATAATTACGTCTGAATGCATTTGCGTTTAGCGCACCGCAGACCATGCACTCCTCTGATTAAGGGTTTCTAAATGGAATTCTTCCCTGGAAATGAGCCTTAAGTGGATTTCTTCACTTAAACAAGCTCCTGCCCCAGATATCCATGTGGTCTTTGGAGAGAAGTTTCTGTACCATCTCGGGCTCCCCGGTGCAGTCCTCCACATTTTTCTGGGTGTATTTTCTTCCCCTGTGCCCGCATTAACCTGCGAGTCCTTGCAGGTCTTCCTGATTCCTCATCCATCCCCAAGTCCCAGGGAAAAGGGACCTCCAGCTTGGGGCCACGCCAGATGATGCTGAACACCTCGATCTTCCCTGGACCCCCTAAGACCAGTCCCTGGGAATAGTAAACGTTTTCGCCGTCGGAGCACCGACAGCCTGAGATAATACAGGATGATGAGCGTGGCTATATTCTAAAAGTTTATTTACAAAAACAACAGGAGGCTGGATGTGGCCTGTAGTGTGTGCCTCAAGGCAGCACCAGAGGTCCCCGTGGGATCAGACTAAAGTTAGACTCCCATCAAGACCACAGGCTTGCTTTTAGCTTTTTTCCTCTGCCCTATGCTGCTTTCTCACTTCCCTTCTCCTAAGTAGATGCAACACTCCCAGACCTCTGTCTTGGGCTTTACTTCTAGGAAACCAACCTGAGATAAGACATTAAAACCCAAGCTAGCTCCCAGGGGCTATCAGTTTTTGTTTTGTTTTGTTTTGTTTTTCCCTTGGCTGTCTTATGCTTCCAAGTTATATCATTCCCAAGAAGACCCTGAGAGCCTTGGGAGGGCAGGGAATGCCAAAGAGGATATATCTTCAGCACAGTGGTAGAGGACAAACAACACGGGCTTTTTACTCTCACAGACCGGGGTGAAAATCCTGGCTCTATCACTGACCTGGTTTGTGACTGAAGATAGTAAGAATAAGAAAGACAAATAAAAATAGCAAGAACAGCGGTGAGAGCAGGAGCACGTCTTGAGCGGTATATTATGTAGCAGGCGCTATTCGGAGAACTTGGTGTTAGGTGCCTCGGCACCCACACAGCGCACTATCAGGAAGGTTCTGTAGTTAGCCCCTTTATAAATGAGGACAGCTAGGCTCAGAGTGTGCCCACGTCACCCATTTTACAGATGAGAGCAAGAATGGCTACCTTGAGGAGTTGCTGTAATTATTAACACAAAGGTCCAAGTGCCTGGCAACCAGCAGATACTCCAAAAATATTTTTGCTTTATTATCAGGTCTTGTTATTCATTGGCTGGTATCCATCCACACAGTAGATGATCTTGTTACCTGACTTGATCCTTTTCTGGCACCTTACTGTGCACATTTTCACCCCACGCCCCCCTCGGCTTTTTGCTTTTAATGGGACAAGGAACTCTAACATGAGAAAAATCAAGCTTTGTCATGAGCTTCAAGGCAGTCTGGCCTCCCCACTCGGGCTCCTTCCCGTGGACCAAAGATTCTTCCCCCCAGAAAAAATCCAAATATGCAGCAACAGGAAGACCGTTGCATCACATCTATTCATTAATTGATTCAACAGATAATTAAGAGTGCCCACATATTTGCCAGCCTCCAAGAAGGCCTCCAGTGATTCTCACATCCTGGGATTTACACTATCACCAGGAGTGCAGTCATCTTGAAAGTGGGTCCTTCTGACCCAATCAAATGATGGCAGCCCTAGCCAGCATCTTGACTGTGATCTCATGACAGATTCTGGGCCAGAACCACCAAGTCAAGCCACTCCCCAGTTGCTGACCCACAGAAACCATGTGGGATAATAAATTATTGTTGTCTTAAGCCACCAAACGGGCTGATTTGTTACGTAGCATTAAGTAACTAACATGGTACTCAAAGGAATAATCACACAATAGTTTAAAGGAATGTTTGTGGGGGCACTGGGTGGCTCAGCTGGTTAAGCATCCAACTCTTGATCTCAGCTCAGGTCATGATCTCAGGGTCTGAGATTGAGCCCCGTGTGGGGTATGAGGAGTCTGTGTGAGATTCTCTTTCTTCCTCTCCCTCTGCCTCCCCTGTACCCCCCGGCTCTCTCTCTCAAAAAAATAAATAAAACCTCAAAAAAAAAAAGAATGTTTGTGAAAAGTTCTAATTAATTAGCTTGTTCAAGGCCATATAGCTAGTAAGTGGTGGACTTTGACTAGAACCCAAGACTGTCTGACTGTCAACTCACTTTTTCTAGCCACTACTCCTACTGCCTATAGACAGAATAAGAAGGAGATGCACCAAATTGTATGTTTTTTGGGGATTTTCTTCTTGTACTTCACACTTTCTACAAGGAACAACCACTCCATTAATAACCAGTTATTGTTTTTATAAGTCAAAATAAAACAAACAAAAAGGGTTCTTTCTTGCAGAATCCGAAGGAGCAAGGCAATATCTGCTCTCATTTATCGTGTTTCTCAAAGGGCTATCTATCGGCATTCAGGGTGAGATAATTCTTCCTTGAGAGTGTCTTCCTTGGATGCTGTAGGATTTTAGCACCACTGCAGCTGTCCACCAAATGCCCCATAGCACATACTGTAAGTGCCTTGCCAGCAACCCAGTCAGCATTCACCTCTCCAGCCAGTGCCACCAACTGCAGACACCTGTGACCCTCTGCCTGGCAACTTTCGCTCTATGTGGAGAACACACTTGGTTCCTACACAGGCATTGATGCCTCTGGAAGCAGCTAGAGTTTGGTGGCTCAACTGCACGCCCCCAACCTTCCCTGCCCCTCAGTTGCAATGACTCTGAAGGCACGTTCTGCGCTCCCAAAGTCCCCAGCAGGACTGAACTCCAGTTGCCCAGGCAGTAAGTGGCCTGATACACACCCTTTATCGCCTTCCCCATCTTGCTAACCCTCACCTGCCAGTGTTTTCTGGGACCACCTCCCAAAAACGTGCCTTGCCCTCAGATCCTTGTCTCAGGGTCAGCTTCCACAAAAATCAAGCCAAGGCAGCTCTCCAGACCAGTTAACACTGAAAAAGTTCCTACAACTTCCAAACACCCAGGCTTACTGCCTAAGAAAACATTTAAGTTCCACAGCTGCTTTCTAGTCAAAGACCTCTGGTTCTAAGAAAAGCCCATGGCGATGTCATTTCATGGAGAATCGCCTCCGCCCCCTCCCCCCCCCCCCCCCCCCCCGCAAAGTCCTTCAGACACACCCTCCGTGTCTGCTGCTCTCCCATTTCCAGCCATTTCAGCCCAGGCCTTCCTTAGGGTTCAAGAAACACTGATGATTTTTAGTGCAAAATAACCACACGGCTTTGGGCTTAGTACCACTCCAGGAAGGAAATAGTCATAATAATAGCAACACCAGAAGCTAACATTTATTGAGTGCTTGTCATATCCCTGAAAGAAGGTAAGACTTTACACAAATTATTTATTTTGGTTCTCCTAATGCAAAGAAACGTGGCTGCTTGGACGCCAAGAGTGCCTAGAAATAAATTCGAAGTGGGCCAGTTTCATTCAGTCGACAAAGATCTATTAGAAAACAATATATATTTATTAAGCATCCACTAAGTTCCAGACAATGTGCTAGGTCTAGAGGCATTAAACAGAGACCAAGTCATACAAGTTCCCTCTTCTCTCAGGAGCCACATTCGAATGGAGCATTGGGTTCAATCAGGATGACTTTGCACGCCTCCACCCCCAGGAGGACATCTGTCAATGTCTGGAGACATTTTTGTCATAACTGGGGAACGGGTGTGTTCCCGGCATCTAGTGGGTAGAGGCTAAGGATGCTGCTAAACACCCTACAATGCACAGGACAGCTTGCACAATAAAGAGTTATCTGGCCTACGATGTCAAAAGTGTCAAGGTTGGGAGACCCTGTAAGAGAGGAAGGAGGAGAGAGAATGACAAAAAACAAAAACAAACAAACAAAAAAAAAAAAAACAAAGAATTTCAAGACATGAAGCCTGAACTCGCGGCTTCCTCTCAGCTTTGGTTATCAATCTGTAAAACGCTACTTGGATTATATGAGCCCCTCGTGGGCATCCACAAATGGAGGCAGGGTCCTTTTTTTTTTTTTTTTTTCAAGATTTATCTATTTGAGAGAGAGGGAGGGCAAGGGGCTAGGGGCAAAAGGGGAGAGAGAATCTCAAGCAGACTCCACACCAAGCACGATCAGATGCAGGGCTCCATCCCACAACCACAAGATCACGACCTGAGTCAAAATCTGGGAGTCCGACACCCAGTCAACTGCACCACCCGGGCGCCCCAGGCAGGGTCCTTTCTTAAACCAGGGTGCCCATCACAGCAAGGAAGTGTGAAGGAAGTCAGAGATGAGCTCTCCACCTCCAGCACATGCCACAGCTCAGCCCGGTGCTGGGTTTGCCCAACTGCTATCTCTGTCAACCCCGCCCACCCTCCTTTTGTAAGGAGAGATGCACTGATGGGTCTTTTCAGTCATTTTACACATCTTATCATGTATTTATTACACCTCATTTCACAAAGGGTTTGAGGCGGCAAAGTAGATATAAACAAACAATCACACAACCTGACAAGGAAGGCTATGAATTAGAAGGGGGCGTGGAGGGTTTTTTGTGATGGTTGTTGTGTGTTTGGAATCTCTTCTCTGAAGAACTCCCCCTCAAATATGCCATGTACATAAACACACATAAACACACACGGGCTCAATAATGGTCCTGTTCAGTCTGTGAGACTTGGATGGAGCTGACTCCTCCCACCGCCAGCAGCGAACACATGATTCCAAATGACCAATCAGAGCACCACTCCACCTGGTCAAGGTGATTAGTGCAGGGATGGTCATATGACCTATCAGAGACCAATCAGAAACCTCTCCAAGGTTCTTTCCAACCTCGTGGAGAAGTACAGCTTTCCTACCCTCTGGGATCTAGAAGCTAAGGACAATGCTGGATTAGGGCTGCCACCCAGGGAGTGAGCCTGTCTTAAAAATTAAGTCAAGAGAAGCACATTAAATCTAGAATGGAGCACTGGGTGTTATACGCAAACAATGAATCATGGAACTCTACATCAAAAACTAATGATGTAATGTATGGTGACTAACATAATAAAATAAAATTTAAAAAAGCAAACAGATCTAGAGATGGAGCTCTGAGAACACTTGTTGAGACCCGGCCATGTCTGAAGGCCAGTGACATGGCCCACTGAATCCCTTTTCACTTGCATTAATTAGGCTTCTGTCACTGGAACCTAAAAGATCCTGACCTAGTACGGGGTATATACCAAAAGGAAAGCAAAATGGAAACCAGAGAGCAAGAGATGAGGGTCAATACAGGATTGAATTTGGTTGTATGCTTGTGGGTAAGCAAAGTGGAAAGGGTAGGCTGATTATATACATCATTTTCCTTTGCCCGTAATGAGAACATTGAAACTCCCTATGAGAAGCAAAGCTTTGTCCTAGCATTGGCTTCTCAAAGTACAATGGGCTTCATGGAAGGAAATGCCAAGATATGGAGATGATGTCCTCTTTGACGGACACCCTTCAGCAAATATAAGAATGGGATTTGCAAAGCTGCTATCTAGACTCTGTTGTGGATGCTGGGGGATTCATCCTTACATGGTTGGTCAACTTGATTCTGTGGGATCAGGAGGAAGGCAATGTGCTCCAACGACGCACATTTCTGAAGGTTCTTTCCACATGTGAACATTCCTGGAATTGGTTCTAGAACATTTCAGCCACTAATAATTCTCAGCCTGTTTCTGCCCTTTCCTGCTCAGAAATAAGCTCACTTCTACCAATTTCTGAAGGCTCTATTCTCCCCTACTGAGAAGGGAAGTTCAAGAGAGTGAGAATCTCCTGTCCTTCAGCCCTAAGATTGCACCGAGGGGTTTGCAGATGTCGGGGGGCTGTCCTCAAGAGCTTCCCCTGTCCTCACCTCCTGTCTCCATGATTAATGCAAGCTGTTACAATCTCACGTTACCATCAGGCTGTCACTGCACCGAGGATCTCCAATGGCTCCGACCCAAGTAACAGACTGTTCCAGAGTCTCTGTCCTCACAAAGAAAAAACAAAAAACAAAAAAATGCCATGTCTCTGAACTTGTCTGGGAGAAGTGATGATTTGATGAGGCACAGTCTAACCATGTATCATGGACACAGCCGGATTTGTAGCCAAGGATTATCACTGTGACACTAGGGAGGACAAGGTGTAGTTGTTTTGTTTGCTTGTGTTTGTTTTGTTTAGTTGGTTTTGCTGCCCTTGGAAGTGGGCCAGTGGTTTTACATGCAATGTCATTTCATCTTCATGGCAATCCATCAAAGTACTAGATAATAACACCACCATTTCCTATATAGCAGCAGGGAGAGGATATGTACTTTGCCCAAGGTCACACCATTAGTAAGAAGCAGAACCCACAAATTTGGACTTATGTCTAAAGGACACCCAAGCCCGTCCTCTGGTCTCTGCCTCAGACCCTGGAAGGTGGGCACCACCTTGCAGGAACCACAAGTGGGCAGAAGAACCCCCTGCCCCTGGGGTTCATCCAACCAAAAATGCCTTCCTTTTCATCGGGACCTTGTGTGAGTCACACCATTAAAATATGATATCTGGGAGGAGTCAACCTTTAGTTGAGCATCTACCCCTTATACCAGAGTCCAAATTAGTTACCTAGATAACTGGGACTCTTAAGAAAGTATTTTTCACAATATGGCCCAGGACCATCTATGTCAGCATCACCTGGCAGAAGGGTGAAGACTGTTAAACAGCCGTATGTCCCAGTCCCAACCCCAGACTTGCTCTCAGCATCTCTGCCCTGAGAGAATGGGGTTCAGCTGAGGGACCCTGTAGGTACAAGCCCTTGTATGTTGGGCATATGCCAGAGGCCTTGTCATTTCCATCATTTCTGTGATGCTTCATCGAGTATCACCATGAGGGCTAGGGGGAGCGTGCGCATGGGCAGGAGTAGGGGGAGGCGGATTGAGAAAGGCTGATGGAGGGGGAAAACATGAGCTGGACAGATTTAAGGATTCAAATCCCAACACAGCCTCTTGGCCGAGTAACTACCTCCCTGGGTATGTTTCCCACACCGTCTTCAAATTCTTATGCTAAAGCCCCAACCACCAAGGGGACTGTATTTGGAGACAGGGCGGGTAACGAGGTAATAAAGGGTAAATGAGACAGCAAGGGTGGGGCTCTAATCTGATAGCGCTGGTACCCTCTTAAGAAGGAGAAACACCAGCTACCTCTCCTCCACCACATGAGGACACAGCAAGGAGGCAGCTTTCTGCAAGCCAGGAGGAGAGTGCTCACTAGGAACCAAAGGGGCTAGCACCTTGATCTTGGACTTCCCAGCCTCCGGAACTGTAAGAAACAACTTTCTGTTGTTTAAGCCATAGAATCTGTAGTATTTTGTTATGGGAGCCTGAGCTGCCTCAGCAGAAATGGACTGTTAAGCGAAATAAACAAGGTACAAAGCTGTTTATAAATGTTAATAAACGCATAGAGGATCTTTGGGAGAATAGACAATAAACTTGTTAGAGTGGTTGCCTCTGAAGAGGACGACAGGGCACTGGAGGACAGGGGACACCTAGTGCTTACTTCACACCTATTTCTACTGCTTGATATTTTTTTCTCCATGTACATATTGACCTATTCAGAAAAATAAATACATTAATTTTTAAAATGCGCTCTATGTAAATGGGCAGAATACACTGCCCAGAGACCTAGGGAAGCTGTCCTTCTGGGAAATCTCCAGCTACGCAAACCACCTAAAATTCCAATAAATATGCCATGCAAGGGCATCGGTGGGCTCACACGGCATGGGGCACAGGGCTGTGGTTCACGAGAGGACCGGCTAATTGTATGAAGGTACGTGGCCATATTTTCTGCTCCAGGTTATAACAGTGACCTCAGAAGAGACGTCGTGGGGGTATGGAAGAAATAATTAAGCCCCACTACTTTACAGTCAGTCCACACTGTGCCGAGGAGTGGGCTAGTCGGCAGGCAGGGATTAAATGGTATCAGCTGTGGGCACCAACTAGGGGTTTCACAGAACCGTACATTGGAGCCCCATCCTGTGCAGGGGTCTGAGGCCAGAGGGAGCAGCTAAAATCATGTTCAGCCAGAATTCCCCGCAATGGCTGTCTCTCTGATTGAGCACCAGATGAAATAACTGGCTTGTGTTTAGGGGCCAAGTTACATGAAAAATGCATATCTTTAAATGCTAGAATCACACTCAGGAGAAGCTCGTGGGAAGTGAGTCTGTCTGAGGCAAAAGCAGACTCATGTCTCCCATCTTCCTTCAGCATATGCTCGTTGTGTGGAATGGTGACCAGAAATACCGACATTATTTATGTCCTCTCTCTCTCTCTCTCTCTCTCTCTCTGGCTCCCCCTCTCCCATTCACTTCTCCCCATCCCTGACCTGAGATCACAGAATTGAATGTGCATAGCTTAGAAGCACTCATGCCTGGCTCTCCTCTGTGGTAAGGTAAGAAAGCGTGGCATTGGACCGGCCAGCTCCCTCCTCCAACCATGGAAACTTAGAGAATTGTGATAATCAGATCCCAAATGCTCAAGCATCCCCAGTTTCCTAGCAACCCTCCAAACGCTTTGGTGCAGGGTTGGAAGGAGGATGCCAAGGCTAAGGTAGTGGCTGGTGTGTTCGAGATTGCTGGGAGAGCTTCCCCAAACTCTTCTCAAGGCCCTTCTCATCCACCAGCCCGCCAGCCCAACAAGACGGCTGTTAGTCAGACAAGTGATGTAAGGCAGGACGCGTCTGGTCAAGAACTCCAAGAGGCTGGGTTCGAAATTCCTTAAGCTGGACCTCAGGGCCTCCCATTCATCGGTCAGCGTCACCCCCCTCACTCCTGGTGCCATCCCGTCTGCCCCAGCGAGGCTCGCTCCTCGGCACCTGCCCCAGCTGGCTTCTGCAAATGGGCGCCTCCACGAGCCCGTGTTTCCACACATCTCCTTCCTCACCAACCACATCCTGCTCCCTCAATACATCCCACGTTTCCTGCCTTGATTTCCCTCCCCCATGAATAATCCCTTGGTGCTCACTTACGCCAACTTCTGCAGGAGACCTTCGATAAGTTTCATTATTATGCCTAATCAGAGGCACAAGGCAAACACAGCCCAGAAGGGCTAAGGCACAGGGAGGGAAAACAATGTAGGAAAAGCTGGCCAGGCAGCATCCGGAAGTTGGGAAAAGTGAGTGGGATGGAAGACGTGGACAGACAGCAGGGCAAATAATATCCAGAGGCTAGATCAGGCAGAACACTAGATTTGTTTCGACCTTTAGAGATTTGTTTCTCTTTTGGAATACTCAGCACCCATCCCCTACTTACTCTGCCCAACATCTCAGTTTCATTTTGGAGGCTCTCACCTCCTTTACTATGGGCGATCTTGGTGAGACCGTCATTCAAGGTACCTGCTCGCCCTCGTCAAGTGTCAAGCACGTGACTCAGTGTGGGCCTACCACACTCTCCCCTCGGACCTTAAACTTAAGTGGAGTGAGCCAAAGAGAGGAAAAGGTTACAACGATTGACATCTGCAGGGAATCTCTGCTAAGAGTATACCATTAGCTCACGCCACCAGCCCTGCTTAGAGCTGCCCAGGTTCCCACCATCCCAAACTCTGCTCTTCAGATGTGCCCTCAGTTTTATGAACCATCCCATTTTCTTCAAAAGAGCTCCTCTGTTACATGAGTCACAGGGCACTGATTTCTGCTGCTTGTAACCAAAACACCCTGATGCCGACTGACCCTAAACCTTGAAGGAGGACAGGGATTAGTATGCACAGAGAGGAGGAAAGAACATTATTAATAGCTTTGGCCTCCACTTCTTTTGTTAGGCCATTCTAAGGGGCGTGGCTTTTGACTTTGGAATGGGCATAAGGCAGGGCGCCTGGGTGGCTCAGTCGGTTGAGCGACGGCCTTCGGCTCAGGTCATGATCCTGGCGTCCCGGGATCGAGTCCCGCGTCGGGCTCCCTGCTCGGCGGGGAGTCTGCTTCTCCCTCTGACCCTCTTCCCTCCCGTGCTCTGTCTCTCATTCTCTCTCTCTCAGATAAATAAATAAAACCTTAAAAAAAAAAAAAAAAAAAGAATGGGCATAAGGCAGATTCCCTATCAACGAGGCCTGCCTGAGAGCAGAATGGATCGCCTGGGGACATAATGAGTTTACCACCAAAGAAGGGGATGAAGGAGGGCCAGGTTCACATTCACCCACAGCGTTCTTCAAAGCTAGCTCTCCAGATGTTATTTTCTCTACGGATCCATGATTATTATACAAAAAGATGTCTAGTAGATATATCAGGTTGAGAAACACGGAAATGAACAGCATTGTTAATGGCTTCGTAGCATTTATTCTGAGTCTCTAATGTGTTAATATGTTACCGAAAATCTCCAAGATGCAAGAGAGCATGAAGGTATTCCCAAATTTATTAGGCTAGGAAATGCTCATTTTGCAGAACATCTCAAAGGACTAGTGTTCAGTGGAACACCCACTGGGAAGCAGTATTACAAGGACAGATCAACCACTGAAACACCATACAATAGACGTAAAGCATGTAACACAGTGCCTAGTCACCGTAGGCTCTCAAAAATTGTAATGATAGTCCGTACTTAGTATCTCACTTTGCTCCCTCTCATTTCTGAATAGCATTTCTCTACATTTACTTATATAATCCCTTCCCTTCCCTTCCCTCACCAGACTTTAGTCCAATTGGGCTTCCTTTATGTCCCCAGGCATGATAAAGTATTTTCCTGCCTCGGGGCCTTTGCACATTCGGGTTTTCTGCCTAGAATACGACTTCCCCCCACTCATCACTTGGATGGTTCCTTCTCATTCGTTCTTAGGCTTCATTTTAAGTGTCACCTCGGTGATGCTAGCCTTGTTATTCTTGATCCTGTCACCTTCCTTGTTTCATCCTATGCATATCACAAATAATAATTCTTACTTTTTTGATCTCTTGAATATAAGAACAGTTTTCCACCACTCATGTGTAGACTCTAGAGGTCGGAGATGTGGCTTGGGTTTTTTGTTTGTTTGTTTGTTTTGTTTTTTGCTCCATTAACACAGTGTTTAGATAATGCAAGACAAAGGTCTGTGGAATGAATGTGTAATCCAGAAGTCATCCTCTATATAAAGGATATTGAACAATAGAATATGTCCCATTTTCAATGGCAGATTTACAAGAATGCATATGCGTTCTTCACATTGCCCTTTGTTACATCAACCATGATTGAAAAAAACAAAAACACACACAGGGTATACTATTAAGATACAGTCCTGGATTGGCATGCCTGCAGGAAACTAAAAGGGATGTAGTTCTGATGCATAGTTTTGTGGAAGTATGACTTGATACACATAAATAGCTTAGAGAACTAGAGAACCTAAAAGAACAAAAGGTTATCATATACTTCCAACTGTCCATTCATGTATTCATTCATTCATTCATTCATCCATTCAACAAAGGTATGCTAATCACCTATTATACATTCAAACACCACACGTTAGGCACTACACACTTGAGACCCTCCCAATCCATCAGTTTGGTTTATATTGCCTCATTTTATATTGCATTCATCTTCCCTCATTTACAAAATCATAAGTTTTTTTTTTTTTTTTGTTTTTTTTTTTTAGAGAGAGAGAAAACATGCATGTGCAAACGGCGGGGGTAGAGAGAGAATCTTAAGCGGGCTCCAGGCCCAGCACGCAGGCTGATGCGGGGCTCAACGTGGGGCTCGATCCCACGACCCTGAGATCATGACCTGGGCTGAAATCAAGAGCTGGACGCTTAACCAACAGAGCCACCAGAAGCCCCCCAAATTATAAGGCCTTCGAGGGGCTTTTATCCTATGTGTGGCAGAAATAGGGGCATAAATATATAGCACACAAGCCACAGCCATGGCTGATCAGTCTCACCACTCATGCCCACGGAGCTGGAATACAGCTGCGAAACTCCTTTCAACACTCCACTTCAGGCAGCAGCTAGTGGTCACGAGCGATAGCACCCAACAGGAACCCTAGGTGCCTAATCTGGGTGGAAGAAAGAGCCCAGGCTTTGCAGTCAGACCACGGTGTGTTTGAATCCATGTAGCAGAAGGATAGTCTGGGCCAGTTTACTCCGTCAGATATAGATAATCCTACTCACCTTCTCTTTGTTAAGAGAATTGAATGAGATAATATATTCGAAACACCTGCCACACAGCAGGTATCTAGTAAATGTTATCCGTGCTCAGAGAGGGTTTTCACATACAGAGTGATTGCTTAACAAAATGGACTGGCATGAACAGAAACCTTGCTGAAGCAAGCACAATGGGGCACAAAGACAGAAAACCAAGAAAATGTAACAACAAAAAAAAACAACTTCCTCCCTCCATCCCTTCTATCCACAACACAATCTATCCCATTTTTTTTTCCCATGCTTTTACTAAAAAGTATCCTGGGAAGCAGGAGATGCTCAAAGAGTTTGTGATTGAAAATCCTAAGACTGAATCTTTTGTTCTTAAGTGCTTTTCTTAGCTTGACCTGATTTTGCTCCAGAGATGAGGATTATAAGATCTGGTGGCATATTTGGGGCATTTTGGGACTCAGAGTCAAAGGGTGGGTAAATATTGGATCTTAACCATGGATAAGCCAGGGCTTAGAGCTTGCCATTGGATGATTGCCCAATTACAGGATATGAAATGAATCTGTGGGTCTGTTGTGATTTTTTTTTTCCTTGTACCCACCACCTCCTCCCTCTGGATTGTTAAGACTTCCTTTCAAGTATAATAATTAAATGTAGAACATAGCTGCTGGAGATAGAATACTCTGCTTGGCAATACACTTAAATCAATATTGTGATCCAAAGCAGGAGATTATTAACGTTACTTCGCCCCATCAGAGTTAAGGTGTTTTTTTTTTTATTACCCATATCAACACACCATAGTCACTGCATAAATATTAAACACACCCAATTCCTTCTTTAATTTGCTTTCATGCTGATGAAATTGAGAGTCAGCATGGATAAGACATTAACAAGGCAATCTAAGATCCGAAGAAGCTGAAAGAAATGGAGGGAAACGCTATTGAAAAAAAATCAATTGTGATTAAATCGGTCGACTGGACTCTGAAAGCATTCTTTGTGTGACATTTCATAATTTCCAGGTAATGCTGGAATATCTGTTCATGATCTTTTAAATGTGTATGCAACTTCTCTTAGCACATAATTTGGCATCTGCTAAACTCTGATAACAACACTGAAGGTTGAGTCCACAAGAAATCAAACCCCCATGGATTGACAAAGAAAAAGTAACAGTGGCAAATACCTGAATATGTGCCCAGGATTGTATTGTGACAGCATTCACTTGACTAATTCTTATAGAGCACCTACCATGCACCAGGCACCGTGCTGGGCAGGGGGGATACAAGTGGGGAACAAGACAGACAAGGTCCCCAGGGTCATGGAGCTGACACCTTGGTGGGGAAGACACAAAGAAAACTAGGAAACAAGATGACTTTAGGGAGTGAGCTATGATGAAAATAAAATGGGGACCTAATAGGGATGGTGGTAGGACTCTTTATACAGGATAGGCTACTTTTTAAGGGAAGGTTTCCCCAAAAGATAACAGTTTAGCCAAGACCTGAATAACAGGAAGGAGCATGCACTTGCAAAGATCTGGGGACAAGTGTCACAGGCAGATGGAAGAGCAAAAGTCAAGCTCCTAAGGTGGCAGTGATCCTGGTGTGTTCGAAGAAGAAAAAAAGAACTTGCTGTGGTCAAGTGAGATAAAGAGCAGAAGGACAAGAGCTCGGGCAGGTTATGTAGGATCTTGTAGGCATGTGAGGAGTTCGGTATTTTTTTTTTTTTTATTGCAGTGGAAATGAGCAATGGAAAGCTCAATTGGATAGTGGTAAGCAGGTAACGTAATTCAGGATGTAATGAAGTTAAGGTGAAGACCAGATGTCACTATACCCCCAAACTGCCCAATGCTCAAATGCTAGGTGGGGAAGCAAGAGCACTAGATCTGGAGTTTGGAGACTGGGGTTCTAGTCCTTGGAGATTGGGGCTGTAGTCACTTAGCATAGACCAGTCACAACTAGTTAAGTGGCAGGGCTTCATTAGTCTATTTACCAAATATTTACTAATTGCCTACTAGATGTTTAGGTGCAAATGTTGGGACCTAATCCCAGACCTCAAAGAGCTCACAGCCTAGTAGGATGAAATCACAACAGAATTAGCCCATTTATGCATATATTGGGGTATTCCTGGCTAATAGGCTACAATCCCAGGTGATTTTTGTAAGATTTAAACGAGATACACGCTTTGAAAACTATCATTTAGAAAATGTAGCTTTTGCCTACAGAAGTTCTTTCCATTGCAAGTGACAGAAATCCAACTCAAGCTGATTATGTTTGAAAGAAATTCATTCTCTTAGGTCACTAAAAATCTCACTTCAATTGTGGCTGGATCCAGGAACTCAAATAGGATCATCAGAACTAAACTCACTCTCTGTTGCCTTATGCATAATAGCTTTATTCTAGGAGGTTTTCCACATTGTAGTGACAAGATGGCTTCCAGAAACTCCAGGAGAACATCTTCTCTTCCTTGCAACCCTATCAGTAAGTTGTTTTCCCTCCAGTACAGCCACAAAATTGTGGACCTAGGTCTTACTGGGTCGCCTGCCTAGTCTTGAACCCATCACTGTGGTCAAAACAACTCTGAAGAAAAATAACAAAGTTGGATGATCAACACTTTATTATTCCAAAATTTAGAATACACTGTGGAAACAGAATACATTTGTTGGCTTATGACTGAGTCAAAAGCTCACACTTGGAGAAGGAGATTAGCTGCACTCAAAACCTAGATGAGAAATGGTTCCCCCAAAAGAAACATCAAGGTGCTGTTGCCCAAAAATGAGGCAATTTTAGGCAAGTAAAATTTATAGATGATGATTCAGTACTGTAGTTAAATTGAGGTGACCAGCTAACTAATCTCTGAATTCCTTTCTAGTGCCAAAATTCTATAAATCCATTCACTCATTTAGCAATACACACTGAGCACATACTATATGGCAGACAGTATCACAGGCACTGAAAATAGAACAATGAACAAAGTAGATGAAATTTAAGTATGTAAGTCATACATGATACATACACGTTGAAAGAAAATGAAATATTCTAGCTTACCTTGAATTAATATTATATGACTTAAGATCATGTTTGTATCTATAAAGGAGTTATTAAAGACAGAAGCAAGATTTTCAGTACTATATTAAAGATTTTTATAACTATATGTATGTATGTCACATTCTTGTAAGTAAAATAACAATAAATACATGTTTTAAGAAGCATACCAGAATCTAAACCTCTAAGCTAATTAGGGAACAAAAATGTTCACAGGGAACAATTTTTAAAAGCAAGTTTATGCAATGTCTTGGCTGTCATCAAAGAATTTTTTGATTGATGACCATCTTTGACTTTGAATATATGCACTAACATTTTCAAGTAATGTCTCTGAAGAATGAAACACTTCCTCCATTCCTTGTTACTACTCAATAAAGGAGGTCAAATACCACATGCTGCCCTTGCACAATTTCCAATTCATGGGCTCTAGGCAAGTCAATATTTTCTTTAAAATGTCAACAATGTCTAGGGCGACTGTGTGGCTCAGTCGGTTGGGCATCCGACTCCTGATTTTGTCTCAGGTCATGATCTCAGGGTCATGCGATCAAGCCCCATGTCGGGCTCTGCACTCAGCATGGAGCCTGCTTGGGATTCTCTCTCTCCCTCTGCCCCTCCCCACCTCCACCCGTGCTAAATAAATAAGTAAATAAAATCTTTTTTTAAAATGTCAAGAATATCTGAATATTTCAAAGAGTTTCGTTTGGATTACAGGTAAGGCATCAAACTAAACTAGTGCTGTACCAATTGCTATAAAGTCTATCCCTTCCCTTCACAACTTTAAGTCCATCTCAGAGAACTGCCAAGTAAACATGTATTTGTGACCAATTATTGTGTCCTAAATAGTCAATAAAATTTTTAAAACAGTGTTAATCTGATAAGTTTCATTATTGTAGAACTTAAAAAAAAAAACATACATTTTCCTGGTCCTCAGTTTCATTACTTGTAAAATGTAAAGAATGGACTAAGTATAATCTCTATGAAGTCATATATGTATAAACCTACCTACCTAAACACACACACACACACACACACACACACACACACACAAAGCCAATCTCTGTATCCCCAGCACCAACCCCCAGTATTTACTCAGTAAATACTCATTCAATGAGCAAACCATCTAAGGAATAATCAATGATCCCCCAAACTACAAATCCTTGTTCTCATTTTCAACTGATGGGAGGGAAAAGGAGAGAGAAAAAAATAAGGACAGGGGAATAAGTTTTTCAAAAAACTAACACTTCATTTGATTTCGGAACTGTATTTTATTTCAAGTATTTCTTACCGACATGTTGGGTGTTAAAATGCCCATACCATTTATGAAACAATGGTGATAGTATTTTGTAGTTATTTTTACCATAATTTCCCTTTCTTGGCAAAATTGAAAGTACACTATGTGGATCCCACAGTTCTTCAATCTCTTTACAATTTTTTTTAAAGATTTTATTTATTTGTCAGAGAGAGAGAGAGCACAAGCAGAGGGAGGGGCAGGCAGAGGGAGAAGCAGGCGCCTCGCTGAGCAGGGAGCCCGATGCGGGACTCGATCCCAGGACCCCAAGATCATGACCTGAGCCGAAGGCAGACGCTTAACCGACTGAGTCACCCAGGCGTCCCTCTCTTTACAATTTTTAATCATCTTTGAAACCAAAATTGGGGTGAGCCAAAGGCAAGATGATTCCTGAAGTGCCCTCAAGCTCCAAAATTCTAGGAGATAAACTTTTCTTGCTGGGTCGTTTGAACCATATAAGTGCATCCAGGGAGTGATTCAGCATCAGGGACAGATCTCCAAATGAGAGCCCATCTTGGGGGACAAGGGCTGGATTTAAATGCATAGAATACAGTGCAGGCTCTGCTTTGAACATGGCAGTCTTCATGTGAGCACACAACTCCCAGCCTAATACCTAAATTAATGAGTTTAAGTCTCCATTTAATGAAATATTCAGATTATGATTACACTTAGTTTCATTAACTGCATTCTCAGAATAATGTGATGGGGTTTCCTTTTCAACTTGTAATTAACTTTATTGAGAATTCTTATTGGAGTTTTTCAAGCAGCTTCCTAAAACCTTATTATAAATTATTTTAATGTATGTATTATGGTAGTAAACTATATTGCTTAATTTTGTATTAGCTGTTATTTTTTTTAAAGAAGAAAAAATTCAACGCTAATCTTGAAGAACAGCAAGCTGACTGAACTAAAAAGAATACTCTGAAAAGAATCTATATTCAACTCCCGACAGCTAATCCTGAAGTTTAGGTCTTCCTAAATATGGCACTTTTGTTTTCCTACTAAAAGCTGTGTGACCCTAACCAAACAAAATCCCCTTCTCCCTTTATACAATTTGTATAAGACTAATCAGACCTGCAAGAAAGACCTATATTCTTTTTCTTAAAGATTTATTCATGTTAAAGAGCAGGGGAAGGGGCAGAGGGAAAGAAGGAGAAGCCTCAAGTAGACTCCCCACTGAGCAGGGAGCCTGTCATGGGGCTCAATCCCAGGACCCTGAGATCACGACCTGAACGGCAATCAAGAGTCAGCCACTCAACCGAATGAGCCGCCCAGGTGCCCAGAAAGACCTATACATTCTAAAACTGAAACATCTCCCCTCGACCAAAGGCAAGGAAAATCAGTACATGAAATTTTTCTGCTTTCTTTCACTATGATTCTTGGAAAGTTGTTAGGGTGTATTGCTCTCTCAGAACGAAATATCAATTTCTCAAAAAAAAAAAAAAAAAAGGTCCTAATCTCTTCCCTCTCCTTCAACCCCAGATGTTTCGAGGAGGTCTCCTGCCTGCTCCCATAGCACCCTGACTTTTACTCCTACCATGCTTCTTTGCAATTACCTACTTCACTGTCCCATAAACTCCAAGAGAATAGTTCCTATTTTTGTCTCATCGATCCTCATACCTCCAATTCCTAATACACTGCCTGGCTCATAGCAGGATTATAGTAAGTATCAGCTAAATATTGATTGACTCAATGGAAATTTTAATGACAAGGAATCAGACAAATTGACTAAAATCTGAGTCCTCCAAAACAGAAATAGTGACTTTATCACAACTGGCCCATTTTCAAAGATTAGTAGAGTCTAATACAGTGATTCTTAGCAGAAATCAATAAATGAGGACAAGAAAGAGAAGAAGAGAGATAACTGGAGCATCACCCAGTGTAGGTCTTCGGGGAAGGTACAAGAAAGGTCATGAATAGAGTACAAAGCTTAAAGCCAGACAGAGATGGGTTCGTGTTTGGACCCATGTATAGGATCTGAACGCCTTACCGAATATGCCTGTGGCCTTGGGCAGGTTACTTAAACTCTCTGAGCCACAGTCTTCTCATCTATAACATGGCGGTGTGATACCTATTTCAATACCTGTATTTGTTTCATTTTTCACTCTTTTTATACCCACGCTAAGTGTCAAAAACATAGTAGGCATGTTGCATCATTTAATCCCGATATATAAATAGAAATGCTCTCCCAAAGAAACTGTGTCCAAGAATAGGCTTTCCTGGCTATGGAAGTAACAGAACTTGGCATCTTTTAAGCTAAACCAGACACTGGGGTGGGCACCTAGGCTTTCTTTACAAACAGTCCTACAGCTGCTTGGAAGCACTTTGGAAAAGCAATGCAAATTTAATTAGGCAATGCCATGTGGCCAGCATTAGTAGCAATTTTTGAAAATAGCCCAGGAGGTGGTAGGTTTTGGGTTTTTGTTTTGTTTTTGTTTTTTTTTTCTTTTAAGGGCTCTGTTGCTCTGTTGCTTGCACACACACCCTCACACACACACCCTCATGCATACACAATCTCATTTTCTGGGTGGAAACAAAAGACATGTTTGAGACCATACAGATTCCTACAGGCCTAGACTGCCACTGTAAATATAATATTAAAATCAATATTCCTAACAGAACAAAAGCTCGTGTGTTTCAACGAGAATTGAAGGAAAACATAAGACAGGAACAAATGTCTAAGAATGGTACAGCTGCTCCATCAGAGCTATTTCCTTGGGAAGAAATTGACAGATTCTTTAGTTCTCATTTGCATCAAAAACATTAGTAGTAACAAACACACACACGCACACACACACACACAGATTGTGTTATCAACTGACACACAGAGTGAAAACATTTTCACTTTGAAATATCAAATGCACGAGGAATTCGTGCTGGTGTATATCATTGTCCCCTCGTTAATGGACCACATTAGCACTAATGTTCACTCGTTCCACAAATAATAATGGTAGCGACCAACATTTATATGTTACCAGCCATCATGCTAAGTTCATTATATGTGTTAATGCATTTAATCCTCCCAACAATCTTGTATTTTGCTCCTTTTATAGTATGGGACACCGAGGTTCAAAAAATTAATTTTTCCAAGATTACATAGCTAATAGGTGAAAGAGCAGATACCCAGTTCAGTTACCCAAGACCTGCCAAGCCCATATTCCCCACTCCCTCAATGCACTTATCACGAAGTCACATTGGATATGTTTAGCGGGCACCATCCACACATCAGAGACTCATCTGTAACACTGAATACTTCAAGAGAAAACCAGAACTCTTGATCTAAAACCACACAAAATTGACTCAAACCATTGCACTTGTTTTTAGCTACAAATGTTTTTAGCTAGGGGCGCTGGGTGCCTTAGTTGGTTAAGCGACTGCCTTCGGCTCAGGTCATGATCCTGGAGTCCCAGGATCGAGTCCCACATCGGGCTCCCTGCCCAGCGGGGAGTCTGCTTCTCCCTCTGAACCTCCTCCCTCTTGTGCTCTCTCTCATTCTCTCTCTCTCAAATAAATAAAAATCTTTAAAAAAATGTTTTTAGCTAATTCAGTTATAGATCCAACCCCTAACTCTTATTAACTCTATAATTTACTGACCCATGTGCCAAAACCGTAATAGTCATAGGTCCTCAGATGGAGCAGTTTTAGCCCGCCCAACTGTGGAAAAGAATGTTCACATTTCAGAAACAAAGAGCGTTGGTAGCTGTGGCTGAGTTGAAAAGAGTTAAAGCCTCACAGGAGTTGGAATTAGCCAAGTTTCCTCAACATTCAAAATCCCAAGGGTCCTGCTAACAGTAACAGGTTCCAGTGGGCTTCTTATGGCACATAGGCTTGAGATTCATCCATCCATGCATGTGTCCATTCATTCAACAAACATCTATTGAGCACTGTGTCATCTCACAGGAGATACAGGGGTGACTAAAACAGACACAATCCCTGCTCCCACCCCAAGAAAGCTTCAAACGGCAATCTCCACCCCACTTCTCAAGCATGACCTTCTTGGAGAATCCGCCCCACCATAGTCATGAGAGGGGCCAAGATACTCTCCACCACATCCAAGTGATTGAACCAGAGTCAGACAGTCGATCCAGAGGAAGCCAGGTCACTGGCTAGTCAGAAACTAATCATATTTTGTCTCTCTGAAGAATATGAACTAAAAGACACAGTGATTACGTGCATTAAAGACAAAAGATCATGATGCTTTATTACTCACTCCACCTACTGAAGTCCCAAAGGTGGCCCTGATTCCCACCCTTCCTGAGCCTATATATTCACCAGAAGATACCCCCATGTGTATCCAACAAAGTTCAGGCTATGTAGTCAGACAGACCTGGGTGTGAATCCCACTTCCTCTATTAAACTAGGACACCATGGACAAGTTCTTTCACTTTTAATTTCATTGTGGATATTTTCAAATAGACACAAGAACAGAATGAACCCCTATGCATCTGGCCACCCAGCTGCAATAATATTCTCCCCCTTCTGTTTCATCTGCCATCCCCCACAATTTTATGTTTTCCTGGTGATTTTTTTAAAGTCAACCCCAGTCATCGTGTTAGGTGAGTTCCTCAGTTTCCATGAATCTCAGTTTTCTCCTTCATAAAACAGGCATAACAGTACCCCTTCCAGGGGCTTTTTCATTCACTGGACAAAAATGTACAGGGCTGCTGTGGTGAGCCAGCCCGGTTCCCACAGCATGTGGGGCGGCTATGAAAATACACAGCATTTGTTCTCATGGAGTTTATGTTGTAGGCATAAATAATGAGGAAGACAATTCCAGAGGGAAGAAAAGTTACAAAGAAAATAATGGGGAAATGAGGAACAGTAGGTGACTTGGGGGTCAGAGGGAAACATGGAAGTCCTCTCCAATGAGGCAGCTTTGGGGGTAAGATGTAAAAGGCTGGAAGCCTGGGAGCCGGGTTCTGTAGGTGGGAAGCACAGCAAGTGCAAAGATCCTGGGGCAGGGATGAGCTAGGCTGTTTTGAAGGTTGTTTTCAGTACAAAACGAGCTAAGGCATCCAAAGTTTTAACACAATGCCTGGCACATAGCAAGTGCTCAATAAATGTTAGTTACTGTTCCTCCTAAGGAAGGACTCCACAATATACTCAGCACACTGGATTATATTTTGGAAATAGCTCTCTTTCCTACAGTGCCAACTGACCTTTGGGTTCATCTAGCATATCCTTTATTAACTTCAGCTCCTAAGGGGAAGACTTCCCCATTCTGCAAACACCTATCCCAGAAGGAGGGGTCATGTAGTATAGTGGTTACAACACAGACCTTAGGGTCTGACTGGCCCTGTTTAAATCCCAGCTCCAACACTGAGTAGCTGTATGAACTCTGGATAAGCCATTTAACCTCTCTGAGCCTCAGCTTCCCCACCTTTATGAGGTGAAAATAACAGTACCAGCCTAATAAGGTTTTGAAGATTCATTGTTTTGGGGGTTTAGAACGCTGTCTATATAAGTTGCTGTTAACATTTCGCTATCTTACATATGTTTGAATCTTATACACCTGCCCTGATTAGGAAATTCCCCCGATTTTGAAAAGATATTTAGGAATATCTGGACAAGTGCCTCCAAAAGTCACGTAAATGACACCCAGGTACCTTGGTAAATGTGGACAAATGAATAGAAATCCATTTGGCCCTAGACATGAGCTGTACAGCATCTTCAGAAGCTAAACCATGGATCTGCTTTGCATCTGGTTCCTTGTAAACCCACTTGGGAATGGTTCTGGGGCAGTAGGGGGTGGGGTGAGGCTGGAAAGGGAGCCTGGTCTTTTTGATGGATTCTCTATCCTGAAACATCAAGTTACCACTTCTCCTCAGTTCAGGGTGAGATCTCACCTTCTCAGATTATGCCGCTAAATAAACAGGGGAACATTAATCCAATTCCAAAGAGGGGTCGCGTGTTTGGGTGGAACCGGAGGGTACTCTGTCCAACAAGTCTATGTGAGAGCACAGTCGGAATATCAGCTGGTTCTATTCCAACAGTGACCAGGTGAACAATTTTCTGTGGCTGTTTTTATAGACCCTGGGAGACACTTTTTATACTATGGCAATAAAGGCTTTGTAATTGCTGCTGACTTATTTAGGGTTGTTTTCAGTCTTTACCACATCATTAAACCATACGGCCAACCAAAATTCTACTATCAAGTTTACTGTACTAAATACAATGCGGCATCCTGGAGTGGATCCTGGAACAGAAGAGGGACATAAGTGAAGAAATATCGTGAAATCCGAACATTATCTACAGCTCAGCTAAAAATAACATACTAATGTTGATTTCTTAGTTTTGACAGGTGTACACAGTAATGGAAGATGTTCACATTAGGGGAAAGTGGGTGAGGAGTATACAGAACTCTGGGTGTTATTTTGCAACCTCTCTGTAAATATAAAAGTATTCCAAAACCAAAACTGCATTTAAAAAAAATAAAGCGCGCTGTTAACACAAACGAGTTGAGAGACGTTGATCCAAGCTCTCTCCTTGTATCCACAGTCTTCAATCCCATCACCCATCCTTAAGACGAAAGGGAGCCTATATTTACCCTGCACTCCCAGAAAGGATGGGGAGTGTCACTGGCAGGCTGTGAGGCTGGGGTGGGGGAGACAGAAGCACGTTCATAGCACTTGAGGACAAAATGTGCCTTCAAAAGCAAACTATAATTACACAGAAGCTGAGGAGCGTTTGCGAAAAATCACTATCTCATCTGAATCTACATCCTGTTCATCAAAGAGGTCGAGGCCCTTTTGATTATCAGACTAAATATTTTTAGGCAATACCACTGAATGCCTGGAAAGAACATGAACGGCATCAGCTGAAGAAAAATCCATCTTCAGATAAAAAGGCAAGTCTTGCATATCACAGGAAAAATCTACCATAGGAAAATTATAAAGGAAAAGTGGCAAAATTTCCCCACATTGAAGCTTTCCGCCCCCTTCCATTTGCCTCTACCCTAGTCCTTCCCCACTCCCTTCCTCCTAAATAGCCACTGACTTTGGATCCTCTTAGCATGTGACCAAAGCATAATGGGAAGACCAGAAAGGGGTCTAGCATTAATATTAAGATGAAGAAAGATAAATAGATGGAGAGGAGGATTCCCTTAAAGCTATGTCGAGCGGGTCACTGAATAGAGATAAAAATGACATTCAAGTTTGGGCTATCAAATTCCCGGTCAAATCTGGTCACTTGAATGTTTAGTGAAGAACACCCCAACAATGGCATGATGGGCCCCTTTTTGGTATATCACAAATGGATGCATTTTTGTTCCATTTGTTGTAATTGTAAATCTTCACAGTTCCCACAATGTCCAGAAAAGGGTTTTATATTCAATAGGTGCGTTCTCATTCTGGCACCAAGAGCTGGCCTAACTTCTCAGTTGGACTGGATTCCTTCTCTCCTAGTTCTCTGTGGGTCAAAATGGACTCTAGCAACTGCATGGCTTCTTGAACCCCTGACAACTGATAAACACCAGTCATCGAGGCCTATCCTTTCAGTGAACTCCCAAAAATCATTCCTTCTCCTGAACATGTAAATTTTCCCTATGTCTGTAATATATAAATAGCTCCTGTGAATCAATAAAAAGACAAAATCATTACAAGGAAGCCTATCATTACTACAAAGTACTGCATTAGTTACAAAATTGAACTGATTAGTGGAAATCTGTGGAAGGGCTATATGCTTATTTTCCAGATGTTCCCAAGAATTCTAGGAAATAAGAACTGGATCAACCCAGCAGCAAATTAACATCTTGTTAATGCAAGAATGCAATGTGGGAATACACCTGGAATTCCCTTCTGTAGTCTACCAGGAATGCTGTGGTATACTTCTACCCAGTAGAATATTACAAGATACATTTCTTCTAATTAGCATAAGTATCACTGATTACTGAGAGACTCAGATACAAACTAAAGGCAAGAATCATAAATAAGCCCAGTTAGTCCGTCACGAGAGACTTCTGAATTACTCAGTTCCCGGACACCCATCTCTGAGCAGTAACTTGTTTTCAGTACAACTTTAAACAAAAGTCCCTTACTGAAACAGATTCATTAATGTTCCTTGCCCTTTTGCCTGATGCAATGATGAAACGCGGGGGACTTCAATGAGTTTGTTATTCCATTTGAGTGCTGATTCAAAAATCATCCTAAAGATTGAAACTTCACATGAGAAACTTGTTAACAGTCACCTTGTATAGCCAGGGACTCAACACCATTTCAACTCTGTCTCCTCCACGATGGCATTAGCTCACGTACACCTAGGTTCAACTTATTTCCCGGTGACATCTGAAAGAGACTGTGCCTATTTCCATCAAAGCCAGAACTGGGCTCAGCAACCGCCCTGTCAGAGTTGGTACAATTTACCGTATCTTTCAGGGCTGTGAGATTCAGTCATAAAACTTCCAAATGCTGATGTATTTGGCTCTAAAATGTGGCTATTTCTCATGCCATTCTATGACCGGGTTCATAAATAAATAATGTCGAATTATTTAATACAATGACACCTAAGACATTCTATTTGGTAACCCATTTTCAAACTATGTAAACGTTGACTTTACAAATATACCGCAACATTTTTCCAAGGCTATGAAAAATTATCACCATGCAGAATCAAAGAATTTCTATCACCTCTATCAAACGCCACAGATTTATTCCACCAACCATCGAGCATAAAAATTTGTGGCCAAACAGTTGAAAACGATGATTCAGCAAATAAAACAGTGCTGCAACTCTGCTAGTGGAGTTTCAGCCAAGGCAACCCAGCCTCTAAAATGCATGATGTTTTTAAGAGCCTCCAGCCACAACTAAATGCATCTTTTAAATTGTCTGGCTTTTGTTATTTCAAACCAAGCCCTCCACATTACTTTAATGTGGGGGTTACTTGAAAACATAATTGCTAGGAATAAACACGGTAGTACCCTACTGTCAAAAACTAAACAACCTTGCTTCCCCTCCTCCCATTAGTCAGTACATCAGCTCCATAACGTATATTGTATATAAAGACCTTTGAAAGGAAAGGAAAATTGAGGGACCATCCTGAGATCCCCAAGTATGCTCTGTCAGCTCAAGAATACCTATGTAGCATTTGTCCCCCTGGCAGAAAAATGGAAGGGAATTTGCTACTCTGAGTCGCATGTACACACCCCAAACCAACATAACCACAACGGAACACACCACACACAAACATGTATGTGCACGTGTGTGTGCATACACACACAGGATAGTTTGTGATTTATTTTTGCCAAACTCTATTTTGATGAAAAAGAGATCAAATTCTTCTGAACTACTATCTGTTCATGGAAAACAGTATGAAACCTAAAGATCACAACTGGTCTACCTCAAGAAGCAAATAAGCAAATGGGCCATTGGTTCACCGATTGCCCCATCAAGATGAACCAATAAAATGGGTTATTGGGCTAAGAGATCAACTATCTCAGATGAATCAACCAAGTAACCCATTGGTTAACGAGGTACCCAACCATCATGAACCAACCAAGAGGGCCATTCGTTAACAGAACCAACTGTAGGAAACCAACCAAGTGGAATCACTCTTTAACCGAGAAACAAACCAAGTGAAATCTGATGAAGCCAAACACAGCTTCATCCTGGAGAGATGAAATCAAACTTCTAACTCGCCAACAAACAAAAAAGCTCTTGATGAACCCAAACACAGACCATGAAATCTAGACATGTGATCACTGTATGGATCACCAAGTGGGGCTGGGAGTGGACCGCACGACTATACTTACGAAGATTATTTATGGGGGTTCTGGTATCCATGTTTTCATAATGCTGGACATGAACCACAATGTTGAGGTCCCTCTCCATGTGGTCAGTGTTGCAGTGGCCCTGTGGCCTCATGACATCTGCAAGGGCCCTGAAAGAAGAAAGAATTTCAATCTGTTCATTCCAAACACAATGACTGGCACCTGCTGTGCTCAGAGCCCTGGGCTTATGAAGACGAGGCCCCTGACTCCACGAGCTGCCATTCTAGTGAGGGGTTGGGAGGGAGAAAAGGATGTAAGGGAGTAAAATGGTCACTGCAATTAGAGGTTACATAAGGACTTCGTGCAAAACAGTCCACATGCTCCTCACAATAGCTACGTAAGAGCAGTATCACCCACCTTGCTGAGTTGTTGAGAGGATTCAGTGAAGAATCTAACATGTCTGCACCCCATAAACTTAGTCCCCCTTCATAGCTAACGCTAGATCCCACACTTCATGTAGAGCAATGGCCCACTATTAGCAATAAATAGCATTTATGGAGTACTTACCATAAGCCGGCCCCCATGCTAATCACGTTACAAGCCTTAATTCAACTAAGTAGCATACGAACACCTTCTGAGGTTTATTAGTCCTTCTTTACAGATGAGCAAACATAGGCTCAGAGAGGTAAATTAACCTACTGAAGGTCACACAGCCAGTTGGACAGGGCTGAGCCAGACCCTACGCACAGCTCGGCATCCTGCGTGAATTGGGTTTCCTGCAGCTAGGGAGGATATGGTGTGATCCAGCCACGCCCCTTGTTGGTGCCCCTCTTGATCAGTAGCTGGGATGAAGGGAAAGCATACAACCCGAGTCACCTACTGTGTTTTGGGCCTTTCCCGTTTACCATCATGTTTAATCTCGCTGACGCTTACCCAAGGGTTGATATTTTTTACTATTATTCAACAAATAAGAAAACAAGGTGAGAGGTGTTAAGGGACTATATTAGTTTCCTGGGCTGCTATAACAATGTACCACAAACTAGGTGGCTTCAAACCACACAAATTATGGGCTCACAGCTCTGGAGGCCAGAAATCCAAAATCAAGATATTGGCAGGGCCACACCCCTTCAGAAACCTACAGGGAGCCTCCTCCCTTGACACTTCCTGGCTTCTGCTGGTTGCTAGAAATCTCCATCTTCCCCTGGTGGGTCTCCCACCGTCTCTGTCTTTTAAGGACACCAGTCATACTGGGTTAGAGGCCCACCCTGCTCCAGGATAACCTTGCCTTAAATCACGACATCTGCAACGATCCTATGTCTAAATCAAGTCACATTCCCAGGACCACAAGACCAGGACTTTAAAAAAGACTTGTTTTAATGGGGCGGGGGGGGCGGGGGGGGGAGGGGGTGGAGCAGGGCTGGCACCCAATTCAACCAGAACAGTGACCTTCACAATTAGACGTAAACTTAGCCAAGCAGCTCAATGTTTGCACACAGAACAGAACAGAGATAGCTGTCAAAGAGACATCACTCCTGAGGTCAGACCTCACCAACACATTCACTTTACCTGCTCTCCATTGTATCTTTGTTTAGATAGGATTATCCTGCAACGGTATAGACCGTTGCAGATATCATTGCACAGCTGTGTATCTTTGACATGAGCAGTGTTTTTGCCATAAACCTCATGGTTTCTTTCTCTTTGCACAATCTGAGAGCTATAGCCCTATTGCAAAATGTGAATCTCCTTCATGCTGTGGTTTCACGGTGAAGTGGCAGAGCACCCGCCCTGCTTATCCATTTCCCTGGTTAGGGGAACCTGGATGGTCAGTGACACCCCCCCCGCCTCCGTACACAACCCTGCAGTAAGCATCCTCACCCGTGCCTCCTCTCCAGGGTCCACTCCCACAAGCAATACTGCCATGATCTCAGATCCATCAGGATGCTCTTAACAAACCAGAACCCTCTGAATCCCCATCAAGGGAGAAAGAGAAGCAAGGTGAGCTCTTTGAGTGAGGCCCACACATACCACTTCTGAACTCAACAGGCCCAGTCTGCGGGCTGAAATTTACCCCCACCCCCCCCCCCCCAGAGCATCGATTCTCAGATAGTGGTCTGCCAACCAAGAGCAATAGCCTCCCCCGGAGCACGTGTTAAAATGCAAATTTTCAGAACCACCCAGACTCACTGACTCAGAAACTCCAGAGCCCAGGCCACCTGCGTTTTCTGCTGCACATTCAAGTCTGAGACTCTGTTAGGGTAACAGAGGCCCCGAGCTTGGGGGAGTGGTTGCTCATGGGGCAATGAGATAATGGAGAACTACAGGCGGCAAGAAGTGTCAGATGTGAGATACAGGGAACACAGCAAGAGTCCCATGTGAATTAGAGGAAAAGATTGAGTCCTCCAAGAGACAAGAGAATAGCAACTGCTCCCATTCATTCATTCGTTCATTCACTCAACAAACATCTATTGCCTACTCTGTGCCAGGCACTATTTAAGACTCTGGGAACACAGCAATATGCAAGATGAACAAGACCACTGCCTGCTTGGAGCTTATATTCTAGGGGACAGGATAAGAAATATGCATGTTAAATAAGTCAACAAGAGCTGTGAAACTTAAATACACAAAAGTGTAACAGGATCAAGAGACACCGGTGCATAGCAGCGTTATTCCAAACAGCCCAAAAGTGGAAAACAACCCAAATAAACGAATGAATGGATAACCAAAATATGTGATATGAGCTGGAGTATGACTCAGCCATGAAAAGCATAAGGTATTGACGCCTGGTACAACATGAATGGAACCTAGAAACCTGATCCTCTGCAAAAAAAGCCAGACCCAAAAAGCCACAGAATGGATGATTCTATTTATACGAAATGTTCAGAAGAGGCAAATCCATAGAGATAGAAAGTAGATGAGTGGAGATGGCCAGGGGCTAGAGAGAGGGAGGACTGGGGACTGGCTGTTGCATTAATGTATACGGACTTTCGATAATGAAAAGGTTCTGGGATCAGAGCGGTGATGGTGGTTCAACTCTGTGACTATGCCAAAAATCACTGAATTGCACACTTTCTAAAAATTCTAAATAAACAGAGAAAGAGAGATAAAAGTGATCTGGAAAAGCTTTCCTGAGGAGGAGACATTTGAGTTGAGCCCTGAATGGTGAGAAGGTGGTCACATAAAGATGATGGAAAGAACCTTCCTGGCAGAGGGAACAGTGAGTGCAAAGGCCCTGAGGCAGGAAAGAGATCAAACATTTGAGGTGCAAGAAAGAAGGCCAATGAAGCTGGAAGATGGCCAAGAAGGAAGGGAGCATTCAAAGTGAGGATTAACCTACCCATTTTATGGAGCAAAAAGCTGCTCAAGTTAACCCAGCTCATCAGTGCAGGGACCAAGATACAAACCTGAGTGTCCCTAACATCAGAGCTCGGCCTCCTTCCCCGCTATGTGCTGTAAGCAGTTTCTGAAACTCAACAGGGCTACGAGAAAGGAACGTTTGAGGCAAAGGGCACATGCCCTCTAACTCTAATTTGCCTTTTTCCCTTCTAAACAGGTTCTTCATCATGAGCTTCAAGAGATCTGTGAACCCCTTTGGAATTGAATGGAAATTTTGTGCCCATAGAACAAGAAGCCATAGCTTTCCCCAGATTCTCTAAGGAGTCCCCCCCCCAAAAAAAAAATTCCAAAGTATTCAGGCTTTCAAGAGGTTAGCAAAGTAATTTATCAGGACAAGCTACCATGAACTTGGTCGGCACTGCTTTCTACAGATCCCCTGGGCTTCTCCTGAGTGCTGAAATTCTTGAAAATCCACCGCAGAAGCCAAGGCTGCTTTTCCCCCAAGGCAGCCCCTCATAGAGTGTGCAGTGGAAATGACAGGTTCCTAAGAGGCCTCCATATCCCGGAAAAGCAGTCTGCAAGGTATGGTCTGCTTCCTCCAGGGACCACATAAAATGATTTGGCATCAGGAAAGGAAATCTGAGAACTTGTGTGTGTGGTCTTTAGTGGTTCAAGGAAGAAGTCAATGTAATGTTGTGTATGGATGCTGGAGCCCACCCTTGAAAAGCCCATGTCGGACAGTGAGAATCAGGAACCTCAGGCCCAGGAGGGCGACTGGTAACAGCACCATCATTGGGGTGCATTGCCTATACTGCAGCTCTGGGCACCCTGAAAGGGGCTATGCAGATAAATTACCTATCTATGAGTAGGCTAACCATCACCGAGCAGGCCTGTGGCTTAAAAATGCCCCCCACCACAAAACCACAGCCTGAAGATAATACTAACAGAGCAAACCCAAGAACACAATAGAGTCAACTCTCCCCCTCTCTGCAACAGCTAGCTTGTCACAAGGTTAAAAACAAAGATTGTCTATTCAGATCAAAGCAAAGTCAGCCAAAAACAATCAAAACTCTCATGAGAAATATTCAAAAAATGGATTGCTTATTAATGATGAGCTTCCTCAACCTTTGAGATATTCGCTGATGGTTGCATGACATCATCATGCTTAGCAACACATTTTAAGGTATTTATTGTACCTTCAGCTCAGTTTGAAATTTGTTTTCATATATGCTTTATCATGCTCCTAAAAGCTGTTCACGGGTATGAGCACATACTTATTAGTAAAACAAATGGGCGTGTATTAGGGCACGTACTAAAAAACATAACACGTGTACAAAAGATACAATAAATAAAGGGGAAGAACCAACTATGTGCTGTAAGCCAAACAAATTCATGGGATTTGTCATCTATTTATGGCAAACAGTTTGGGTGCTTCTCAAACAAAGTGCATTCATGTTACCTAGGGGTCTTATTAAAACGCAGATTTGGGTGGCTCAGTCGGTTAAGCATCTGCCTTCGGCTCAGGTCATGATCCCAGGGTCCTGGGATCGAGCCCCGCATGGGGCTCCCTGCTCGGCAGGGAGGCTGATTTTTCCTCTGCCTGCCGCTCCCCCTGCTTGTGTGCTCTTTCTCTCTCTCAAATAAATAAAATCTTTTTTAAAAATGCAGAGATTCAGTTTCAGCAAGTCTGAGGCAAGGCTAGAGATCCTTCTGCTCAAGCTCCCAGGTAATGAAAATGTCGTTGCTCTACGTCAGACTCTGAGTAGCAAGATCCTAAAAGTACTACGACTGTCAATTTCTAGTGTCAACTTGACTGGGCCACAAGGTGCCCAAATATTTGGTCGAAAGCCATTCTGGATGTGTCTGAGAATGTGCTTTTGGAGAAGATGCACGTTTACATCAAGAGACTAAGTAAAGCAGATTGCCCTCCACCGTGTGGGTGGGCCTTGTCTAATCAGTTGAAGGCCTGAATAGACCAAAAGGCTGACCCTCTCCTGAGTAAAAGGGAATTTTCCTGCTGGACAGCCTTCAAACTGGGATGTCAGTTCTGCAGATTTCAGAGTCGTTAAGGGCAAGTCCACATAATGTCTCTCTTCCTTGATATCCCTTCACCCAGTTCAGAACAATTACGTGGAAACGCTGCCATTTTTGAAGTCAGATGATTGAATACTAGCAATTTTATAAGGTTCAATTTAGTGTCCATTTTCTTCTAGATGTACTTATGTGTTATTTGTCTTGAGCCATTTGACTGTTGGCTCTGTGAGTGCGGGAATTGTGTCTGTACAATAAATACCTATTACACGACTATGTGAAAGAGTGAATAAATAAAAGAAGAGATACTTTCTTATGTAAACCAGGATGTCAGAAAGTAGAACTCCTCTGTGCCAGATACTGTCCTGGGTGCTGAGGATACAACAGCAGAAGAGACTTTAGTGTCCCTGCACTCCTTCCTGTGGACAGTAATGCAAAGAGAGAGATAATAAACTAGCAAACCAGTAAATGAGTAAGTTAATTTTAGGCTATAATGTGAAATGAAGCCAAAAACACCAAGCGATGGGCGGAGGGGCGGGGGCAGTGGTAACTGAGCCTGGGTGGTCAGGGACGGCTTCTCAGAGAAGGTGATATTTGAGCTAAGACCTGAATAGTAAGAGCCAGCATGTGAGGTCTGATGGAGGAGAAGAATTTGAGCCAAGCCAACACAACAGCTCCAAGGTAGCAATGAGCTTGGTACATTTGAGGAACAAAA
Organism: Eumetopias jubatus; assembly: GCF_037043125.1. Taxonomy (NCBI): domain Eukaryota; kingdom Metazoa; phylum Chordata; class Mammalia; order Carnivora; family Otariidae; genus Eumetopias; species Eumetopias jubatus. Next base: position 79,511,542 of record NW_028274818.1, on the reverse strand, counting down.
AGAGAAGGCTGTGTCCCTTTACTTTCCAATTATAGTGAGCAAATAAAAGACCCCAACATTTCCAAACAGAGCTCAGAGTCCCCGCATCTTGCTTCAAAGCTTCCAGGAGTCCCAAGGTCTGAACTATGTTCTGACATTTAAACACTTGAATAGGATTCCTGAGCATTTCCTCTCCTATCAGAAACATCTTTTATTCTTTAGAATGCAAGGGCAATGGGCAGGAGGTAACTTTCTGGAGCGGTGGTGATACAGGTGTAGATGAAGCTCATCCAACTGCACTTTGCCTTTTATGGTGTACATTATACCCCAATGAAGGTGACTTCTAAAATGCAAGGACTCAGGGGCACCTGGGTGGCCGACATTGTCGGTTCAGGTCATGATCTCAGGGTCGTGAGATCGAGCCCCCCATGTTGGGCTTCATGCTGGGCGTGGAGTCTGCTTAAGAGTCTCTCCCTCTCCCTCAGCCCCTCTCCCTGCGTGCTCTCTAAATAAATTAAAATAAAATAAAATGCAGTACTCAATGCCCAAAGAGAAGCAAACATATTTTGCAAGGAAGAAGAATTTATAAAGACTTTTCCATGGCCAACAGGATATGCATGCAAGGGATTCTCTAACCTGGGGAGCTGGTCGAAGCCACAGGATAAGCACAGACGTGCAGCAAGAGGGGAAAGCTGGAAAGAGAGAGAAAAGGCAAGAGAAGGAAGGACATGTATCACTTGATGCTATTTCTTTGCAAGGGACTCCAACTCTTGCAAAGCGTGTTTGAAAAACACACAGGACACTGGGCTATGTAATGTGCCACTTGGATTTCTGATTCTGTTTGAAGGTGGGCAAGATAATGACATGTGTTCACTATTGGTTTCGAGTGTACAGAGCTTCAAACATGCGTTCCTGCCCCCAAGGTCATTTCATCAATGCCTTCTCCAAGAGGGCTGGCCCTGCCAGGGGCAGATGCAGAAAACATCCCTGGTCTTGATCTTACAGTGGCTCCTTGAACTGGCCCCACCGCACATGTTGCCATTTGCAAAGCATCAAGCACTTCTTGTGATCTGAGACAGCAGCAGATGTCCTGCATGTGTCCACTCAAAGGCAGTGCGGCCTAGTGGTCAGGGGCCTGTGCTCTGGCCCCGGACTGATTGGGTTTGAAGTCTGACTCCTCCACTCCCCGGGGGGCTTGTTCATCCTCATGGAAAGTAATCTGTGCCTCTTAAAAGGCAGACTGTCCTAAGGCTTGCCTCACTGGGGAAGGACCTAAAATTACGTGAGAACGTACACACAAGCTCACCGCCGAGGGTACTTCAGCATCACCGAGGCCAAAACTTTGCAAGGCATTTAATGTGGTAATCCATGGGTCTTCTCTCTTATTCCGAACCTGCCCCTCCTCCTGCTAAGTCTGGAGTTGGGAGACCTGACCAATGTCACACAGCTAAAAAGATGTAGCAGAGCAAGGGCTAGGTACTGAGTTCCAGAATACAGCATTTACCCCTTCGGCAGAAACGGGACAGAAAATTCTAATAATAAGTCACTAAGCAGTGACCATAAAGAGGTCCCGTGCTAAGAGCTTCGCAAGCCCAGTCTCAGCGAAATCTCACACAAGCCTATGACACAAGGATCATTATTATCTCGTCTTACAGACAAGAAGAATCTAAAACTCAGAGAGATGAAGTCACTTTCCCAAGGTCACATAGCTATTAAGTGGCCACGCCGGATTGAATCTCAGGCCATATGACTTGAGCCCCTGCTGCTAAGGTCGGCCTGACAGAGTTTCTAGGGACTGCAGGTAACAGTGCTAGGTGAACTGCATGCGGGTGGAGACCCAGGGGGACCTGCAAGCTTCCTAAGAGGGAAGTCACCTCTCAAAGGCAACCAACAACTTCCATGGGAAAATGAAGGTCCAGTGCTGTCGGATCTGCCAATTTCTCAAGAGAAGTCAGAAATCTGGTTATCTGCGTGAAAACGCCCAGCTTTTAAACACTGGCAATTGGTTCCTAAGTTGGTTTTAAAACACGATATATAATAGGGATTAAAGAAATTTCACATCCAGATGCAGTGAGCCTTGACTGGATCCCAGTTTGAAACCCCAAGCTCTGGAAGACATTTTTTGGCATGACTGGGAACATTTTAATATGATTGGATATCTGACGATATGATGGAATTTCCATCCTTCATCTGGGGTGTGATACTGGAATTGCGTTGTTTTGTGGGAGAACATCCTTGTTCTCAGGAGATCCACGCTGAAGTATGTAAGGATGAAGTGTCATGTCTGCAACTGATTTTCGAAGGCTTCAGCCAAAAGACAAAGGAAAAAAGGAGAGAATGAAAGAGGAAGAAAGGGAGAGAGAAAATGAAAATATGGAGAGTACTATAAAGCAAATATGACAAAATTAATGTCGTATTTGAACTAATGATTGTTCAATCTAGATTAGTAGTTCTCAGTGAGGGCTGATTCTACCCCCTTGATGACATGTGGCTATGGCTAAGGACTTTTATTTTTTTTACAGTCACAGCTGGGTTGCGGAGTGGGTACTACTGGTACCTAGTGGGTAGAGTCCAAGGATGCTGGCAAACACCCTTCACTGCACAGGACAGCCCCCCACCACCAAGAACGAGCTGGCCCCAAATGTCGGTGGTGCCAGGGTAAGAAACCTCAGAGACTATTCTGGAGTTCGTTCTTATTAGTCTTTCAAGTTTTTTGGTTTTATTTTTGGGGTTTTTTTTTTTGGTATGTTTAAAATGTTTCACAGTAAAAAAAAAAGGAGAAACTTAAAAATAAAATTAAGAATGCATCAATAGCAATACCTTGCAGACCAAACAAAACATGTCTGTGCGGTTTGATAACCACAGCTGGCCACCATTTGCAGTCTGTTCTTCCAATAAATAGTGGCTGGATGTCATGTTGCTATAGTTGGTGGTGTGTCTGGGAAGCTCTTACAATAGCGTGGGCAAGACCCCCACAGCTCTGAGAATTACTGACTTTCTCCTGCTTCTAGTCCCAATCAGCCCAGAAGGAGGGCAGGTCACATGCCCAGGGCTCTGAGCCCGAAAACTGACATCATTGAGGCCTCTCCTGGGATCACACGAGTGCACAGGGTCACAGGAGCATTTGGGGACATGGGGACAGCAAGGGGCTGTAAGTCTTTGAAGGGAGGCTGCGGTCAGACGAAATGAGAACGAGCCCCTCAGCTCCGTAACCCTCACAGCCCAAGACAACATAAATTAAGAGGCTGCAGCCAGCACAGCAGTTTCACCTGGAAGCCACCTTAGACCCTCTCTGAGGCCAAGTTCAGGTGTGCCGCCCCCACCCAACTCACCCTTCAGCTCCTCCAGCCAACAGCTAATGAGCTCGGGCTGTGGCTGGGACTCCAAATGATTCACTGCCTCAACAGGGCAAGATGCATCTGGAGGGTCCTTGGGGCAGCCCCCAGCATCACAAATGCACAGAGAGCCCTATACGTGCAGGCAACACAAAACAGAAAGCAAGTAAGAGAGTCACACTGGATTAATTCCTCCACCCCCAACCCTGTAAGATAGTCCCAAACTCAAGAACAGTCTTTGTTAACGCTAAGGCCACTTTTTAGGGGCCATTCAGGGAGGCTGTTAACACATGAGGCTTTCTAGGGCTCATCCCAGACCTACATTGATCTGGAATCTCTCCAGACAGAACCATGAGAATGTGCATTTTGCATTTTTAGGAAGGGGCCCCCACCCCCCAATGCTCGCTGAAACTGAAAACACAGTTGAAACCAGGGGGCTGGGGATTCGCAGTTTCCCGTGTGACCTTGGGCCAGCCACCCAAACTAAGCCAGGATTTTCTCCTCTATAAATGGGAATTAACAACACCTGTCTCATAGTTGGGAGCACTAAATAAGAGGTTTACACGCACATGCACTCACACGCACACACCCTAGTACAGTGCCTGGCAAATGTTAGTTCCTTTTCCTTAACAGTGATTGGCCACACACTGGAAAGCCTAGAGAGCTTTACAAAAGTACACAGGCTGCACGCAGCCCTAGAGATTCTGATCTAAATTGTCTAGGGTGGGGCCCCTTAGCAACAGGATTTTTTTAAAAAGCATTCCAGGGGATCTGAAATAGCAGCCAGGGTTGAAACCATACCCTGGAAACTGCCAATAAAAATCAACTATTCTTGGGGGCACCTGGGTGGCTCTGACGGTTGAGCCTCCAACTCGATCTCAGCTCAGGTCTTGATCTCAGGGTGGTGAGTTCAAGCCCCGGGATGGGCTCCACTCTGGGCGTGGGGGGGGGGGGCGGTTCAACTGTTCTTTCTCTTCAAGAGAATGCACTTCCACTGCATTCTGGAATTCCCAAAATGTGTACAGAGGAGAAGCCATGTTGAGGCTTTTACCAGAGGACTGGGTGTCCGCAGATTCCACCCCAAGCAGCCCTTTCCAGGTACCTGCAGAAGTGGCTGCAACCCGCTAGGCTGGGCGATTCTTTTTCTCCTGACAGAGCTGCAAGGGGGCAGGACAGGAAGTTGAGTCCCTGCTGGGCCCTCAGGTCTGCGGTGAAGTGCTGTCTCCACAGGAATACCCAGATCAAAGAGAGCCTGAAGCTAGCATCACCTTCTCCCACAGACGTCCAAAGAGAGCCACCCACCCTTAGCTCGACACCCACCTTCTCGCCTCTCTACTCCCGGCCTCCCTACCCTCCCCCACCCCCCAATCAAACACCCAGGAGGGCTCCTTTAAGCGCTGGTTTGCAAGGAAAAGGCTCAGTGGGTATTTCGGCAGAGGAATTAACCCGAATCTGCAAGGCAGCCTGCCTATCCCTGGGTGACTCTCTCCCTACACCAAGGCGACACCCGCCGCCTGCCGCAGTCCTGCCTCGGCACTCCGCCCTCACCTTAACACAGACCCCAGGAAGCTACAGGGACTGGCGGGGGACTGCGGGGACGCGAAGCACCCGCCGCTGGGGCTGGAGACCGGGCATCTTGGGGTTGCAGGAGGTGGGCGGGGCCAGCGTGTTACTCTTGTAGTTGGTCAGGGTTTCTTGAATACCCTCGAAGCTTACTTGGTGCCCCAAGACCCCAACATCCATCCACGCCTCCCTGCTGACCCAAACCAAGAGGAACTTCTTCACCTCTGCCCCCAAATCCCTCCCCACTGGGGGGAAAAAAAAGTCATCGGATACTCTGCGTATAAATAGAAAATAATTACTAGTGAGGTGGTAATGTTCCTTCGCCTATTTTTGGTGGGTCTCTTTGTTCAGATTTTTTAGGCAGGCGCACGGAGCGCGTGCATCCACACGCGCACACATGGGCCCCCGCCGGAGGTGTGGGGAGGGTGTGTGTCGGTGTGTAGGGGGTGGGACACATGGCGACCCCGTTGCCCACACTCGGAAAGAAGATCGAGCTTGCGCCCAACCCTCCAGCTGTTGGAAGACTTTCTGTCGCTCTTCAACCCCGCCCGCCCAAACCTCACGCCAACCCTGGCCTCTGTCGGGTCTGGGGGCTGCGTCCCCGTGGCGGTGTCCTCCGCCTCCAAAGTTGTGCGAATCAATTTAGACACTTTTTAAAAAAGCAAAAGGCAAATAGCTCCATTAATCCCCAAATGCCTTCTCCCATCTGCTGCGACTTGCTCGCGCTGGGACTTGCATAATGAATAAGGCAACCGGGAAAGTTGACGAATCAGGGTGTTGGGGGGCGGCGGGGGGGAGGGGGTTGGTGAGCGGGGCTCCGGCCCTTGGAGTCCACGCTAACCCCGGCAAGGGGCTCAGCGCGCAGCTGAGGCCGCGGCCCCCAACAAGGAGAGGTGGTGACGGGAGAAACGGGTGAGGGTTTTGGGCGGGGGGAGGCAACCGAGGTCCCAACTGCAGGGACCTGGCAGCTCAGGGAGAGCGAGGCGGCCGCTCCAGGCAAGGCTTTTGTTCTCGCCCTCCCCTCTCTTTCCACCTCCCTCGCCTCTTTTTCGCGAGCCGTACGAGTTGCAGGCGGCACACACACCTTCCCTCCCTCACACACGCGCGCGCGGGCTAACACACGCCTCCCTTCCCTCTCGAGCTCGCCTGCTCTGTTTACCTAGAGGCTAGGATGCGGAATCCGAGCGGGGGACCCCTCCCCAAAACCCAAGACTTCGGGGCCACAGGCTCCCGGGCTGTGTGTCTCAGATCCGCTTCAATCCTAAGCGGGAGGGGGCGGCGAGAGGGTGAAGAGGGCAGAGACCCCCCCCGACACACACATACACACGCGCAAATCCACACCTGTGCGGAGCCCAGCGCCCCCCTCTCCGCGCTCCCAGCCGAAGTTGGCTTTCCCGGGCGACCTCCCCCAGCGGAAACGCGGGGGATGGGGGGGGAGTGCCAACGCCGGGGAAAAGGTGAAGAGGGAAGAGCAGGGAGAGCGGCGCCCGGAGGGGAGGCGGAGGGGGGAGGCAGCCCACCTGGACATGTGTTCCCTTTGGGGCCGGTGCGCTTTCTCCAGCCCCAGCTTGGTGAAGATGCCTACGAGCACCATGACGGCCACCACCCCGCAGATGATGTAAACGATCAGGTTGGTCTTGTCCTTGGTGGGGTCGTGCAGGGGGTCGTCCTTGCGCGCGGGGGGCTTGCCGGTGTTGAGCCACAGCGGAGTGTCGTAGTTGGTGCAGGTGCTCTGGTTCAGTCGCCGCTTCTTAAACGTGCAGCAGAACCGGAAGCCACAAGTCCCGCAGCAGAAGATGAAGTCGCCCGAGCTGCAGTTGAACGGCGGGTCCCACTGGCCCATGACATCGAAGTAGCCCCTGCAGAAGTCCGGCGTGGGCGCCCGGGTCGGCGGAGCGTCGGAGACCCCCGCGCCCTCGCCGGCCTCTCCGGAGGCGGCCCCGGAGCGGTTGCCCCCCGCCAGCACTACCACGCCGCCCAGCTGCGCCAGCTGCCCGTGCCCCGCTCGCTCCTGCGCCCGGCACACGCGGGCGCACAGCTCGGTGAGGAAGCAGCCGAGGAGCAGCCGGAGAACGCGGCGCATCGTGTCTCCCAGCCCGGGCTCGGCCGCTCGGCCGCCGCTGGAGCCGCTGCAGCCGCCTCTCGAGGCGCGGCCGAAGCTGCCGAGGCTGCTGCCGGGGGCTGCGAGCCGCCGCGGGCCGCACATGCAGGGAGCGGCGCGGGGCGCTCGGTGGTCGGCGGCCACTGCGCTCGGCTCAGCCCGCGTTCGCCTCCAGCGCGCCGCGCGCCGAGGGGCCGGCCGGGGAGGAGCGCGCCTGGCCGGGAGGGGGGAGGATGAGCGGGGGCAAGCGCCGGGTGCAGGTCCGGCCGGCTACTGGGAGAGGCGGGGGCTGGCGAGCAGGGGAGAGTCGATCTGTTCGCGCTTCCCCTCCGCCGGCGGCTCCGGACTAGCCGCCCCGCGCCCGCTCGCAGGATCCTTCTCACCTCTCCAGCTCGCCAAGTGCGCTGGAGAGAGCGAAGCAACACTTGTGGAATGAAGGGAGGGCAGGAGGGAAGGGGGAGGGGAGGAGGGCGGGCAGAGGAGGGGGGTGGAACAGGCGCGAGCTCGAGAGGGGCGGGGGCGCGGAAGAGGTGACTCGGGAGGGCGGGAGCGAGTTGGGGGGCGTGCAGAGCTGAGCTAGGCTGGCGGGCGGGGAGGAGGGAGCTTCTTCGGCAGCCGCCAGGGCTGAAGGCACCGCTCGGGTTTCCCGGCAGGTGGAGGACCGCTGCGGGACCTCCCGCGCCCTCTCTGGGCGGGAGGCGCGGCTCAGACCTGTTCTGGGCGCAGAGGCGGCTCCGCCCGTGGCTTTTTCAGGCGTGCGTGCGCAGGAGCTGCGGCTCGAAAATGCCCTCCAGGGAAAGGGTGACTCGGAGGGGATAAGGACAGACTAAGTGGCTTCCACTCCAAGGCAGACGGGGGCACAGTCTGATTAGGCTCGCCCTTTCCAGGTGCACCGGACCACCTCGCCCTTCCCCCGACTGCGCCCTCCAGCCAGGCGCGCCTCCCGGATGGTTCAACTCCCTGGGAGGAGCCGAGGACCAAGGCTGAGCTGAGAAGGCGGGGTGGCAAGCAACTGGGCCCGGGGTAGGCACCCCCGGGAGACGGCCGTGGGACGAACTATAGTCAAAGAAGCGCAGGGGGTAGGGAGGGGGCAGCAGACAAGGCCAAGACAGTGGCACGTCCCACGTCCCGGAATGTCTTTCCTTGGGACTCTCCTAGGCCCCTGGACCTGCCACTTTCTGTCCCTCTACGACCTCGCAGCGTTCCCTGCGTTCCACAGGAGGGCACACCGCGGCGCCGCCTCTGCGCGCCCAGATCTGATGCAGCGCAAGGCCTGGGCGCCCAGCCTCAGCCACCCTCCCGCACCTGGAGCCCGCGCGTGGGTCTCCGAAGCCGTCTAGCCCCTGTGCTCACCGAACCACCTCCCCACCCCCCAGACATCCTCACCCAGTGCTGCGGAGTCCGGCCTTGGGCCCTCGGCTTCCAGCCTCCGGTCGCCTGTCAGCAATTTCCAAATCGGCCTTCTCCACTCAGCCGATTCCAGTCATCCGTCGGCCCTCTCCCATTTCTCCCACTTCTTCTTCCCTCTGCTTGAATTTGACTCCAGTAGCCCCCAAAACGGGATGTGCACCAAAGCTGCTACACCGAATTTAGATCTCCACACGCCCCTGCGTTTTGTTTTTAATTGCATTAACTAAGTATACACTTTGCAGTCGGCTAGGCGATTTGCAGGGAAATGATGTCTCCACCACAATCCCCTCCATAGGGCTGCAGTCGGGGGCTTCTCCGGGCGTTTTCAAAGCCCCAAAATGTTGGGCCACAAATAAAATGACATCCTGGGTCCCCTTAATTGAAAAAGCATGGAACGTGGGTGTTGGACTCTACTGCAAGTTTTCTCAGGATGAGAGGGAGTTTGGATAATTGTGCCTTCTCTTTGATGAATGTCACCTGTCTTCCCAAAGACGAGCCAAGAATGACCCTGTTCCAGCAAAAACACCAGGCCAACACTGATGGAACATATCCAGGAGTATACCAGCCCTAGAAGATTCATTGAATTGCGGGCTGTATTTTGTCCCAAACCCACCTGGACAAGGTATGAAATTGTTTAGTCTAAATTCATCAGCTCCATCATAACGGGATCCCCAAAATAGGATAGTGTGGCGCGTCTGTCGACCCACACCCACCACCACTGTGTGAGTCTCTACAAACACAAGCATTGGTGTGTGAGAGCTAATGATAGCTGACATTTATTCAGTGCTTGCAACATGCCCACTAAGCTTGTCTTTTCTAAAATCACCTCCTCACAGATGCTTAGAGCAGTGCCTAGCATCTAGCAGACAATCTGGGAATATTTGCTAAAACATTTGAGGGACTGATCTCATTTAACTCTATCTGCTAGATAATATAACCAGGCCCACACAACAGAGGAAGAGACTGAGGCCCAAAGCAATTAAACCAGTTTCCCATAGTAGCACAGGGGGGAAGTGCCTCCCTTGGCTTTTGACCCAAGAAATTTGACTCCTGGGCCTGTGTTCTAACCACTGCAGGTAGTGCCTTCCTAAAATAGGCCTCCAGACTCCCTATCCACCCGATGTTATAATATATGTTTGGTTTGTCTCCCCACATTGAAATGGTAAACTCCAGGGCAGAAAGAGGCCTTGACTCCTGCGGTCTCCCAGCACCTACAGCAGCGTTGGATGTGAGAAGCACTCAAAAACTATTTACAGTCGGCTTTGATTAACTTGTTAAGATCTTTAACGCAAGACCCTTGGTGTTAACCCAAGAGAGGAAAGAGACAGACAATGGAGTTTCTGCTGTGGGGACCTTGCAGAGGGGTTGGGATATTTCTATGCACTAAATTAGAATCCAGGAGGGCTACTCCAGCAGGCTTGCCAAGGTCCAGGAAGCTGAGGCTCAGAGAGGTTAAAGGGCTTTGTCCAAGGTCAAGTGGCCAGCAAATGGGAAAGCCAGGGCTAGATGCAGACTGCCAGACTTCTAATCTCTGCTTTCTTGCCTTCCCACCCCACTGCACCCCGCTGAGGTACCTCGCAGCCAGCATCAGGGCTGGGAGCTTAGGGCAACAACCTGATAGCAGAGTAGGTCACAGACTCCTTCCCCCAAGAGCTGGGGGTTTTCAGACACTTCTAAATTTAATGGGAAAAAAGAAAAAAAAATCTTAGCGAAAAGAGACAAAATCTAGACAGAAAAGTCCATTTTAGAATCTGCCTCCAATCTCCATAAAGTATTGCCTGTCACCAGGACATCTGAGTCCGGTCCTCAGAGGAGCCGCACTCTGGCCGCGGTTCCCGGCTTTAATTAACAGAGACTGCCCCCTGTTTGTGACAAGGAGAGCGCAGGGATCCTGCTTGGGAAAGAAGCCGACCTGATCTTACCCCTCATGGCTTATTTGCCAGATCCCAAAGCTTAAGCCTGCTATTGCCCCCCCACCGCCCCCTGCCCTGAATTTCACCCAAACCAAATTCCCTTGCTGCACCTGCCTGCCAAGGCTGCTGCTGCACCTCTGGAATATTGTCCACACCTGTTTCCCAAGCCTTTGAAAAACATGAGGGAAGAACCGTCTAGGTTCATTTCACTCTTTAAAGGAAGAAAGTCCCTTTTTTTTTAAGATTTTATTTATTTGAGAGAGAGAGAGCGAGAGCACGCATGAGGAGGGGGAGAGGGAGAAGCAGATTCCCCACTGAGCAGGGAGCCCAAGGTCATGACCTGAGCTGAAGGCAGATGCTCAACCGACTGAGCCACCCAGGCACCCCGGAAGAAAGTCCCTTTCCTCTGGGTATGTCAACTCAATCAATAGAGTCACTACCTGCTAATAGATGTGTGGTTATTGAGAACATGCCCCCATTCAGAACACATGATTGAGAACGTATTTCTTTCAGGGCTCCTGAGGGGGAGAAGGGGTTTTACAAACTTCCTAATTGAAACACCTGGCAAGTTCATGGAAGATGAAAAATCATCAAATACCACCCCCCACCACTAGCCAAATGAATTCATGCAAATGTGTTGAAATTAAAATGCAGCTCTTAATGAAAATACTTTCTATGAAAGAGATGATGACATTATTATTTACAGTACAGGCACTTTTAATATCTAAAGAAGAATCTCATTCTCTCTAGGCTTAATTATGTCAGATGGCAGTATGGTTTGCAACAAGACCAAAATCTGTACTCCCCAACAATTAGGGGAGGGAACAACGTTACAAAGAATGTTTACTTACCAGGACTTGCAACCAGGGTCTATCAGCAAGTCAGCAAATTAGATTATGTGTGCCGTGGCCCTCAATGGAAGTTGTTTGTTAATAAGCCATCAGATAGCTTTTAGGGTTTCAAAAAGGTTTCTTAGCAACTGTTAGCCCTGAGGAAGAAAAAAAAAAAGAGAGAGAGAGAGATGACACAGAAGCTTTTGGTTTGAAACCTAAGGAGCTACATGGGTGAAAATCGAAACTGGACCCCCCCCCCAGACCAAGGTCAAGGAGAGACCAAAGAAAAGAGGCAGACCTCTCCAGAAAGGTAAGTAGGAGGGGTAATAAGCAAGGGAACTTAACAAGGCTTGTCCTGAGCCCGCCACTGACAAGGGGATCTCTGCACCTGCCCGCCAGAATCTTAAAAAGTTTCTATTATATAGAGGTTTCGTTGGGGGTCAGTAGTATATGGTCCAGATGGTCCTAACAGCACTTTGCTCTCTCAAGGCCACATCCTTGAAATAGACTCCTAGTGCCAGAATAGTGGGTGGAATATACATCTGAGGACAGGGGAGGGGGAAGGAGTTTCTACCCACCTGCAGCCCCCCAGGGGTCAGCCAGAGGTCATGTCCCCTCCATGACTTCCTCCAACAGAAGCCAAAATGGGGCTAGTCCCTTGCCATGCTCAAGCAACACCCTGATTTGATATATTTTATTCTCTTATTCTGAAAAGATAAAGGATCCCTTATGGAAGAAGTCAAGTGGGTGTGAAGTACGATTTCCCCAGACTGCAAGAGGTATGTGAGATGATTTTTGGTTTTACCCCCAAAGATTTTTTTAATAGTTTTATATTTATTTCAATGTGTAGCAGAAAAAAAATAATGGCACATCAAACGCGTGGCTTCACGGCATAAATATTTAAGGTGTACATCAATTTAAAGTCAATGTAAGAAAAATAATAAATATGTTATAGTATTTATTAATGAAATATAAAGAAAATGTGAAGTGTGTGGTGTTTAGGAGACATGGGTTTTGGTATCAGGACGGGGTTTCTCAGCTTCAGCTCTACTGACATTTTAGGGTGGATCCTTCTGTGTGGTGGGGGGCTGTCCTGTGCATTGCAGGAGGCTTAGCAGGATCCCTGGGCTCTACCCACTAGATGCCAGTAACAGCTCCCCATTGTGACAACCAAAAACCCTTGACAAGTGGACATTGCAAAATCGACTGAGAACCAGTTATTCTTGCCTATGTTTAAATCCTGCTGCTTTCTCATCTGAGGTCTAGGACCTCAAATGAGATGTCACTTCTCTAAGCCTCAGTTTTCCCATTTTTAAGATGGGGATAAGAATGGTGTCTTTTCCCAGGAATATTAAAGACACTCCGTATCTGGTGCTGAGTGCTTAGCACAGTGAACGGAACCTTGGCAGGGCTTAGTAAAAGGTCATTCTTATTGCAGGAAGCTTGAGGGGGCCTACTGGGTGCCCTGAGTGTTGGGGAGGCAGAATGCTAAGACAAAATCCTTGCCCTCGAGGACCTCCAAATCTCCAGGGCAAGAGAGAATATGCCTACTGTGCAGTCTTATAGGATCCTATGCTCAAGAGGGCCCCAGGCTTCATCCACTGCTCTGCAGTTGCCTTGAAATTCTACATGATTTCTAAACATGGGGCCCCATCCATTATGTAGCCGGTCCTCTCTATAGGGGATGAAGCTTGGATAGAAAGAGAGGTCAAGCTCATGGGGACTTAGAGGGGGATGTTTAGCTCCAACTTCCAGCAGTCCTAAGTTAAATGTGTACAAGCATTCTCAGCAACAGAGCCGGAAGAATTTTGGTATACTCTCTTTAAAAGTAGTCCTCAAATGTCAGTCCAAAGCACAACAGTGAAGGTGTCAGTAGTAGAGTTTCCACTGGTCCACAGAAAATTGAGAAAAAGTATGGTTGATAAAATAGGCACTCAATAAGCACCTCTTTTAATGGTTGTAGACTATTTGTATAACAATTCACTTTCTGAAGTGTGTGTCTGTAGTATTTTTAAAATACTTTTTACCAGGGAAAAACTGGTAAACTTATCCTCCCCAATTTTTGGTCATTTTACTATAGATGAAATCCCAGTGTCTGGGATGACTAATTTAAGAACCTCGCTTTAGTTCATAAGTAAAGTGGCAGTTTGAAGCAGTTATCTGAATAATTTAAGTCCCTCCAGCTGTACTGGGAAACCAGAACAGGTTTTAGGGTCATGCATTTTCCAGCTAGCTACCTTGGCTAAAATTACAAGGTGTCTCCCCAGGAATCAGCTAAGGCTAGATGGAAACCACACAGCTCCCCAGACCCATGTCTCTGTGCTCCCACCCATGCCTACAAATAGAGATTGTATCAGTTAGTTTTTTGCCATGTAACAAATCATCCTAAAACTTACTGGCTTAAAATAATGACTCTTTTATTTAACTAACAGTTCTATAGATTGGCAACTTAGGTTGGTATCAACTGGATGGTTCCTCTGGTCTTAGTTGGACTCACTCATGAATTTGCTGCTAACTGCCAGGTCCCCAGGGTGCTGGTTGGTCTGGGACAGCCTTCATTTGGGATAGCTCCTCTTTGCTCCATGAGATTTTTCATCAGCCATCAGGCTAGCTTTTTCACGTGGTGCCTCAGCAGGGGTCTTGAATCACTAAAATAAAGTATGCAAGACTTATTGAGACCCAGGGTCAGAACATTCTCTTGGCACAAAGCAAAGCCATAAAGCCAGTTCATATTTAAGTAGGAGGGAAATAGACTTCTCTTAATTGGAAGAGTGGCAAAGTTGCATTGAAAAGAGACATGCATATGGGGATGTGGGACGGAGTAGCCATATCAACGGTCTTAGTCCATTTGGGCTGCTCTAACAAAACAACATCCATTGGGTGGTTTGTGAATAGTAGAAATTTATTTCTCACCGTTCTGGAACCTGGCAGGTTTAAGATCAAGACATAAGGGGCGCCTGGGTGGCTCAGTTGGTTGGGCGACTGCCTTCTGCTCAGGTCATGATCCTGGAGTCCCGGGATCAAGTCCCGCATCGGGCTCCCTGCTCGGCAGGGAGTCTGCTTCTCCCTCTGACCCTCTTCCCTCTTGTGCTCTCTGTCTCTCATTCTCTCCCTCTCAAATAAATAAATAAAATCTTTAAAAAAAAAAAAAAAAGATCAAGACCTAAGTATGGTCGGGGCACCTGGGTGGCTCAGTCGGTTGATTTGATTTCAGCTCAGGTCATGCTCTCAGGGTCATGAAATCAAGCCCCACATCGGGCTCCGCGATGGACATGGAGCCTGCTTAAGATTCTCTCTCTCCCTCTGCCGCTCCCCTCCATGCTCTCATGCTCTCTCTCTCTCTCTCTCTCTCTCTCTCTCTCTCTAAAAAAATAAAGACACAAGCATGGTCACATTCTCTTGACAGCCCTCTTCCTGGTTCAAAGTCAGCACTTGTTCCCTGTGTCCACCCATGGTCGAAGGGGTGATGGACCTCTGTGGAGTCTCTTTTATAAGAAGAGTGATTCCATTTACGCAAACTCTACCCTCATGACCTAACCACTTCTCAGAGGTCCCACCTCCTAATTCCATACACTCGGCATTAGTATTTCATGATACAAATTTTGAGAGGACACAAACATTCAGATGCACAGACGTGCATCGACTAACCACACAGTTCAAATCCCATTACTATCAACCACAGTAGAATGAAAATCTCCGTTATCACCAAGACTGCCCCACCAACAGTATTCCAGGAGAAATTTTTACACAGCTAGAGAAGCAATGGTTACCTAGATCTACATAAGCTGTGTTTTCACCTACATGTTCAGAACAACCCCCACATTTGAAAGTTCAGTGCACCAATAGCCAGCCATGGGTCCAAACCAGTGAACTGGGAGGTCCTTGATGCCATCCTTTGTCTCGACTTCTATATCCTATTGGTCACCAAGTTCTGTCAATTCTCCCTCCTGAATAAGCATCAAATCCTTCCTTTCTGTCATCCCCATTGTTCCTGCTTGAGTTCAGCCCTCATAATCTCTCACAGTGACAATGATACGGCTCCCTAGTTTTGCCTACCCCCCCCACCATGTCCTCATCCTGAATATGCAATTGCCTTTCTGTCACTTAGCGAGCCTTTATGGAATGGTCGCTTCGTGCCAAGCACTGTGCTGGTGGCGGGGGATACAACAGGAGATCGGATAGAGCCTATAGTTTGGTAAAGGAAAGAAACACAAAAAGACAAATTTATTAGTCAGGGTAGGGCATCTGCTATACTGTGTAACCACAAAGTCTCTGTGGCTTAACACAGTACATGGTGACTTAGGAATCCAAGTCCCTCCCATCTTGCAGCTCCGCCATCATGAAATCACTGACTTTTAGCTGTGTGGAGGCCACAGGGAGGCCATATGGAGCCACAGCGGAAAGAGCAGAGGGATGGCGTGGGGCAATTTATGGCCATGTCTGGAAGTGGCATACATCATTCCCACCATATTCCATTAGCTGAACTTGGTCACATGGTCCCAACTTAAACACAAAGACGTCTGGGAAATGTAGTGTTCTTATGTGCTCAGAGGAGGAAAAAGAACTGGTGAGTATATAACCAGCTCCTTCCTCAATAGACGATTGTAAGGCATATGATAGACACTACGGTTAGAAAAGTAGGGCATCCTGTGGGAACCGGGGGAGGGCCTAATGTATTTAATATATCCTGGGACTCAGGAAGGTAGGTGAACCGAGTAGTGGCCCCCAAAGACGTCCGAGTCCCAATCCCTGGAACCTCAAACCGAGTTACTGGCAAAAAGGACTTTGTAGATGTGATTAAGTTAAGGATTTTGAGATAAATTAACCTGAATTATCCAAGGTGTCCCTAACTGTAATCACGAGTGTTCTTACGAGAGGGAGCTGGAAAGAGATCTGGCTAGGGAAGAGGAAGACGAGCCAGGATAGAAGAAGCAGAGGGCGGAGTGATGGTCTCTGAAGATGGAAGAAGGGTCTCACAAGCCCAGGAAACTGAAAAAAGGTGAGGAAGAGATGCTCTGCTGGAGTCTCCGGAAGGAATCAGCCTGCTGACATCTTGATTTTAACCTGTTGAGATTCAATTTGGACTCGTGACCTCCACAAGTATAAAAGAATACATTTTTCTTGCTTTAAAAAGCTGAATTTGTGGTAATTTATGACAACAGCAAGAGGAAACTCCTGTAAGCACTAATGCCCATGCTGAGTTGCAGATGAAAAACCACTCATCAATGAGTCTGGCAAAAAGACAGGAGGGCAGGGCCCAGGCTAGAGGTTAAGGCTGAAGGGTAGCAAGGTTCCAGACCGAACAGGCTTTTTCTTGGGGAGGGGGGCACTGAATTTAAACCTGAGGGCACTGGGAAGGCATTGAAGCAGAAGTGACTTAACTAAGATTTGCATTTTTGCAAGACAGGTGTGCCTACTCTACAGGGAAACCAATGCTGGAGGTCGAAGGCAGTCATTTGTTTTATTGCAGGAGAAAAGCAGAAAGGCAATAATTCAGGGTCATGACAACATGGAGTGGACTCACCAGGACTCGGTGATGGCCTGCCTCTGACATGAGACATCCACTCCATCACCAACATCAGCTGCACCAACTCTGACGGTCAATGGTACCTTCAGAGGACAGAACCTGCTTAGCCACCTATCCCGATTAGAGACAAAACAGGGAGGTCTAAAGGAAAAGGAAAGTTACCTGTGAAACCCAGGTGCTATCCACTGGATGTCTTCTTCCAAATCCTGTAGTTGCCAAGACCATCATGTCCTTTGTAATTTGAGTAAGATGGTTCAAGCGCCATCGCCAAAGAAAGGGAAATCCAGCATTAACCTTCATCACCACCCACGCCATGATCAAGGGATTTATGTTTCTCCTAATCTCTCCTGACTCTGATTTCCTGCTTCTGCTTGTGCAGCTATGCTGATATATGCTCCACAGAGGTACCCAGCCAGGGGGTAAGCCGGGGCTGAAACCCGGCCTGCACTGTTCTGGTCAAGTCATGCACTCTTGGTGTATACAGAAAATGATTTGATGTCTGGCATGGCCAGAACTTGGAGCTTTCGAGCAGAAAAGATGGGGGGGAAAAGGTCAAGGAGGGGGTCAGCTTAAAGTGTTTCAGTGCCTTGCTAAGATGCTCAAGACTGTTTCCTATAGCAATGGTACCTCATCTAACAATGTAAAGCAAAGAAAGACACATTTGTTCAGATTTGCATCTTATGTAGATCCCTTTGCCAGCTAATCTGGTCCTCAGCATCCATCTGGGACCGAGAAAAAGCCAACCATCCTGGGCTGAGAACCTCGATACTGAGTCCTGTGGGGGAATCGCCATTGGCCTCGATGCACAGATAGGAGCAAACAGGGCGGGGAAACAGAAGGGAAAATGGGCCTGATTCCAGACAGCAGCAGAAACAAGACACAAAGAAACTTAACTACCTTGTTGATGGCTTTCTGGATCCTGAGATTTGGGGGTTCTGTGTGATACTCCTGGATCTTCCAATAAAGTCCTCCTACCTTCCTCCTGTTTGTGCCCAAATTAACTCAAGTTGATTCCTGTTATAATTCTGACCGAGATACTCTGTCTCCAGTTTCTCTCTTCAGGCCTTCATCCTATCACCACCAAGTGTCACATTTTGTGTCTCTCCTCCCTGATGCCATGAGTTGGCCAGATAGGAGGAGGAGAGATCACAGAGGGCAGGGGTGGGGGGAAGAGGCGTGAACAGGACAGGGCGGAGGGGAGGAGAGAGAACGGTGGCATTGCCTACGTACACAAAGATAGAGAAGAATGTTCTTCGTGGCATTGTCTGTAAGAGCAAAGCCCGGAAAACAGCCTCCCTCAGTGAGAGGACTGATGCTCTCCCGGAGAGATCGCTCCATCATGGAGATACCGGCTAAAACATTCTCAGTACTTCCGTAAGCAGTTAAAAAGAATGATCTGTTAAGGGGCGCCTGGGTGGCTCAGCCGGTTAAATGTCCCACTCCTGATTTCGGCTCAGGTCATGATCTCAGGGTCACACTCTCAGGGTCATGAGATCGAGCCCCACATCGGTCTCCAGCCTGCTTAAGAGTCTCTCTCTCCCTCTGCCCCACCCCCTGCTCACACTCTTTCTCTCTCTCTCTTAAAAAAAAAAAAAGGAACGAGCAATTTAAAAAATCTGGAAGTCAGTTTAGGCATTACTGCCTTACACATATATGTAATACATAAATAAATATATGTATGTTCTAAATATATTATAAATTATAATAAATCGTAACTTACATTATACTTATAAATGTTTTTACGAAAATAGATAATAAATACATTGTCATTTATTTATAAAATATATAATAAATATATGAATGTATATAAACACAAATATTAAACTTAGAAATAAATTTATGTTTATAATAGATAATATACATATATATAAATTACATCCTGTGTGTGGGTATATATATATTTATAGTTCAAATGATCTTCAATCAAGATATAACTTTTTAAAAAAGCAAAACAGAAATAAAAGTACACTTATGCTTAGAATGTACAGACAAGGGGCGCCTGGGTGACTCAGTCGTTTAGTGTCTGCCTTCACCTCAGGTCGTGATCCCAGGGTCCTAGGATCGAGCCCTGCATCGGGCTCCCTGCTCCGCGGGAAGCCTGCTTCTCCCTCTCCAGCTCCCCCTGCTTGTGTTCCGTCTCTCGCTGTGTCTCTCTCTGTCAATAAATAAATAAAATCTTTAAAAAAATGTACAGAGGATTTCTGGGAAGATGTGTTCAAAGCAATTGTGACCCTCAAGGACAGGAAGTGGCGGGGGGAGGGGCATTGCTTTTCCCTGTATGCTTTTTCGTATTGTTTTTTTAACCACCTGTATGCTTCAGCTACTCCAGGATAGTAATTGATTAAAGTGTCTTTAAAAGCAAAGAAAAGAGAAAGGGGAATGGATGAAGGGCAGATGAAAGCAAAAAGAGCAAGCCTCAAACAGCTCAGCAACCACTACTTGAGTTCCATCCCCAGCGCCTCCGTGAAGGATCCTCGACCTTGACTAAGCCACTCCCCATTTATGGGCCTTGGTTTTTTCATCTGGAAAACAGGTCAGCAGAATTCCATGCTCCCTAAGGCCCCAGCTCCACACACCATCTGCAATATTCGCTGACAGAGCTAATGGCTCGGGCAGAACTTTCTTTCAAATTAAAGCAGTAATTGTCCCGGCTTCCCATAGCAGCATATGGGATGTTACCATCATAATACGAAATGGCTTTTTCTTTATTAGAGTTACCTTTGGAATCTGGCGCCTTAAAGGATATAAAATGAATCATCAATCACATATTTGAAAATCATGTAGAATAAGGTGATTTTTTACAAGAGGCACATTTGGGTGCCTGATCAGCCCCGCACCTCTTCAGAGAGAAGTCCTCCAGCGCCGGGGCCAGAAATGGACCCAGAGGCCTGACCCAGGAGGATCCAGTCAATTATCATGTTGCGCAAAGCCAGTTAGATTTCTCCTCAAGAACTTGAGCTAGGAAATACAGATGGGGGTGGGGGGGAAGAGTCCCATTACGTTAACGCTTAGGGACCCGACTGAAAGTTGCATGAGGGCAGGAGCTGTGGCAACCTTCTTCATGCTCTATGCCCAGTGCTCACCACCATTCTGGCACATACTAGGTGCTCGATAAAGATTAGCTGAAAGAAAAACTAATCACTGGAGGGATGGTCTATAAACTCTGACAGCTGTAGATTCCTGGTACTACCCAGCTCCTTTCCTTTGAGAGAATGAGATTTCTAGCTTGTCTTGGGATTTTGTGGGATTTTAGTCTTTCTTTAAAAGCCCACTTACAAAATAAAAAATAAAAATAAAATAAAATAAATAAAAACCCCCTTACACCGAAGCTAATTTGAACAGACTTGGTTTCTTCATCCAAAAGAACCTAAGACAAGTATTCTTTTTTTACCTAGAAATGCGAATCATTTTTTTTTCCTGAGATTACTTTCTTTTAACTAAATACCATCAAAATTCATAGTAACGCGTTCCATGGTTCAATTCACTCCAGCAGACATGTATTGAGGTAGAAACTCTGCCACAGCTCAAAGATGAATGGGGCAATGTCCCTGCCATCCAGATATCACATTCTCACGGAGAAAGGCATACAGTCAAGCCATTCAAATAGCAGGTTATTTGAAAGAGAAGATGTTTTGTTTTCTTTTTTAAGATTTGATTTATTAAGAGAGCACAAGAGAGAGCACAAGCAAGGGGAGTGGCAGAGGGAGAAAGAGAAGCAGGCTTCCTGCTGAACAGGGAGGCCCACATAAGGCTTGATCCCAGGACCCCCCGGGATCATGGCCTGAGCTGAAGACAGACGCTTAACCCACTGAGCCACCCAGGCGGCCCTGAAAGAGAAGATTTAAACAATGCACTGTGGGTATAAGTGGGAGAAAGCGATCAATATTGGGGAAGACCTCACGGAGGAGATGACCTTAAAGATGGGCTTTGAAGAATGAGCAGGAAGTCCCAGGGAAAGGGGATTTGGGGCAGAGAGATCTCTTTATTTTAATCATGTTGTTAATTTTCCTACTGTTGAGTTGCCTGTAATTTTTTTTATTATTAACATATAATGTATTATTTCAGGGGTACAGGTCTGTGATTCATCAGTCTTACACAATTCACAGCGCTCACCATGGCACATACCCTCCCCAATGTCTATCACCCAGCCACCCCATCCCTCCCACCCCCCCACCACGCCAGCAACCCTCAGTTTGTTTCCTGAGATTAAGAGTCACTTATGGTTTGTCTCCCGCTCTGGTTTCATCTTGTTTCATTTTTTTCTCTCTTCCCCTATGATCCTCTGCTTGTTTCTCAAATTCCACATATCAGTGAGATCATATGATAATTGTCTTTCTCTGATTGACTTATTTCGCTTAGCGTAATACTGCCTAGTCCCCATCCATGTCATTGCAAACAACAAGATTTCATTTGTTTTAATGGCTGCATAATATTCTAGTGTGTGTGTGTGTGTGTGTGTGTGTGTGTGTGTGTGTGTGTGTTACATCTTCTTTATCCATTCATCTGTCCATGGACATCTGGGCTCTTTCCATAGTTTTGCTATTGTGGACATTGCTGCTATAAACATCGAGGTGCATGTGCCCCTTTAGGGGCGCCTGGGTTGCTTAGTCGTTAAGCGTCTGCCTTCGGCTCAGGTCGTGATCTCAGGGTCCTGGGATTGAGCCCCGCGTCGGGCTCCCTGCTCTGTGGGAAGCCTGCTTCTCCCTCTCCCACTCCCCCTGCTTGTGTTCCCTCTCTCGCTGTGTCTCTCTCTATCAAATAAATAAATGAAATCTTAAAAAAAAAAAAAACAGCGGATGCATGTGCCCCTTTGGATCACTACATTTGTATCTTTGGGGTAAATACCCAATAGTGCAATTGCTGGGTCATAGGGTAGCTCTATTTTCAATTTTTTGAGGAACCGCCATACTGTTTTTCCAGAGTGGCTGCACCAGCTTGCATTCCCACCAACAGTGTAGGAGGGTTCCCCTTTCTCCGCATCCCCGCCAACATCTGTCGTTTCCTGACTTGTTAATTTTGGCCATTCTGACTGGTGTGAGGGGGTTCTCATTGAGGTTTTGATTTGGATTTCCTTGATGCCGAGCAATGTTGAGCACTTTTTCATGTGTCTGTTGGCCATTTGGATGTCTTCTTTGCAGAAATGTCTGTTCATGTCTTCTGCCCATTTCTTGATTGGATTATTTGTCCTTTGGGTGTTGAGTTTGATAAGTTCTTTATAGATTTTGGATACTAGCCCTTTATCTGATATGTCATTTGCAAATATCTTCTCCCATTCTGTCGGTTGTCTTTTAGTTTTGTTGACTATTTCCTTTGCTGTGCAAAAGCTTTTTCTCTTGATGAAGTCCCAGTAATTCATTTTTGCCCTTGCTTGCCTTTGGCGATGTGTCTAGGAAGAAGATGCTGCGGCTGAGGTTGAAGAGGTTGCTGCCTGTGTTCTCCTCAGGGATTGTGATGGATTCCTGTCTCACACTGAGGTCTTTCATCCATTTTGAGTCTATTTTTGTGGTGTAAGAATATGGTCCAGTTTCATTCTTCTGCATGTGGCTGTCCAATTTTCCCAACACCATTTGTGAAAGAGACTTTTTTCCATTGAATATTCTTTCCTGCTTGTCGAAGATTAGTTGACCATAGAGTTGAGGGTCCATTTCCGGGCTCTCGATTCTGTTCCATTGATCTATGTGTCTGTTTTTGTGCCAGGACCATACTGTCTTGATGATTACAGCTTTGTAATAGAGCTGGAAGTCCGGAGTTGTGATGCCACCAGCTTTGCTTTTCTTTTTCAACATTCCTCTGGCTATTCGGGGTCTTTTCTGGTTCCATACAAATTTTAGGCTTATTTGTTCCATTTCTGTGAAAAAAGTGGTTGATATTGTGATAAGGATTGCATTAAATGTGTAGATTGCTCAGGTAGCATAGACATTTTCACAGTATTTGTTATTCTAATCCATGAGCATGGAATGTTTTTCCATTTCTTTGTCTTCCTCAATTTCTTTCATGAGTATTCTATAGTTTTCTGAGTATAGATTCTTTGCCTCTTTGGTTAGATTTATTCCTAGGTATCTTATGGTTTTGGATGCAATTGTAAATGGGATCGACTTCTTAATTTCTCTTTCTTCTGTCTCGTTGTTGGTGTATAGAAATGCAACTGATTTCTGTGCATTGATCTTATATCCTGCCACTTTACTGAATTCCTGTATGAATTCTAGCAGTTTTGGGGTGGAGTCTTTTGGGTTTTTCACATAAAGTATCATACCATCTGCAAAGAGTGAGAGTTTGACTTTTTCTTTGCCGACTTGGATGCCTTTTATTTCTTTTTGTTGTCTGATTGCTGTGGCTAGGACTTCTAGTACTATGTTGAACAGTAGTGGTGAGAGTGGACATCCCTGCCGTGTTCCTGACCTTAGGGGAAAACCTCTCAGTTTTTCCCCATTGAGAATGATATTCGCTGTAGGTTTTTCATAGATGGCTTTTATGATATTGAGGTATCTTCTCTATATCCCTACACGGCGAAGAGTTTTTGTTTTGTTTTGTTTTGTTTTTAATTTTTTATTGTTATGTTAATCACCATATATTACATCATTAGTTTTTGATGCAGTGTTCCATGATTCATTGTTTGTTCATAACACCCAGTGCTCCATGCAGAACGTGCCCTCCTCAATACCCATCACCAGGCTAACCCATCCCCCTACCCCCCTCCCCTCTAGAACCCTCAGTTTGTTTTTCAGAGTCCATCGTCTCTCATGGTTCGTCTCCCCCTCTGACATACTCCCCTTTTCTTCCTCTCCTGTTATCTTCTTCTTTTTCTTTTTTCTTAAAATATGTTGCGTTATTTGTTTCAGAAGTACAGATCTGTGATTCAACAGTCTTGCACAATTCACAGCGCTCGCCATAGCACATACCCTCCCCAATGTCTATCACCCAGCCACCCCATCCCTCCCACCCCCAACCACTCCAGTAACACTCAGTTTGTTTCCTGAGATTAAGAATTCCTCATATCAGTGAGGTCATGTGATACATGTCTTTCTCTGATTGACTTATTTCACTCTGCATAACACCCTCCAGTTCCATCCACGTCGTTGCAAATGGCAAGATCTCATTCCTTTTGATGGCTGCATAATATTCCATTGTGTATATATACCACATCTTCTTTATCCATTCATCTGTCGATGGGCATCTTGGCTCTTTCCACAATTTGGCTATTGTGGACATTACGGCGAAGAGTTTTAATCAAGAAAGGATGCTGTACTTTGTCAAATGTTTTTTCTGCATCTATTGAGAGGATCATATGGTTCTTGTTCTTTCTTTTATTAATGTATCACATTGATTGATATGCAGATGTTGGACCAAACATTTAAAGAAGATTTAATACGTATTCTTCTGAAACTGTTCCAAAAAATAGAAATGGAGGGAAAACTTCCAAACTCATTTTATGAGGCCAGCATTACGTTGATCCCAAAACCAGACAAAGACCACAACAAAAAGGAGAAGTACAGACCAATATCGCTGATGGACGTGGATGCAAAAATTCTCACCAAAATCCTAGCCAATAGTACTCAACAGTACCTTAAAAGGATTATTCACCATGACCAAGTAGATTTATTCCTGGGCTGCAAAGTTGGTTCAACATCCGAGATCACTTTAAATAAAGGCACAGAGCCTGGAAACACTGGTCCTTGGTGTAGCCAAGCAATGAGCTACATGGTAGAATGAAGTGGAAGACCGGTTAGCAGAACAAGATGAGAATAGGAGAGTGAGCCACATTGTTTTTTTTGTTTTGTTTTGTTTTGTTTTGTTTTACCAAGATCCCAGCTCAGTGTTTTAAATTATTCAGGCCAATAGGGATTTTTTTTTTTTTAAGAGTAGCACATTTGGCAAGTCTCCAAGCACTGAAAGGAGCCCTTGATGTTCTAGAAACTCCACAACAGAAGAGATTATCAGAACTCTAATCTCAGTGATGAGTACTTTTTCTACTTGAAATGTGTTTTGTCCCTCCCCCAAACATCCCATAAGCAGTCAATGCTCACTCAGTACAAAGGTCATTAAGAATGATTATCTTTTTGAGGTGATGGAAATGTTCTGGAACTACACAGGGGTGATGGTTGCACAACATTGTAAATGTACTAAAAGCCATGAATTAATCACTTTAAAGTGGCTGAGGTGAAAATGACCCAAGCCTTAGCTTGAGCAAGGTCATATTCTTTGTGGGTATTTTTTTAAGATTTTATTTATTTATTTGACAGAGGGAGACACAGCGAGAGAGGGAACACAAGCAGGGGGAGTGGGAGAGGGAGAAGCAGGCTTCCCGCTGAGCAGGGAGCCCGATGCGGGGCTCGATCCCAGGACCCCAGGATCATGACTGAGCTGAAGGCAGACGCTTAACAACTGAGCCACCCAGGTGCCCTGAGCAAGGTCATATTCTAATACAGATTGTACCCACAGGGATAAGGCTGGGGGCGGGGGGGGAGTGCAATTTTATATACAAAGGCCAATTCAAGAAATACAATGATATATATATATACATATATATATATATAGACAACCTTTTTTTTTCATGGGCCCTAATCACTGTTGGTGAGAGTCTGTATTAGTGGGCTCATTTGTGGGACTAGGGTGTGGGGTGAACATTTGACTCCATCTTTCAAAATGTTTAATGCATGAACCTTGGTATCAGCAATTCTCCTTCAAGGGGTCTATCCCTGTGCACAAAATACTCATATCCTACACAAGACTGTAGACAAAAGAAATTGTGTTACAACATTGTATTAGTGAAAATTGGAAACAACCTAAATGTCCATAGACCACTAGCTAAATAAAAGGAAGTAAATAAGATAAACCCCTAGAATGTGGTCACTTCTAGGCAGTGTTATTTAAAAGGGAGATTTTTCCATTTTATTTTTTCATTTCTTATTTGATTTCTTGTGGCATGCCTTTTGTAATTTTAATAAATCCACAAGTTTTCTTTAATCAAACATGGCTTTATTGAGTCCCATGGAAATATGTGTGTTCTTCAACTAGAAGGTTACTCACTTTATTGAATGGAACACTGTTAATGAAAAAAACAAGGTCTATGCCTATTTTATGCACATTTGGGGCACAAAAAATGTTATAAGCTGAGCATGTTTGAGAGATGGCAACCTGAAGGGATACTTCCTAATCTTGCATTCTGAAATCAGATCGGAGCTGTGTTATAAAACCAATGTCTGCCATCCACTAGCTGTCCATTGGTGAATTCATAAAGTGCATACAAATTACTAGATTTGTCAAGTCAGCAATAAAATCTGTGTTATTGGACTGGGCACTGTTGGTCCTCCAACGAGATTCCCTTGGATTCTTTTGACCACCTGTTGTGTCCCTTGCCTGATATGATGTGCTTTTGCTTCTATGAGCATGCACAAGTAGGTCTTTAAAAGGGAGGAATGGTCACAGGCCAGTGGAGCAAACTTGCTTGGATGTTCTGAACCAGAAGTACTTGGGGGGTTTACATTCCTCTGAGGAGACTTTGGTCAATGACATATTGGTACAAGAGTATGAAATTCCAGCTCCCTTGCTCAGGTCAGAACGAAGTCAGAGGCATACCTTACCCTCCAGAGTCCCCTGCGAGATTAGGCTGAAGATACCAGCTATAGAGCTTTGCCTAAATCACACTTGCTTGGCTTTCATCCTTCCGCTACAGTCTCTCCTGCAAGAGCTTCCTTAATAAATTAATTACACATGAATCCTCATCTCAGGGTCTCCAGAAGAACTCAGTCTCGGACAATCTTTTTTGCAAGTTTAAACTCAAAACCAGAAACAGAAAGCACAAACATCGTTGGTCCAAGACCAGCTTCAGAAAAGTCCAGTGTCGAGTTTTCACAGAACAGGACGATTCAGATTATGGCTGATGTAATGGCAGTCTCTCAAAGCTTCAGCTCTAGTATTTACTACTCAGATGCTGTAACAGGCTAACGATTCTGTCTGTTGAAAGATGCACTATCTCCTCGTGCCTCTGTGTACAAGACCAGCAGGTTTTACTTAAGAAATTAATTAACTTCTAATTACATGTATCCTTGGAATTATTAACATCTGGAAAATCAATGAAAAACTTCATGGCTTCTTTTATTGTTTTGCATCTCTCTGGGTTAAAAGAGTGGAATTGCTCTTGTACTTTTATGCAAAGACGTTTTGCAAATCTAGACGGAGAGATTTTACTTCTTTTTTGGAACCTCACTACGTTGTTCTGGAGATGAAAGGAGGTAAGTAGAGAACCTAGCCCAGGGGTATGGCTGGCTCATAGTAGGCACCCAGTCAGTCACCTTCCTTCATTCTGAAGCTGTGACCCATGAGGATATTCTAATTTTGTAATTCTCAAAGTGTGGTCCTATGTCAGGAATACCTGGAGTGCTCACCAAATGCAGATTCCTGGGCTGCATCCTTCTGAATCAGAATCGCTGGGGAAGACCCAGAAATCAGCATTTTTTAAAAGCCCTCTGTTTGAACTTTATGCATTCTAAAGTTAAAATATCAGTATCTCTGACTCGGTAGTTTCCAACTAGAGAGATCATGAGAATATGAGTGTGTTCATAAGTAGAGTTTTATCTGAAAATGACAGAGACTCAAGTGAAACTAATATAAACCAAGGAAAAACGAAGTGGACAGATTTATTAGTTCACAAAACTAAAAAGTCCTGGATTAGATTTAGCCCTTGCTAGTTCTAGGGACTCAAATGCTGCCTTCAAGTTTCTCTCTTTTTTCCATCTCCTAGCTCTCATCATCTCTTTTGCTTTCATTCATGAGCTCCTCAGGTGATAAAATGATAGCCACCAACAGCTCTGTGCTGCCCATCTTTCTGCTAGTGATCCTCAAAGACAGGAGGGCATCTCTTTCCTGGTAGTTTCAGCGAAAAGTCCCTGGGAGATATCTGATTGGCCTAGCTTAGGTCACATGCCCATCTTTGAACCAGTCACTAGCCAGGAGGATGGAGTACTCTGATAGGTGAGGGCTGAGTCACGTGTCCATCCCTGGACCAGGGCTATCAGTGTCAACTCCACCTAAATCATGTAAACAGCATTGCCTCGGAGAAATTAGGATCCTATTGCCAGAAGTCCTGCCAGAGAACTGATCTCATGCTCGCTAAAACCAGAATCTGTGTTCTTATTTATTTATTTACTTGAGAGAGAGCATGCATGAGCACAAGCAGGGTGGGGTGGGTCAGACGGAGAAGCAGACTCCCCGCTGAGCAGGGAGCCCAATGTGGAGCTGGATCCCAGGACCCTGAGATCAAGACCTGAGTCAAAGGCAGATGCTTAACCAAATGAGCCACACTGGTGCCCCAGAATCTGGTTGTTTTTTTTTTTTTTTTAATATAATGTATTGTTTATTTCAGGGGTACAGGTCTGTAATTCATCGGTCTTACACAATACACAGTGCTCACCATAGCACATACCCTCCCCAACGTCCATCACCCAGCCACCCCCTCTCCCCCCACCCCCCTCCACTCAGTTTGTTTGTTTGTTTCTTGAGATTAAGAATCTCTTATGGTTTGTCTTCAGTTTGTTTCTTGAGATTAAGAGTCTCTTATGGTTTGTCTCCCTCTCTGGTTTCATCTTGTTTCATTTTTTCCTCTCTTCCCCTATGATCCTCTGCCTTGTTTCTCAAATTCCACATATCAGTGAGATCATATGATAATTGTCTTTCTCTGATTAACCTATTTTGCTTAGCATAATACCCTCTAGTCCCCATCCACGTCATTGCAAATGGCAAGATTTCATTTGTTTTGATGGCTGCATGATATTCCTTGTATATACACCACATCTTCTTTATCCATTCATCTGCTGATGGACATCTAGGCTCTTTCTGTAGTTTGGCTATTGTGGACATTGCTGCTATAAATATTGGGGTGCAGGTGTCCCTTTGGATCACTATATTTGTATCTTGGGGTAAATACCCAGTAGTGCAATTGCTGGGTCATAGGGTAGCTCTATTTTCAATTTTTTGAGAAACCCCCATACTGTTTTCCAGAGTGGGTGCACTAGAATCTGTGTGCTTTAAAACTCTTCCAAATGATTCCACTGATCACCCACATTTGGTGGTGGTGAACCTCGGGGATGCATTTACCTTAAAATGACTTGGAAAGTCTCAACACCACTGATCTGTCCTCACTGGGGAGTTCAAGTCTTGTCTTTCCCTGCCTGGGGAGATTCAAAAGTGAAGGACTAGGGTGGGGAGCTGGTCCCTCTGCTTCAGCTGGGGGTTGATCACCTGTAAACCATGTTAACCAGAGAATGCAAGCCCGAACTGTCACCACTTAGCGGAAAGCAAAAAGGTTGGCATCAGGAGGAGCTTTTTGGAAAGGTGTTTCCTGCTTATCCTCCAGGGAGACAACAGGTTCGTGTAATATCTACCAAGCAGATGTGTCGACAGGAACAGGGACCAAATGGCAGACTAGTTGAAAAGGCAAAATCCAATTGTAATATAGATGATTTCTTGATGAGAAAGTAGTGTACTTCAGTTAGTACGGTCAGATTTCTCCCCTGATATCTGGCAATAGGGAGAATCCTTTTCCTGAACTGATAAAAAGAAAACCTAGTCCATCTGTATGAGCCTGTTTATATCAATGCCAGGGAGGGGTGGGAGGAAGGTAAGTCCACAAAATATACTCGGTGTCACCTTGCACAACTAGCTTGCCCAGAATCGTGATGCTCCTATTGCTGGAGGGAAAAAAAATTTTTTTGAGGCAAAACCCAAAAGGACTTGGAATCTAATTTGAAAAGTACATCAAGATGTTGGGAGAAGATGGGGGGAAAGTTGCTGAGAGAAGGTCCTGGTTGTGTCTTTTGTGTCCATTTTGTTTGCATCAGCATGTCATATGTAAAGAGCAAAACACCATCCTGTTTTAATAACACACTGAACTGCCTACACATACACAGGAGATCATGGTGTTCACCAATTAAAAAAATTCAATCTCAAGTGCAGGTACAGCAAGCCAATATTTTTTAGGCCACACGGCTAGAAGAAATCTGTAGTTCTTCATACAGTGTGGGAACTGTTAAAATAGTGTTGCAACAGGGATGACAATAGATTTAGATTTCAGAACCACGTTTCTGGGAGGGGTGTGACAGAGGAGGATGCTTAAAAGGGGACAACTCAGCATCCTATTGGGAAGTGCACGAGACAGCAGGAAATCAGTGCCTGGGTGTGTGTGAGAGAGAGAGAGCGCGCGCGTGCTGTACCCACACACGTCCTCCACCTAACAGCAAACTGGCCTCTTTACTGGTGGTCTTATGAATTTCATCTTGTGCAAGATTTAAACTCTCACCAGATGGGAGTTTATTATTCTGACTTGCTTTGGTTTGCCCTTACTACTCTTAAAGTGTCCTGCTAAATATATGAAGACCCTTCCATGATGATGTTAACTCAACTTATTGTGGTAATCATTTTATATAATTATCTATATGTCAAGTCATTCATTATGCTGTCCACCTCAATGTTATAGAGTGTTGTATGTCAACTACACCTCAACAGAACTGAAAAAAAAAGAAGAATGTCCTTCCTCTCTTTTACAAATAGAATTGGTTGTTCATTTTATCATTTATTTAAAAATATTTGTTAAGGGTCTACAATGTGCTATACATGATATTAGTCACTGAAGATTCAACAATGTAAAAAAACAAACAAGAATTCCTACCTTCTTGGAGCTTATATTCTAGAAATATGCTGTCCAGTATGGCAGCCATGGGTCACATGAGCTGTTAAGAACTTGAAAAGTGACTAGTCTTTTTTTTTTCTTTTAAGTAATCACTGTGCCCAAGTTGGGGCTCAGACTCATGACCAGAGATCAAGAGTTACATTCTCTACCGACTGAGCCAGTCAGACTCCCTGAAAAGTGGCTAGTCTAAATTGAGTTGTGCCGTAAGTATAAAATGTGGGATTTCAAAGACTTAGTGTTGAAAAAAGAGTAGAAAGTACATCAATTTTTTAATATTGATTACATATTGGAATGGTAATATTTTGGATATTGAGTCAAGTAAAATATATTTCACCTGTTTCTCTATTTTTTTTAAGTGTAGCTACAAGAAAATTTAAAATTATATATGTGCCTCCCTTGAATAGCACTGTTCTAGAACAGTGGTTCTGAAGCGGGGGTGATTTTGCACCTGCTCCCAAGACATGGGGCAAACAAAAATGAGTCTTCCTTTTATAGCTCTGAATCTATCATCATTTCAGAAGTTTGAAATTTTCTGGACCAACCTTTGAGAGGTTCTTAGGCACCACCCCTTGGAATTTTTGGAGCTGCCCCCAGGTGGTGTCTAGATTTCTCTGCATAGTTGACATAGCTGAGATCCTGTTGGAGGAGGTCATGGAGAGGACATGATCCCCAGTCGACCCGCAAGCTGGACCCAGGCAGTTAGAGGTTACCCCACACACACACACACACTCACAGTCCCCCTTCCTTGCAGTGAAGTCTCCGGCCACCCTTACCACGCTAGCAGCTGGTCCAAGGACAGAGCCTTGAGAGAGTAAGGGGTTGTGGAGACCATCTAGGTAATATACATGAATGAATCGCAGAAAGCCTCTATATAAACTGTAAGATTCTGGCAGGCAGCTGCTGAGATCAACTCATCTTGCAGCTGCCCCTAAGTTCCCTTGCTTATGAACCCCACCACCTACCCATCTGGAATGGTCTGCTTCTTCCCCTCTCCTCGCCCTTGCCGTGCCGGGCCAGTTTGCCAACCGACACTCCCTCCGGATTTTGAGGTAGGCATTTCTTGCCTTCCTTGGTAGTTTTACAACATACAGCTATGTCCCCTAACAATCTAGTTTCATTCTGCCTGAGTTTGAGCCTTATATAAATGGAATCATGTGTATGTATTCTTTGTATCTTGCTTCTTTTGCTCAGTGTTGTGTTCTTTAGATTCATCCTTATAGTTTTACTAGCTCTCTTATGTTTATTTGCATTGCTATATTCATGTAGAATACTATATTCCTGTAATAATGTTATGTAACATAGTATATACTATATTATTACATGAGTATACAATCTATTTATCCAGTCTGCTGGTGAGGCACATTTAGGCTGTTTCCACTTTGGGGCTCTCTTGAACAATGTGCTTACAAACATCTGAGACCATGAATGTTGAGCTCATGTGCATAGGTTTCTCTAGGGTCGGTTCCCACCAAATTTTAATTCAAAAATCTCTGCAGAATATAATTCTGTATCTATGCCTGAGGTTGAGTAAAACCAGCTCTTCAGAATCTCTTACTAGAATGTTAACAAAATTCAGCTGGGTAAGTTTGACGATCTAATTGGCTTTATTAAGCAACTCATGAATTGGGCGGCATCCCATCTAGCAAGTAGAGAGGCGCTCCAAAAAGCTGTAGAAAGTGGAAGGTTTTTTTTTTTTTATAGGAAAGAGGGTGAGGCAAGGAAGTTATTAGCAAAAATATAAAAAAGAAAGAAAGGATTTTTCCAGTCAAGGTCACCTTTCCTTAGGGGGAAAGGCAGGAGGTCTTATTAGGTGGATTACCTCATCTTCCTTTGGGGGAGCAGATAGAGAGGGTCCCTGTGACAGATTACCTCCTTGGTGCTGACCAGAAAATTCCCGACACTTCCCGGGGGAGGCTGGAACTGCAATTAGGGTGGGTATTAAGCCCAGGTTTGGTGATTTAGCCTAAATGGCTCCATCTCCGTCCTGTGGTTTTCCTAAAGACTCTCAAAGGTACCTAAACCTCCTTCTAGCTCCAAGTTTTAGCCTTTGGTGCTCGTCGAGATCAAAGCCCTAGGGACCTTCTGAACTTTTTCCATTCTTCCCCATCTCTTTGTGCAAAGGAGGGAAGAGGTCTTTTGTTTCGTGTCTATTCTTGGACTTTCTTCACACTCTTCACCAGAGTGATTTAGCAAAAAGGATAATCTGACCCCTGTCTGAAAAGTTTTCACTGACTGCCTGGTACCCTCGGTGAGAAGTTGGTACCCTCGGTGAGAAGTTGGTACCCTCGGTGAGAAGTTGGTACCCTCGGTGAGAAGTCCCCAATGCTTAGTATAGCATCAGAGTCCTCTCTGAGCTCCCTGTCTGATTGCTGGCCACACGCAGTCCTACACTTCCCTTTGGGAGCCATACCAGATGGTTTAGTGTTCCCACTACACCGTGTGGTTGTTCACATGCCCAGGCCTTCGGCCACACTCTTTTTTTTTTTTTTTTTTTTTCTGCCTGGAGCAACTTTCCCAAATCCCACTCCTTGTTGCTCTCTTTTCCTTGGCCAGGCTGGGTGCCCTTTGCCTGTATCCCCACATCACCAGGCACTTCTCTCTGTACTAATGTTCATCACACTGACACATAATTGTCAGTCTTCCTCCCTACTGTGCTGAGAGCTCCTCCAGATGAGAGACCCTTCCTTATCTACCTCTGTATTTTCAGGTAGGTGTAAACACAGTGGGGTGATGGTTAATATTATGTATCAACTTGACCAGATCATAGGGGTGCTCAGATATTTCGCTAAACATTCCTCCATGTGTCTGGAGGGTGTCTCTGGATGAGATCAGCATCTTTGTAGAGCAGACCACTCTCCCTAAAGTGGGTGGGCATCACCCAATCCCCTGAGGGCCTGAATACATCGAAAAGGTAGAATAAGAGGGAATTTGCTTTCTCTGCCTGACTCCTAGGCCCAAGACATTGATCTTCTCCAGAACTTGGACCAGGATTTATACCGTAGGTTCTCCTGGTTCTCAGGCCTTCCGACTGGAACTATATCAATGGCTTTCTTGGGTTTCTCCCCAGCTCAGCCTCCAAAATCAAGGAAGTCGGTCCTTTTTAATCAGTCAGTCCATCCATCCCTCCTACGTATATATCTCCTATATATCCTGTTGGTTCATGTTTCTCTGGAGAACCCTGACTAATACACCTGGTAAATGCTAAATAAATATTTGTTGAGCTGAACTGAAATTGGCATTTGAACTTGAACTTGGCTTAAGATGGAATGCCAAGAAGTCCCATTGGCTGTGCTGCAGGTAACTGTTAACAAATGGCCTCTCCTAGAGTTGTGCAGTGCGGAGCCCTACTAACCTCCACCCCATTCCTCTTGCTGCTGTTGTTGTCTAATCAAGAAGAAATCGTCTCCTGTGACCCACTTCTCTTTCTGATTTCTATCCTCAAATCTAGCATTAATTAGAACCAAACACTTTCAGAATCACCTACCACTGTGGCAAGTAACTACATCCTTAAATGAGTGTTTCTTAATGCAAATAGACTTTCATCTAAGAACACATGTTTTCAACAGAACATAGCTTGGTGTTTATACAAATACACAGTTTATCCTTAATAATCCACGATTTTTTTGTGCCTCACAGTCATCTTTCAGAATATAAAGGAATCAGCTTACAATACGCTAAATAAAGCACAGGATATCGGTTTAAAATTTAACGAGCTGAATAGAAATGTACGGGAAGATTCTCTTCAAGTATCTGATATATTTCATTTTCCTTCTGTGCGTCTGTCCTAAAAGTCAAAAAGCAAGGCATGAAGTCCAGTTAGTTAAAGAGTTCAGCTAGTTGGGTCCATGAGAACAGTTATGTTTTATTCTAAGTCACAGAGAAAAGTGTGGGAGAAGTCGTGTATGTAGAACGTTCTCCCTGGCTCCTTCCACACCTATGGCAGACATCACCAGTTGATTCCAGCACTCCTTGCCCCCGGGGCTGGCGGACTCAAAATTCTTTACAAGATAGCCCTCCAAGCACAACAGATCCAAAAGGTGAAACACATTTGCTACTTCAGACTGAAAAAGTGCCAAGAAATTTTTAGGCACAGGGTGACCTGTCCTTTTTTTCTAAATTGAATAAAGAGTATCTTCTAACTGATACTAAGGATACTGAATATTGTACTGAAATTTCCTTCCCCATCAATACTGACTTCTCCCGGAAGGTCTTCCTGGTTGCTTCAGCCTACACTGATTTTTCTCTGCTCTCATTGTTAATAGTCCTTAGCATTTGTGCCGGACAGTTTTGTGTCCAATTAGATTGCTAAATACCTTGCGAGCAGGGGTAGCATCTTCCCTGGCAGTGAACAGAATGCTGATCACAATAGTAGATGCTTACCTAGGCATTCCCTCTTTTGACTGTCGATACATAAAGACAGGATAGCAGAAAGAGAGGGGTCCTACTCTCTCAATAAGCTTCAAGGAAAAAAATATCTCTATGAAAAAATGTGTGTGAGAGATCAGACTAAAACAAGAACAAAATAGTTTTCCTGCCCTTTCAAGTCCAACACCTTCAAACCATGGATAGTCCAACAGTGGAGGGAAACCAACTCAGAGACCACACCACCCAGAATTCAGAATACATTCAGTTAGTGCTGAGTTTAATAATTTAATATTTCAAATAACCTTTCCACACCTCGTGTCTAACAAGATGATTAATGCTGGCTCTTTGTAACTCTCTGAATTTAAAATTCTGCCGCAGTCCTTCCCTGGAACACTGTCTTCTGTCAGTGAAATGAGTGCCTCTTCCTGAGGCTCGCTTGTTCTCTCCCCTTTGCCCAAGTTGGTCTCCTGTCTGAAATTCTTCTTCCCTTCTGTCTTCACATGTCTTGGCCTTTGAAGTCAACCCAGGGACTCCCTCTGCCATAAATCCCCTCCTGATTGCGCCCGGGCTCTCCCTCTGGATGTTCCCAGCATGCTTTCTGCTTTCTGCAGTGCACTTGGGGGTTGGATCCTACGACACCCAGGGGCATGGCCTTAAGGGTCTGGGACACACCTAGGTTAGAATCCTTTTCTGCCACTGGCTGGTTAAGTGACCTTGGGCAAAGCGCTTATCTTCTTTAGGCCTCACCCGAGGTCAATAAAATGGATGGAAGCATAGCACCGACCCTCAAGGAGTTCCTGTGAGGACTTAGCAAAATAATGAATGCAGAGCACTTCACAGCCAGGCACATAATAAGCATTCACTTAAATATTAGTTCTCAGGGGTGCCTGGCTGGCTGTCAGTGGAGCTTGCAACCCCTTATCTTGGGGTTTTGAGTTCGAGCCCCATGTTGGGTGTAGAGAGTGCTTAAAAATAAAAAATAAATCTTAAAAATAAATATTAGTTCTCATTAGGATCATGCAATCTGATATTTGTTTATAATTTTAACATCTGACTTCATACATTGCAGGCTTTTTATATTTAAGAATATGTTATCTCCCCTAATGAAATCTAAGCATCACAAGGGCATGGGTGAGTTCATCTTCTACCCTTGTACCAGTTAGCGTCTTTAAACTTAGTGGCTTAAACCACATACTTAGTTTAGTGTGTTTTTAATTGTTAGCTTGCTCCACAATCACTTGGGGGACTTTTTTTTTTTTTTTAAACGTCATTCGGCTCTACTCCCAGAGTGCATGATCCACTAGTTCTAAAGTGAGTCTAACAATCTGCACCTTTGGGGCGCCTGGGTGGCTCAGTCGTTAAGTGTCTGCCTTCAGCTCAGGTCATGGGTCCCAGGGTCCTGGGATCGAGCCCTGCATCGGGCTCCCTGCTCTGTGGGAAAACTGCTTCTCTCTCTTCCACTCCCCCTGCTTGTGTTCCCTCACTCGCTGGGTCTCTGTCAAATAAATAAAAATCTTAAAAAAAAAAAAACACCCTAACTTAAAATAAATAAATAAATAAATAGATAAATGAAAATAAAAATCTACACCTTTAACAGGTGCCCGGGTGATGCTGATGCTGATGCTGATGCTGATGCGGCTGGGCTGGAGAATACACTCTGAGAGATGATGAGTGGGCTCGTGATCACGTGGTTGGCATTTGAGGCTGGGTTCAGGTTCAGATGGGCAGTTCTTTTACTTTCACCTGTGCTCCCCTCATGCATCCACAGTCAGCTGCTGGTCAGCCACACTGCTGTTTCTGGGGGTGGCTGGCTGCCTGGTGAGGTGACCTGTAAGAGGAGGTCACCTCTCTCTCCCAGATGCAAGAGGCGGGGCCTTAGACTCCGCACCCCTGGTGGGGGAGGGCAATCACATTGCAAAGGGGCGTGGCTAAAGAGAAAGCCGCGTGAAGCCGTATTTACTATCTGCTGCACCACCTCTGAGTCTAATACCCACCTACTGTGCAGATGGAGCCACTTAGGCTAAATCACCAAACCTGGGCTTAATACCTACCCTAATTGCAGTTCCAACCTCCCCCGAGAAGTGTCGGGAATTTTCTGGTCAGCACCAAGGAGGTAATCTGTCACAGGGCAACCGAATTTTAAAATTTTGCAGATGGCATTAGTTTATTTGGGCACTACAGCCTAGCCTAGCACGCACTGGGGACTGCTGCTGAGCCCTGGGTTTCCTACTTGGCGGCTGTGGGATCTTTACCCTGAGCCTCTCGGGGTTTTCATGAATAAAATGGAGATCAGAATTCTCACCTCACAGAACTGTAATTTGAGAAACAGTATAACTTAACCCCTCTACACCCCAGTTTTCTCATCTGAAAAATGGGCACAAATCACCCCCATCTCACAAGGGCTTTGGGGAGCATTCCCTCGAGATGGGGTGTGTGCAGAGTGCTTGCTTTATGAAGTGATCACGATTACTGCTACTTGGATCACACCGCTTAGCACAGTGGTGGTAGCGCTCAGTAAATGTGGGGTCCAACATCGCACTCTGGTATAGAAATCCCAGGTTCTGTCCAACTTGCTGCCAAAGGAGGTTCCGTGAAGTGCTCCAGGTGCGTGAAGCCTGCCGGAGGGGCCAGGCTTTGAAAATCTGCCCCCGCAAGCAGCCTCCCCCAGCCCCATCAGATATATCACCTGTAGGGCCCACGGTTCCCGCCTGCTGGGCACCTCTACCCACTTCTCATTCACCTAGCCACAGCTGCATGGCCTCCACCTACAAAGCGAAAGTAGGTCACCTTGATATTTCAGATTTTAGATGCAGGCCAGATGCAGGAGAAAGGGATGAAGTGGGTGGAGCCAGTTGCCAGGGCTCAGAGGTAGAAAGAAGGAAATTCAGAGAGCCTTTGTAAAGTCCTTAGGGCAGGGCGGAGGGGGGAGGGGGGAAGAGAAAGGGGTGGACGAGGAAAGGAAGAGAGAAAGGAGGAAGAAAAGAAGGGAGGGAGGGAGGGAGGGAGGGAGGAGGGAGAAAAGGAAGGGGAGATGGACGGCAGGAAGGAAGGGGAGAAGGAGGGGCGGAGGAGAGATGGAGGGAGCCTGGGAGGCAGATGGTTGATTTCCAGGCAGCCGGGCAGACAGTTCCAGGGCGGCCTCAGAGACTGGAGGCTGGAGATGCTAAGTGAGCAATCCTGTCTGCGGCCCATTTGATTGCCTGGGGAAGCCGCAGCGACAGAGGAGGCCCCGCCCTCTGCTAAGGCTTTCCGAGCGTCCCTGGGGCTTCACTCCCTCTAGGTGACTCCCATTTAGGCCAGTGTTAATGGGTCCCCTGCTGAGAAGCCCTTGGACTGTGCAGTTAAAAATGCCTCATTCGAATAATCACCATCAGAACCAAAAAGACCTCTGGGCTGGAAAGGTGAGCTCGGGCTGCTGTTCTGGGCAAGCCAGGAGCAAGGCAGCTGCTCAGCCTCCCTTCTCCAGATAAGAGAGCAGGGCTGAGCACACTCCCTCCGGGCTTGCCCTGTGAATAATGCTCACAGGGGGGCAGGGCGCTTCCTACAAACCCAGGATCAGATTTCAGATCAGGTCCGGATTGCACAAGGGGGGAGGAATGGCGAGGCATCTGGAATTTCCCCCCAGGGAGAAGTGAGACCAGTAGGTAGGGTTCAGTTCCCAGGTACCAGCCACTGTTGCAGGCTCTGGGGATGCTGTGGCGAGCATAAGGGGCAAGGCCCTGCTCCCAGGGAGCGCAGGGTCCCAGGAGGGGACAGAGGCAACATAAACCAATGAGTAACTAAAACGACTTTAGAAAGTGGAGGGAATGTGTAGTAAAAGGAGGTGCTAATGCTTGGCCTGGAGTGGGGGGCCACGGAGAAGGGCATCATTAGACCAAGTGACCAGGGAAGGCCTCTCTAAGGATAAGACCCTCCAGCCAAACCCTGAACGTTGTTGTAACCAAATGCAAGAGGTTCACTGCTTGGCAGATACCAAATTGAACACAACCCATGTAAGAGTTGAAAGCCAAGAACTAACATTACTTGTTACAAGGCAGGAGACAGGGAGAGAGCTCTCAAGGTACTGTCTCCCCCTGGGGTTGGTACAGGAAGCTTTCATTCAGTGCATCCCAGGGCAGGGCCAGAGAGCTTGCTCAGGTATTTTTGGTTCAATGGCACATGCCTAGTGTGTCAACATGTTAGGGCCTGCATCGTATGTTCAAAAAACAGTGGAAAACTCCGCCCATAGGAGGAGATCTTAGTATTGTAATGAGCTAACAGTAACTTCAGGTCAGCTGGGGTTCTGTGCGGGCCGTCAGCTCCAGGCTGGCCCAAACTGGCTCAGATAAGGAGCTGTTAGGTGAGACGCCTAGTTGGGCATCTCCTTGGCTGGAACCGTTGGTTGGCTGGTTCTGCAAAACAAAACACATTTCTTCTCTGCTTCTGTCCCACTCTCTCCTCCCTTGGGCCGTAACGTTCAGCCCCCTTATTTGAGTGACTTCCCCTGGCATCCTGGCTAAGGTGATGATGAAGCTAAGATCTGAGGACAGGGTATTCTGGAGGGAAGGAAGAGCAGGCAAAGGGCCTGAGTTCGGAACCAGCCTGGCATGTTAGAACAAACAGAAGGCCAGTGTGATGAGACCAGACTGCTCAAACCTGAAAGTAGCCATACTTTGTACATCACCACACTGTTCCTGAATCTTGAGCACCTCATTTAGTCCATTAAACAAAAAATTCAAGTAAATTGTAAAGATCTAATTGACTTTACTAATCGATTTATGAATCAGGCAGCGTCCCAGCTAGCCAGTAAAGGGGTGCTCCAAAGGGCTACGGGAAAGAAAAGGGCTTTTTAAAAGGAGAGAGGCAGAAGAAAAAAGGGAAGTTATTAGCTAAGAAGCCAGCGTTTTAGGCAAGGTTGCCCTCCTAAAGGGAATGGAAGGGTTCTATCAGTAAACTTCCTGGGGCTGACCAGGAAATTCCCACGTGGACTGGTTAAAGCTAACATTCATGGGGGGTTTGAAACTGTAGTTCCGTTAGGTATTATGTTCTTGGTTTACTGACCTGGGGTCCTAACCAAAGTGACACCGTGTTGGGCCAAGTGGTTTCCTTTCTAACAATTCTGAAAAGGAGATTCTGTGTTTCTTAATTAGTGTTCATGGACCATGCTGATTTCCTGGATATCCAAGAATTTTCTGCGTATTTGTGATTATTTAGCTACGTAGTCTAACTGATGCCCCTGCCCCCCCCCTTCCATTTATGTGCTAAGGAAAACTGTTCACATGAGTCATACTTGAATCCAGGTCTCACCTTTGCTGCATTTTCCGTTGAGCTCCCAGGATGCTCCTGGGGACTTTTTTTTTTTCTTTTTGGTGTGGTTCAGTTTGGGGATAAATGGAGGACCTGTGCCTTGTACGCCCTTAAGAAAGGGCCAGGCTGTTCCAAAACAGGGTCAGGGCCCTCCCTGGGTGTCGATGACCCAGCTGACATGCCAGCACCACAACAATCCTGAGAATGGACCGTGGCATGATAGCTCAAGGGACCCAACACAGAAGCAGGCACACCAGGGTCCAAGCCCAGCTGAGCCTGTAAAGGCTGTGTGATTTGAGGCAAGTTAGTTGACCTCTCGGCACGTCTGACTCTTTAGCCATAAAATATGGTTAATGCATTTCACTTTCTAAGTAAAGGTGAAGTGGCTAAAATGGTGCACTGAATTAATTAATGCATCTCAGAATATCAGCAACAGTCCGTTGTGGTTACCAGTGATGGCCCTGGAGCCTGACCACCTACCTGGTCCACATCATGGGTCTTCTCTTCGCTACCCATATGACCCTTCACCAAGGACATGACTACTCTGTACCTCAGTTTTCTGTGTTATGGAGGTATTAACAGCACCTGCCTCATTAGATTGTTTTCAGAATTCAATGAGGTGGTAGAAGAAAGCGCTTAGAACAGTGTTCGGAATATATTCAAAAAATGCACTAGCTCTTGGTATTCAAATGTGCTACAGTACCTGAGACATAATAACTAAGCCCTAGATAAATCGTAGCCATCATTATACAAACAACCAACCCACAAACAGGAAACTTCAAAATTAACAGTTTCTGGTGAGTTCTCTGGTGTTGCTTCCACCCTGAACCCTGAGGTAGGGATTGAATACAGCTGTTGTTAACCTTGCACAAATGCATTGCCCTCACCTGGAGGCTTGTGACAACACAGATTGCTCAGCCTCACCCCCCACCCCAGGGTTTTCTGATTCAGTTGGTCTAGGGTAGGGGCCTGATAACTCCCATCTGTAGTGAGTCCCAGGCAAAGCTGGTTCTGGGAACATGGATGTCATGGTCTACTTCTCAAGGAGCCATCTTGTTTCCACGCTCTGGCTCCATGAGCCATCCATTAACCACAGCCCCACCTCACTGCTCCACACAGTCTTCTCAAAATGGCAGTCTACCTAGAAAGAGGCCACAGAATTCCTTCACCCGTCCTCTCTTTTGATGTTACTACTACCTTGTCACCTTGCAAGCAATCACCTGAGAGCCAGGGGATTAATCTAAAAAGACCAAGCCCTTCCCTCTATCCATGAGCCTAGAAATAGGCTTTCCCAGTAATACTTTAGCAGCTGTTCAGCTTCTGGCCAGTCCTGGTTCAGAAAGGGTTAATGATTTTGTGTTTTGATGGACTTCCAAGTGTAGAGGGGTAGCATTGCCTCTGGTTCCTACCCTACCATTAAATCAGTCTAGATTCCCTTTCCCTAGAAAGGGAATGGTAGAACTAGAAAGATGAAGAGCTATGTTTTGTTATTCACCAAAAACAAAATTCCCTATATTTTACCTTCAGAAACTTGGCAAGTGGGAAAATGCAATTCACTATTAAAATGGGCCTTGCTAATTTACAGTATTATCTTCAGAGAATTGTGGAGGAAAACAAGAAATAACACACAGAATGATAGGAAGAATTTGGAAGAGAAAACATGAGACTAGCACAAAAGAAAAAATAGCACCTCCGACCTGACGGAAGAGTGGGATTCCATATCTTGGCTGTGGTAACTAATGCTGATAAACATGGGAGTGCGTATGTCTTTTCAAATTAGTGCTTTCATTTTCTTTGGGTAAATTTTACCCGGTAGTGCAATTGCTGGATCGTAGGGTAGTTCTATATTTTTAATTTTTTTGAGGAACCTCCATACTGTTTTCCAGAGTGGCTGCACCAGCTTGCATTCCCACCAACAGTGTAGGAGGGTTCCCCTTTCTCCGCATCCTTGCCGACACCTATTGTTCTCGTGATTTTGATTTTAGCCTTTCCAGCAGGTGTGAGGTGATATCTCATTGTGGTTTTGATTTGCAGTTCCCTGATGATGAGTTATGTCAAGCATCTTTTCATGTGTCTGTTGGCCATCTGTATGTCTTCTTTGGTAAAATGTTTATTTGGATCCTCTGACTTTTTTTTTTTAAGATTTTATTTATGTATTTGGCAGAGAGAGACACAGCGAGAGAGGGAACACAAGCAGGGGGAGTGGGAGAGGGAGAAGCAGGCTTCCCACTGAGCAGGGAGCCCGATGTGGGTCTCGATCCCAGGACCCTAGGATCATGACCTGAGCCAAAGGCAGATGCTTAACAACTGAGCCACCCAGGCACTCCGCTCTGACCATTTTTTTAAAGATTTTATTTATTTATTTTAGAAAGAGAGCTTCTGAGCGGGGGGAGGGGCAGAGGGAGAGAGAGAGAATCCCAAGCAGACTCCATATGGGGCTCAATCCCAGGACCCTGAGATCATGACCTGAGCTGAAATCAAGACTGGTTTCAACCTGACTGTGCCACCCAGGTAGCCCTGACCATTTTTTAATTGGATTATATGTTTTGTGAGGCTTGAGTGTCCATCCACAGATGAATGGATAAAGATGTGAGATACACACACACACACACACACACACACACACACACACACACAATGGAATATTACTCAGCCATAAAAAATGAATCATGTCATTCACAACCACGTGGATGGATCTAGATGGTGTAATATAAGTGAAAGACAAATACCATATAATTTCACTCATGTGGAATTTAAGAAACAAAACAAATGAACAAAGAAAAAAAGTGACAAACCAAGAAATAGACTCAACTATAGAGAACACACTGGTGGTGACCAGAAAGGGGGGGATGGGTGACGGGTGAACAGGTGAAGGGGATGAAGACTACACTTACTGTGATGAGCACTGAGAAATGTATAGAATTGTTGAGTCCTATGGTACATCTACAACTAATACAGCATAGTTCATTATACTTTAATACCAAATAAACGAAGGGACGGTGAGAAAATATTTTCCGCAAAAGGTTGGATAGTAAATATGCTCAATGTTTTGGGCCATAGTGTTTCTTTGGCGGCTGCCCCACTCCACCCTTGTTTGGTGAAGAGTGGCCACAGACAACCTGCAAACCAGTTCTGGTAAAGCTTTACTTACGGACGTGAAATTTAATGTCGTACCATTTTTGTGCATCACCGATATTCCTTGTGTTTTTATTCCCCGACAACCGCTTAAATCTACTTAAATCCTTAAAACCATTCTTAGCTCACGGACTGTACAGAAAGGGATGGAAGCTAGCTTTGGCCCGCAGGTCATCGCTTGCGTGCCGCCGACCTAAAGCAAACAGTCTGCTTGAAGCATCATCTCTGCTTTCGAAAACGCTATCGGTATGTTAGGGAAATATTAGTCAGGCTTATTTTTCTCTTGCCTACCTAAGAGGGGCCATTCAGGCATAGAACATCTTGCTGAGCTGCTAGGGGAAAGAGGTATAAGGAGATGTGGGCATTGAAAATGTGAAGGAATCTGTATCTGTGCCCAGTTGGGGAGTTTCTTTTCGGTCCAGACACCAATCAGGGACTGGCAAACAAAAGATGTCTAAATGGCTTCTTCTGGCATTATGTCATTCTGTGTTCCTTTGCCAAATGAGCAGATCCTTAGGCCAGATGACCTAATTTCCAGGACTTTCCCCCATGGGTATAAGCAAAAATATTTGTACAAGGATATTCCTGGCAACATTGTTCGTCATAGAGAAAAACCAGACACAGGTAGAACATCCCCATTTGGGCCCTGCTTAAGAAGTGTATGGAACATCCACACCATGGAGTACTATGCAGCAGTTAAAAAGAATGGGGTCAGCTTTTATACACTGGTGTGGCTCAATGTCCAAGATACACTGTTAAGGACAAAAAGATGTTGCAGAATCATGTGTTTAGTATTCTCCTTATGTCTGTTTGAATATGGATAGTAAAAAAAGGTCAGGAAGGGAAAATCCTATACTATACACAGCAGTTATCTTGGGGAATGAAGTCAATGATGGGCTTTAATATTTGAACCCTTTCTGTACTTGTTTGCAACCCATTTTGTTGTTGTCGTTGTTGTTGCTTTATATAATGATTGACTTTCGGTGTCAACTTGACTGGGATGGCGGGGGGTGGTCCAGATAACTGGTTAAACATTATTTCTGGGTGTGTCTTTGAGGGTGTTTCCAGAGGAGGTTAGCATTTGAACTGGTGAACTGAGCCAAGTGGGTAGCCCTCCTTAATATGGGTGGCATCATCCAACCCACTCCCAGCCCAGA
Organism: Eumetopias jubatus; assembly: GCF_037043125.1. Classification (NCBI taxonomy): domain Eukaryota; kingdom Metazoa; phylum Chordata; class Mammalia; order Carnivora; family Otariidae; genus Eumetopias; species Eumetopias jubatus. The sequence continues at coordinate 79,467,254 of NW_028274818.1, read as the reverse complement.
TAGAATTCAAAAGCAGAGGAAGGGAGAATTCACTTGCTGCCTGACTGTTCTCTGGCCCTGGGGACTCTTGATTCTCAGGTCTTCAGACTCAGAACGGATTCTACATCCCTGACTCTCTTGACCTCAGGTCTTTGGACTATTCCACTGGTTTTCCTGGGTCTGTAGCTTGCAGGTGGCAAATTGTGGGATTTCTCGGTCTTCATAATCTAATTAGCCAATTCCTTATCATAAATTTAATTTTAGATATAGGTGTAGATATAAATATAAAGATTTATGTATCTATATAGAGAGACATGTTTGTATTTCTATCTGTCAATCTATCTCATATTGGTTCTCCTCTGGAGAGCCCTAACAAATACACTTTCATAATACAAAATTAATTTTAAAAAGTCCCTCTCTTCACAATAGGGTTGGAAACAGGGAAAGGCTACCCCCAGGCTGCATAATTTTACTTAAAATTATTGTTGAGGTAAAGAAAGAAAGAATCTGAGTAATTCATTTTTTCTTTCACTTTTTACTCAGTCAGTATTTATTATACAGTTGGGTAGTGGGGTTCATGGGAGTATTCTTCAAATGTATTTACTCTTTCAATCTACATTTGCTGTACAAACACTCTGTGTTAAGCGGTGGATTCTAATTTAATGAGATTTATGTGACTTTGAAGGAAGTTTTTCAGAGTTGTTTCCAAAGATGATTGAATGTGTTGGAAGATACAGTGTAAGGTGCATGTATCAGGAGTCAGAGTGTTGTTATTTTACAGATATGCTTCATGGAAATTAGGAAAGCAGGCCATAATAACCATAAGAGCAGGTGATATCATCCTTGTCTTAGGTTTTAAAATGGAGGCTTGTGTCACTTTCACGAGGTCACACAGTAAGTGCTAGATTGACAATCTAGATGTGTCTGACTTCAGAGACCATGCTCTTTCTTCCAGTGTCAGAGACCAAGAACCCTTCCCCCTTTTGTCATTATAATAAAATCTCAAATTTTTTAACTAGGACATGTAGCCACCCAGACTCCCCTGTTATTAGGTATGGACATATAACTAAATTCCAAGTGGGAGAGAAAATAATCTGTTTTGTCTTCTGGGAAACCTTCCCAAGAGGTAGCTACCATGTACCTTTGGCCTCTTCTTCCTCTGTCCTTCCTGTGGGCTGGACCACCAGCAGCCATCTTGGACAATGAGGTCAAAATCATGTATTGACTATAGAAAGAGCATGAATCCCCAAGAACTATGGAGCTTCATTATAGTCTCAGACTGCCTGCCTCTAGATGTCATTTATATGAAAAAGAAATACATTTCTCTTAAGTCAACGTCACGAGGATTTTATTGCAGTTGAAACTAATCCTGTTCAACTGTTAGAACATAATGTCTTCCAACTTGTCATCACTTTTGGGGAAGAAGCCCTAACACTATCGAATGCCATTTCATCTCAAAAAGTCTTGAGGGAATCAGGTTGCATAAGGCAAGACCCATAAATATATAACTTATTCAAAAGGAATGCATGAAGGCGGTGCCTGGGTGGCTCAGTCAGTTAAGCGTCTGACTCTTGATTTTGGCTTAGGTCACGATCTCAGGGTTGTGAGATTAAGCCCTGCATTGGTTCTGCACTGAGCATGGAGCCTGCTTGAGATTCTCTCTCTCTCCCTCTCCCCCACCCTACTCACACACTCTCTCTCCCTAAAAAAAAGGGGAGTGCATGACGGAATTCTTCTTGAAGCCATTGGTGGTGGAGAGTCATTGCTCCCCAAATCATATGTTGACTTCTCCTTCACTTTTCTCAACATATGAATCATATGTTGACTTCTCCTTCACTTTTCTCCACATACTTCTCCCTAAGTACAGTGTGTGGGCTAGTTCTTAATAAACCTACTTAAAAATATTAGAATTGAAGCAGAGTAAATAGTTTTGGATTATAAATGTATTGAGGACACACATGAAACATTTTCTATAAACATTATTTCAAGTGTATTAGATTTATATAATATTTGCTTAAAACTGTATTTTCTCCTCTTGAACTATCAAGGCACTTTACCAAAAATATGCTTTTGTCCATTTTCGAGAACATTAAACTTATTCCCAGGAATTTTTCAAGTAAGACTAATTTGGACAAATAACAGAAAAAGCTGAGGCTTACAGCCTTTCTACCTCATTCAGGATCCCAAAAAAGTACCCTACATGGCATTTAGGAAATAGAAATATAATACTATAACATAAATGGACAGTTCCTACTAAAATGTTTTAAAGAAAGATACAGAATTTCATTATTTTTGCCTTTGTGCTGATTTTTAAAAATTATATTTTCATTATCTTGTTTTTGTGCTGTAGGAAATAGTACCCTGAAATGTGGAATTAACCTTTAAGTTTGAAATTTCCTTTTTAAAAATTTAAATAAAAGGATTTATAAAAGCCAATAACTATCTACTTTCAGCTCTACATTCATTTTTTTTAAGCCTGGTTCATCCAGTAATTCCTAATTAGTGGTAACCTCCAAATGGATGTCATTTTAGTTTAAATTTAATCTCAATTTTTTTCCTTTTATGATACTTGACTTGTTAATTTTCAGTGTAACTAAGGGAGGAAAAAAGAGTGATTTTTTTCCAACAGCAGGTGATAAATATAAACCAGCTATGGGCCTATGTATTTCAGAGGGTTCCTAAACTATGTACCCTTGGATGAGATCTAAATATTAGATCACAGGATAACTGTTCAATCCATTTCTGCCATAATGGCTCTTGAAAAGTATGCTACTTTTTGGACAACCACTATATATATATATATATATAATCACTATTATACGTATTATTTATATGTGTGTGTGTGTGTGTGTGTGTGTGTGTGTGTGTGTATATATAATCTCCAATATTTTTTCCCCAAAACACAATACATGTGTATAGGAAGTGATAGTTTGACATTATAGTTTCAGGCAAAGACACACTCTCCAGTTTACCCAACACAACAGTTTCAAGTCAGAAAATATCAAGTGGAACAAATTTGAACTGCAAGCCCTATTTGGATGGACCCAAAGGACTTTCCCTGCCTGTGCACACCAAGATCAAGAGATAAGGAGGCAGTATCTTCTATACCACTTGGTAGGTTCTAACATACAGTACTGCCATGAGTGCACTCATATTTAGGCTTGTTTTGTCCTACAGGTGTTTATGTGAGCTCTACTGTTATTTTCTTAAGCAGTTTGAGTGCGAGACAACCTACCCACTAACCCCCAAAATGGCTCAGAAATTACTGAAGAAAATGGCATAGAAAGAAAAATGCACCTTTCAAAGAAATGATTACCTTGCATACCTCCATAATTAAGTCTTATCTTCCTCCTTTGCCAGGTACAATAAGCCTTGTTTGCATTATAGTTTATGTACATGCTATATTGGTTTACTTTCCATTTTTTCCTTAGTTCTTGAGTAAACTTGTTTTCATTGTTCAATTGACGTATTTTTGTATCTTTGAAAATTGTGAGGATGGTTTGGTTGGGATGGGAGGCATCATAATTTTCCCATTAAAAGTAATGGAATTTTCCCCCCATTCAATGGCTTTTTATTTAGTAGCAAAGTTTTTAGGAATGAGTTAAAGTCATTAAACAAGAGATAGGTGTATAGATTCTTCCCCATACAAAAACAGACCAACAAAGAGTCTTACTCACTGGCATGTGTTAGATAGAATCTTAATACAGACCCTAAGAGGGGCGCCTGGATGGCACAGCTGGTTAACCACGGGACTCTTGGTTTCGGTTCAGATCATGATCTTAGGGTACTGGGATCCAGGCCCATAGTAGGCTCTAGCCCCATGTTGGCTCTGTGCTCAGCATGGAGTCTGCTTGAGATTCTCTCTCCCTTTCCTTGTGCCCCTCCTGCTTGTGTTCTCTCTCTCTCTCTATCTCTTTCTCTGATAAATAAATAAATCTTTTTTAAAAAAAATATAAACCCCAAGATTTTCTTCCCCTTTGGTGTAAATTGTCCTGCATAATCCCCAGGACTATAAAGCTGATGGATTTTTATTCTCATGATTAGGTTATGTCGTGTGCCACAGTTGACCTTAAGATAAGGAGATTATCCCAATGGGGATGATCTAATCACAAGAGGCTTTAAAAAGCAGAGAATTTTCTCTGACTGGTCATAGAAAGGGACATCAGAGACCCAAAGCATGAGAAGGATTCAGTTTCAGGGAGATTCTTTGCTGTTGAAGAAGGGGCCACATGGTAAGAACCCGAGATCAGCCTCTAGAAGCTAAGAATGGTCCCAGGCCAACAAATAGCAAGATACTGAGAACCTCAGTCTACAACCCCAAGGACATGAATTCTGCCAACAACCAAGGTTGCTCAGAAATAGAACTTTCTATAGCTGAACCCCTAGTTTAGGATGCAGATCAGTGGATACCCTGATTTCAGCCTTGAGGCACCTTTAGCAGAGAATCTAGCCACACTGTGCCAGACTCTGGACCTATAGAACTTTGGACAAATAGAAGAGCATTCTTTTAAACTGCTAAATTTATGATAATTTGTTGCACAGCAATAGAAATCAAATACACCCCATATTAGTCAGGATAAACCAAGTTATACTACAGTTGAAAATTATTTTAAAAACCACAGGCTTGGGGTGTGGCTCAGTTGGTTATCCGTCTGCCTTTGGCTCAGGTCATGATCCCGGTGTCCAGGGATCGAGTCCCAAATTGGGCTCCCTGCTCTGTGGGGAGTCTGCTTCTCCCTCTCCCTCTGCCTGCCGCTCCCCCTCCTTGGACTCCCTCTCTCCCTGTCTGTCTGTCAAATAAATAAAGAAAATCTTTTTTTTTTTTTAAGGACATTTTTAGGATGTACTTCCATGATTGCTGGGGGAAGAGCAAAGCAAGAGTGTTTCAGAGCAGCCTGGCAGTGACTCACATTCCTCCTGCATGCAACCCGTTGACCATAACTAGTTGCATGGCTTTGCCCAATGTCAAGGAGGCTGAGAAGTACGATCCCCTTATACTGGCAAACAATACGCATCTCAACCGTGACCATCTGAGTCTGCTGTCCTCCTTTATCCCTGTACTTCCAGACCTTGAAATTTCTACCAACACCGTGCATGTGGGGCTGGATTGAAGAGCACATCCTTTTAGATGTCACAGACTAGCCATTTATAGGACGAATCAAGCCCACAGGTGTAGTCTCAGTTAAGACTTCACACTGTTCTTTACATTTTTAAATGAGTTGCCAACATTTAAAAAATTGGAACTTTTCCCATAAAAATCTCAGTCTATTGGCTTCTCTCAAAACATTCAGAAGATCTCAATGTGATCTACTTCAAAGAACAAGGTAGAATTATATGGCCAGACCTACAGTGTTTTCTTTCTCTTTTTAAGATTAATTTATTTATTTGAGAGAGAGAGAGAGGGTGCAAGCAAGGAGCAGGGAAGGAGGAGAGGGAGAGAGAGAATCCTTAAGCAGGCTCCCCGCTGACCATGGAGCCTGCCTCGGGGCTCAATCCCAGAACCCTGAGATCATGACCTGAGCTAAAATCAAGAATCATGCTTAACTGACTGAGCCACCCAGGAACCGCTGGCCTGACCTACAGTGTTTTCTAAAGAGCATGGTTACTTGAGAAAAAAAATCAAGTAAAACTTTTGTACAGTATGTTTTCCATAGAATGTATATAAAAAGAACTAGAAGAATCTAGACACCAAACTATAAATCATAGTTCCCAATCGAAAATAAAATGAGATGTGGGGGTATTCCACAGCAATCCAGAATTTAAATGAAGTGTTCTATCTGACCGTGAAAATTCACCAAGTTCAGGTTCCATCTTAATAGGGATGAGAATAAGTATATGCCTTAAATTGAGAAGAGTTCTTACTAACCATTTATTTTTAAGATGCTTTATTTTCTTTAACACAGCAGAACCAGATTTCCATGCCCTGGTGCCCTCACATAATCATTTTCATGAATTCTACATTTTACCTTTTATAAGAAAAGGACAAACAACAACAAAACAACATAGGCAGGAATTTTTATAAAAGGAATGCAAAACTTCAGAATACTTTACAAGCCAGTACAAATCCGTCTTCACTTCCATTTCCTGTGTAGCTCAATATCCCGTTGGTGGTAGTCATAGACTGATCTTGAGACGTAGAGAAAGCATGAATCATCAAAGAGAGATTTAGCTGCAATGTCGCTTTGCAGTAGATAACTTTGGTTGTGTCCACTCGGCAGCCCCTCCGTTCTCTGGAATGAGTGAGCTCTCCATCAGTTGAGGACTTTTGTCACTTTTGACCACTCACAAATTATCCCCTCCCCCTTCCAAGGTCCCAACTTCCCTTTGAAAGTTCATCTCTCACCCATGGTGTTCAGAATTGCTGATTGGTAAATCCAGGTGTATACCCTTTTATGGTAGGCAGAATAATGATTGCCCCCCAAAGATGGTCACGTTCTACTCCTCAGAACCCATGAATATATTATGGAATATGGCAAAGGAGAATCAAGGTTTTATTTTTTTTTTTAAGATTTTATTTATTTGAGGGGCGCCTGGGTGGCTCAGATGGTTAAGTGTCTGCCTTTGGCTCAGGTCATGATCCCAGGCTCCTGGGATCGAGCCCCGCATCGGGCTCCCTGCTCGGAGGGAAGCCTGCTTCTCCCTCTCCCACTCCCCCTGCTTGTGTTCCCTCTCTCGCTGTGTCTCTCTCTGTCAAATAAATAAAATCTTAAAAAATAAATAAATAAATTGATTAATTAAAAAAAGATTTTATTTATTTGAGAGAGAGCACAAGCAAGGGGGAGAGGGAAAGGGAGAAGCAGGCTCCCTACTGAGCAGGGAGCCCAATGCAGGGCTCGATCCCGGGACCCTGGGATCATGACCTGAGTCGAAGGCAGACGCTTAACCCACTGAGTCACCCAGGCGCCCTGGGAATCAAGGTTTTAGATGGAATTAAGGTTGCTCATTATATGACCTTAAAATACAGAGATTATCCCGGATTGTGGGGAGGGGGCAGTGTAATCATAAGGATGCTTAAGAATGGAAGAAGGGAGGCAGGGGAGGAGAGGCAGAGGGAGAGGTGAGAAACAGAGCATTCAGGGAGAGATACGGCATTGCAGGCTTTGAAGAGGGACGGAGGATCCGTGAGCCAAGAAATGCAGGCAGTTTCTAGACACTGGGAAACACAAGGAAATGGATTCTCCCTCAGACCTTCCAGAAAGGAGCGCAGCCCTGTGAACATCTCGATTTCAGCCCAGTAAGCCCTGTGTCAGACTTCTGACCTCCAGAACTGTAAGATAATAGATTTGTGTGGTTTGAAGCCACTAGATTTGTGGTCACGTGCTCCAGGAGCTGTAGACTCTAATATAGCCCCTTGCTGCTAGAGAAGCCACTCCTTCTGGAAGATTTTGCTTCTTGTCATCCTCACGTGGAAGCTCTGCTTTCTCCTGGTTTGATTCAATCTTTGCCTTCTTTGTGTGACTTCCAAGTGTCCTTTTAATAAAGGCATCCTTTTGTTTAAGCTGGTTGGAATTGTGCTCCTGGTACTTGCCATGAAGAGTCCTAATCATATTTGCTCAGTCAGGCAGAGGACCATTTTTCAATAGGTTTTTTCATTCCAGGGATGATAATGAAAAGAATTGAAGTACTAATTAACCCATAGTTAACCCATTAGTGACAATAATTAGAATCCCCTACAGGTAACCAAGATTTGAATGGATGAAACTTGTTTTTGTCGGATGTCCGTGTTATCCCATTATTTCTCTAAAAGAGAGAAAGACTAAGGATAGGAGAGTGTGGTGGATAAGATTTGGGGCTTTGGAGCCACGCAGAATAGAGTTCAAATCCCACCTTCTCTGCTTACAAGCTGTGTGAGTTTGGCTATGTGACATTTTGGGGAGGGATCTTCGTTCAGCTGACCTCTGGTCTTCCACACGGTGTTTTGGTCTTTGTGTTTCTGACTCCTGTCTCTTGTTGCTCAATTTGTTCCAAGGAACCTTATCGATGGCTCTCTTAAGACTGTGAGAGTTTGAACAGTTTCTAGTCTCAGTTTCTTTCTCTGAGAAATATGGTTGAAGCCACATCGATTTTGAAGATTAAATGAAAGTCAGCAAATTCTACAGATCCTGGCACAAAATGAGTACTCAGTAAATGCTAGTTGACAATGGAAAACCAAGGGCAAATGAGCCTCTTTGAAATTCAGGTTCCTCATTCATAAAACGGGGTTGGCATCTTCCTCACATGTACAGTTAGGACTTAAAAAGATGAAGCATTTCAAGTGCTTGTTTAGCACAAAAATTTGGGTTTCCTTCAGCTTTCCTCAGAGAAAGATAGGCGAGGTAACGTCAACATGAATTGGTTCTTTTCTTCTCCGTGGCCTGGCGTCATCACGTTCTATTTCTGAGAATATGGTGAGACCTGAGGGAGGGCTGTGCTCATTTCTGAAGCTCTTTGCCAAAGACCGGGCCGACTAATCGTGGTTAACCCTGTCTGTCTACAGTTGAGGAAGCAGAGCCAATGAGCACTTTCTGATCTTTCCAGAAAAAGGACCTCCTCAGACCTGTTCTCTTAATGCAGGCTTCAACAAATAGATCATATACCTGTATGTCTAGAACGACTCCTCATCTAAGTGGGGGGGGGATAGGATAAGTAGCATGTTTACCAGTCAACTTTTTAAAAAAAAAATTTAAAGATTTTATTTATTTGAAAGAGAGAGTGAGCAAGAGGAAGAGAGAGAGAGAGAGAGCGAGAGAGCAGAAGCAAGAGGAGTGGCAGAGGGAGAAGCAGACTCCCCGCTGAGCAGGGAGCCCGACGCAGGTCTCAATCCCAGGACCCTGAGATCATGACCTGAGCCAAAGGCAGACGCTTAACCCACTGAGCCACCCAGGCGCCCCAACCAGTCAACTTTTTCCTGAAATTCATGTAAATACTGACTCAGAAGTGAAGGATAAGATGAATTTAGAAAGAAAAAAAATAGAAGATTCCCCACTGAGACATAAATATAAAAAACCCAGTTTTTCTGTGTTACTACCATTTTTTTTCTGGCACATAACCTGTGTGGATATATAAAATATACCCCAATTCTACATTACATTTTTGGGGGGACAAATTATAAATATTGTTTTCTCATCATACATGTATTGAAAGTGATTTTAAAGTACTTTTTGTTGGCGGGAACACATTGCTTTTTGGTTGCTTTAAGCACATTTTACTATGTATTAAAATTCAGTAGAAAATTATTAGATCCAGGTATGCTCCAGATATTGTAATAACCTAGAAAAAAGAAAACAAAGATATAAAATCATCTAAGAGAAATATTTTGGTATCAATAATCAATGTTCCATAGCAAACTCAGTGTAATCATAAACTTAAATCTAACATGTTAAGGAATTAACCTTACTTTACCTCTGAGAAGCTGTGTGGTCTGTGGTTGATTATCTTTGTTAAGGAATCTACCTTTTTTTTTTTTAAGATTTTATTTGTTTATTTGAGAGAGAGAGAGAGAGAGAGAGCGTGCTCTGGAAAAGAGGCAGAGGGAGAGAATATCCAAGCAGACTCCCGCTGAGCATGGAGCCCGATGTGGGCCCCATGAGATCAGGACATGAGCCGAAACCAAGAGTTGGATGCTCAACCAACTGAGCCACCCAGGAGGCTACTTTTTAAAAAATGTGCGGCGATCGCTGTCATTGCAGAGCTCGGCCACTAGGGGCAGCATCACTATTATTTTAGGTTGATCACTGGGTAATTTGGGGTGTACGTTTTCTGTGTGCGAAAGAAGTACTGTAACTTGCTTTGTGACGTTGGGAAACCATTTACTTTTTAAAAAGATTTTATTTATTTATTTGACAGAGAAAGACACAGCGAGAGAGGGAACACACGCCCGGGGAGTGGGAGAGGGAGAAGCAGGCCTCCCACTGAGCGGGGAGGCTGATGCGGGACTCGATCCCCCGACCCCGGGATCATGACCTGAGCCGAAGGCAGAGGCTTAAGGAGTGAGCCACCCAGGTGCCCCGGGAAACCCTCTCCTGTTGGGCCTCAGGTTCTTCAACAAGGCTTTGGACTAGATGAGTTTTGAGACACTAACCGTTAGAATTCTGGGGCTCAATAATGATTATTTTGGTTGTGCTTAGGATGGAGAGGAGGGAGGAGGACTGAGTTATAATTCCATTGCTTTCACTTTGTGACTTAGAGCAAGTCAACTCCTCCCACTGGTTCTTAGTTTTCTTCATTGTGAGATGAGATGATTTTCCAAATGCTTGTTCCTCTGTCTATGGGCAGATGCTAGTTTCTGGTCAAACGGTTTGGAAATACAGGGCAAAGAAAGTTGAATGGGCTTCTTTCTACGGAACTTCACAGAGCCTTTTAAATGGGAATATGATAGATAACCGAGATACTGGGCATAAAACTGTTGACCAGGGATGATGACGGTTATATTTGTTTCCTAGGGCACCATGACAAATTGCCACAATCTAGGTGGCTTAAAGACACAGACGTTTGTCATCTTAGAATCCTAGACACAAGAGGCCTGAAGTCAAGATGTCAGGAGGGCTATGCTCCCTCTGAACGCCCTAGGGAAGAATCCTTCCTTGCCTCTGCTAGCTTCTCATGGTTGCTGGTGACCCTTGTTATTCCTTCGCTTGTGTCAACATAATTCCCAATCTCTGTCTCCATCTTCAGATGGCCTTTTTCCCCATGTGACTCTGGCATCTCTATTTCCCCAACTCCCTCTTTCTCTCATAAAGACACAAGTCACTGGGTCAGGGCCCATCCCACTCCAGCATGAACTCATCTTTTGCAAAGACCCCATTTACATTTGCAAAGACCCCATTTCCAAATCAGGTCACATTCATAGGTACCAGAGGTTAGGACTTGAACATGTCACTGGGGGGTGGGGGGTTACAATTCAATCCACTACGATGATGATGATGATGATGATGATGATGATAGGAAGAAGAGCAAGAATAAGAGAAAGAAAATGATAGGACAATAATTATCGAGCCCTTATTAAGTGCCATGCAGTATGCTAAGTGCTTTACTACATGCCTAAATCTCTCGAGGGCTTTGAAGTCTGATAAATGCATCTTCTTCTTAGATTTCACCTCCACAAACTGATAAGCCAATTTTTGCCCAGATTGGGGGATGGGGCAGCTGGTGACGCACCTGTGGATTTAGGCGACATACATGCAGGCTGCATAAGGGAGGCGGTACTCCTTTTAAAAAAAAATTATTTTGAAATAATTGTAGGCTCACAGGAAGTGACTGTAGACATAGTACATTAGAGCCCCCTGGACTCTTCCCTTGGTTTCCCCCAGTGGTGACATGTCATGCATGTACATTGACACTGATATTGGACATTGACACTGATACAGTGTTGTCATCCAGGCTACAGACCCGATTCAGATTTCACCCGTTTTGTGTGTGTGTGTATGTGTGTGTGTGTATGCAATTGGATCCAGTGTAGAGCTTAATGGCCACCACCGCCACCATGCTGGTACCGAACAGATCCCCACAAAGGAGCTCCCCCATCTGGGTCCTCTTTCACATCACTTCACGACTTCAAGGAGAACAGTCCCCATCTGCAGTCTCCGTGTCTTTAACACCAAACGCTTTCTCCTCTCCCTCTTCGTCGGAGACACCTCACAGGTCCCAGCCTCAGAGTCCCCAGCAGACAGCTGAAGCTGTCTTTCTTGTATTACTATTATTTTATTTTCCCCTCTAATTTGATACATGTCTGTTTGTGGCAGGAGAAGCTAGCTTACCAGAGGCATGAGTCGTGAGATTAAAAAGAAAAATGTTTCTTTTGAGCAAAGCTATTTAAGTAGCAGAGGCGAGTTACAGTCAAGTAAACCAGGAGGTGGTCTGCAGACAGGGCAGGGAAAGTGAGAGGAATGGTGGGGGAAGTGCTTGACATTTAGAGAACACTGCGTTAAGGAAGAACTTTGAACCTCACTTAGATTCAGAAAGGTTTTATGATAGCCAACGGGAGGAAGAAAACGCAGGTGTTGTCCCTGGGCATGCGTAATATGTCCACTAAAAGTGGAAATTAAAGGAGTGCAGTTTATTCCTGCATTTCTTTTTTTTTAAGATTTTATTTATTTATTCGAGAGAGAGAGAATGAGAGACAGAGAGCACGAGAGGGAAGAGGGTCAGAGGGAGAAGCAGACTCCCCGCCGAGAGCGGAGCCCGACGCGGGACTCGATCCCGGGACTCCAGGATCATGACCTGAGCCAAAGGCAGTCGCTTAGCCAACTGAGCCACCCAGGCGCCCTATTCCTGCATTTCAAGGCCTTTTTGTCAAAGGAGGTTTCAGTTTGGCTGGTCACTCACAACAGTGACTCATCCAGCCGGGCTTTGTAGTCCTCGTGTTATTAAATATTACTCCCGAGGGGGTGGGTGGCCTACCAGGGCTAAGACAGAGGCAGTGGCTTTATTCGGAGGGTCTGGCATGCCCCCTAACAAAGGCTCCTGATCTTAAAGGAGGTGATGTCACCAAAGGGCAGGTCTGCACTTTTCTGCAACGAGCTGGAGGGGAAGACTTGCTGAATCTGTCCCCCAAAGAATCAAATGGGCTTTGAAGCCAGCACAACAGAGGTGATGTGGAGACCAGTGAGCATAAGGAGCTAATAAAGATAGCTCAGCTAAGTGTTTAACTCATTAGTTCAGCTTTTATGTCTCTTACTGTTAGACTAATTCAAAGAATATATTACGGCGCTTTCAGATAAATGGTTTAAACCCACACTAAGTGAGTCAGAAAAATCAATTAATTTGTAAAACCTTACTGCTGGAAATAATCTCAGGTCCATCCTTTACCGGGCTGCAGATTTTTCAAGGTGATTTGGGCTTATGGTCCTTGAGGTTTCACCTTGTATATGAAATAGTAGCGTTGGTTTGTTTGTTGACATCATTCGTTCATCTCCCAATTTATTCCACAAGTATTTATCGGGCCCCTGCAGTGCACCAGACACAGTTCTAGGCTCTAGAGCTATAGGGAATGAATGAATGCAAGTTCTTACCTTCTTGGAGCTTATGTTTCCTGGGAGAGGCGGAGAGTCAACAAATAAACATATTACAACATGCCACAAAGTGATAGGCACTATCAACAGAAACAAACAAATGTATTTTGGAAGAACAGGGAGAGAAATGATGATAGCCTGAGTGGGGAATCAGTTCATGTTTATTGACCACCTACTATGTGCTAGGCATTTCATGGGTGGTTGTGGGAGGAATAGAGGGCATAGAAAGGTTTACTGGGCACCCACCTGATGGGCAAGGTATAAATGACAAAAATTATGACTATCGGGGATCAGGCACAGCATTTCCCCCCACAGCCCTCCAAGACGGGTGTTACCCTCATGATGCAGTGAAGATTCGGGGATTCTGAAAATTTTAATTACTCTTCACAGCAGAAAAGTTCCAGCTCTAAGATCTAACTCAGATACTTGGTTCTAAAGGTGTTTCCCTCATGCCCCATTCCCTTCTGTAAAGATAGAATTGGAGAAGGGATCCATAAAAGAATAGTCTTGGTGGCGTGCAAGCATGCATGCTGCAAAGAGATATCAACTGTCAAGTATAAACTAAACCAAAAGGTCCTTTTACCTTGATTTTATTATTCCACTGATGAATCGGAAGGTATCTGAGGGTCTTATGGGTCTCGAGTTCAGCATTCGGAATATCAAACGTTATAGATGATAGATTCGTGGAAATGCTGACAAACCAAAACAAAAACGTGGTTAATAACGATTTTGCATAACAGAATTTTGACTCCTAAAAAATAGACCAAAAAAAGGTGAGCACTTGAGGCGCTGGGTGGCTCAGTCGGTTGAGGGTCCGACTCGATCTCAGCTCAGGTCTTGATCTCACGGTTGTGGGTTCAAGCCCCGTGTTGGGCGTGGTGCCTACCTGAAAAAAAAGGGGGGGGGGAGTTTAAGCACTTGCCAATATCAAACCCAGACATCTCTCCTCTATTCTAGAGGCATCTATCCAACTGACTACTAACATCTACACTTGGATATCTAGCAGGCATCACAAACCCGACATGCCCCCAAATGAACTCCTGATTCCCCCACCCCCCCTGAAATCTGTTTCTCCCACCAATGCTCCCAGACTATGTCTTACCAATTCCATTCTTCGGGATGAAATCCAAGTCTTCTGTACTCATCCAAGCCCTCAGAAAATCAGGCTGACTTTATCCTCAGAATGCATTCAGAGTCTAACCACTGCTCTCTGTCTCCTCCTCTAGCATCTGGTCCTGATGTCGACCCTGGTCTGGATAGGACCCCTGGCTTCTCTCTTTCCCTCTGCTCAATTCTCAACATAGTAGACAGAGTGATCCTTTAAAAACCTAATTTAGATCACATCACACCTCTGCTCAAAATCTTGCACTGGCTCCCATTTCACTCAAAACTCTTATGGTGGTATAGAAGGACTTGACGTGATGTGTTCCAATCCCCTCCCGGGCTACTTCTCCTACCCCAGTCCTCTTGCTCATTGACTCCTGGTAAAATGGTGTCTTTGCTGCTCCTTGATGTTCCAGGCACCCCCCCCCCCGACCTCCTCGAGAATTTGCTCTAGCTTTTTTCTCAACTGGGACCCTCTTCCCCCAGATACCTGCTTGGTTAACTCCCTTACCACCTTTGATCTTTGCTGAAATTTTATCTTCTCCGAGAGGGCTGACCGCTCTACATGATGATGAAAACTGCCTTCTCTTCCTCCCTGGCGTGCTCAGACTTCTTTGCTCTGTTCGACTTTGTCCTTTTTTTTTTTTTTTATAGCATGAATATCATCTTCCATCACATTCTATCATCTATTATATATATTATCTGAACTCCCCTCCTAGAACGTAAGCTTCACGAGGACTGATATCTTTGTTTTACTTACTCCTGAATCCCAAGCCCCCAAAACAGTGCCTGGTACCAAGGAGACATGCAATACATATTTGCAGAACAAATGAATGCAAGTCTCAAGGACAGGCCACTCCCCCTGCCCATCATCCTAACTCGGAGTTCTGCCTACTTATTTGTTTAACTGGGAAAGCCTGTAACCATGCTGGATAAAGAGCAAGACAGTAAGATTTCATTTTTTCCAGTTAGTCCACTCTGCTGATTGCATGCATGCTAGGGACCCTGAATGTCATGCCACCAACAAATCTGGGGACTGGAAATACAGTAGCCTTGAGCAGTTAAAAATTCACGGCATGTCTGGGACAATCTGCAATGTGGGCAGAGGCTGGGTTGTCCCATAGGCAAATCCTTCCAGATAGCACAGTTGCAGCCCACATCATTTCCAGACGACTTCTGATGTGGTTAGAAAACCTGATAAGATGTTGCCCTTTGCATCTTGTTTTTATTCCCTTTCCAGAAAGGAAGAGCAGGCACTTTCGTGGCTAGCCTTGTCCTATAACAAAAATCTATGCACGCCACTGTGTATTCACCCCAAAAATACAGATGTAGTGATCCGAAGGGGCACCTGCACCCCAATGTTCATAGCAGCAATGTCCACAATAGCCAAACTGTGGAAAGAGCCAAGATGTCCAGCGACAGATGAATGGATAAAGAAGATGTGGTATATATATATATATATATATATATATATATATATATATATATATATATACACACACAATGGAATATTATGCAGCCATCAAAAAATGAAATCTTGCCATTTGCAACAACATGGATGGAACTAGAGGGTATTATGCTAGGCGAAATAAGTCAATCAGAGAAAGACAGATATGAGGAATTCTTAATCTCAGGAAACAAACTGAGGGTTGCTGGAGTGGTGGGGGTGGGAGGGATGGGGTGGCTGGGTGATAGACATTGGGGAGGGTATGTGCTGTGAATTGTGTAAGACTGATGAACCACAGACCTGTACCTCTGAAACAGCTAATACATTATATGTTAAAAAAAGAAGAAGATAGTAGGAAGGGAAAAATGAAGGGGGGTGGAAATCGGAGGGGGAGATGAACCATGAGAGACTATGGACCCTGAGAAACAAACTGAGGGTTCTAGAGAGGAGGGGGGTGGGGGATGGGTTAGCCTGGTGATGGGTATTAAAGAGGGCATGTATTCCATGGAGCACTGGGTGTTATGCACAAACAATGAATCATGGAACACTACGTCGAAGAAAGAAAGAAAGAAAAAGAAAGAAAGAAAAAGAAAAAGAAAGAAAGAAAGAAAGAGAAAGAAGGAAGGAAGGAAGGAAGAAAGAAAGGAAGAAAGAAAGGAAGAAAGAAAGAAAGAAAGAAAGAAAGAAAGAAAGAAAGAAAGAAAGAAAGAAAGAAAGAAAGAGAAAAAGAAAAGAAAAGAAAGAAAGAAGGAAGGAAGGAAGGAAGGAAGAAAATTATAATAAACCATAATAATATTTCCAAAAATAATCTATGCACCATTCCGTGTTAAAGTGAATGATAAAGTAGCAAAAGGGAGCATTGCTGTCTCTTGGGCTGGTAAGAGAGAATAGGATGCTAAGCACAAGATACGGAGTGTCCTTTGTGGGTATCACAGTCTGTTCCTACATGATCATTGGAAGCAGGGAGGTGGGTACATGGTACAGTCACAGGCAGGGGGTAGGTGTGATAGTGGGAAGATAAGGTGAAAAGATATGAGTCATTGTCTTGGAGAGTAGAAAAGTGAGCTCACCGTGAAGCCCAAGAGGTGCGCCCTACTGGGCTCAAGGTCGATGCAGTTGTGAAGTCATCTGTGTAAATTGTCCATTAGAGCAACTTTGTTTAAAAAACAAAGAAAGACGTTAATGCCTAGAAAAGAAAATCAAGTAAAATGCTAATGGCTTAAAAATAGTCTTAATAAAAATAGTCTGTCCAACCATATCAACTGAGTTTTTCATTTCCTGGCTTGATTTTTCTTGATGTCTCATATGGCCTTGAGAAGGAAGGGTTAGTGAGGGGCATTGCACATCCTCTTACTTCCTACGTGTAGAACAACCCCAGATGCCAGGACAATTCCTGCTGAAGTAGGAAGTCTGTAGAAGAGAATCATGCCAACATGTGCCAACAGGCTGGAGAGTGCCCAGACTCTTTGTTCCAGCCCTACTGCCCCCAAATCTTCAAACGAACAGGTGTTAACTCTAAAACCACTACATACTACATAGACAGCAACCAAAAACTGAAAATGGTTCCCATGTTCAGTTGTGAAAGAACAGCGAAGTGAACTAAGGTGGATTCACAAGGGCAGTTGTCACACACAGGTGCGTGTGACACACGTGTACATGGATATTTACAGTACCCTTGCTTTCCAAGAATAGATAAGTCAGGAAGAACCTCAATATTCAGAAATAGGAGTATGGCAAATGAATCTGGTACACCCCTACAATAGAATAATAGGCAACTGTTAGGAATAATAAGGTCAGGGGCACCTGGGTGCCTCAGTCATTAAGCATCTGCCTTCAGCTCAGGTCATGATCTCAGGGTCCTGGGATAGAGCCCTGCATCGGGCTCCCTGCTCACCTGCTTCTCTCTCTCCCACTCCCCCTGCTTGTGTTCCCTCTCTCGCTCTCTCTCTCTGTCTGAAATAAATAAATAAAATCTTAAAAAATAAGTCAGTATACATGTACAACATGGAAAGATATCCATGTAGGTAAGTGCCATGGAAGGTAGGGGTTTTCTTTCTTTTTTTTTTTTTTGGTTGTTTTGTTCAATGATACAGTATCAACATCTAGCATAGTACCAAGACATAGTAGATGTTCAGTGTACAACTTTTGAATAATAAATCTATTTCTTAGCAAAAAAGAGCAGACTACAAAAGAATGCATACATTACAGTCAACTTTGTGTGTGTGTGTGTGTGTTCATGTGTGTATGTGTATAAACACTACCACTCTATTAGTGAGGATAGGGTGTCTGTTACAAAACATTGTAACAGACAACCCCTCAATGAAACAATTTGTGTTATTTCTCAGTTACTATACCTGCCCTCTATGAGTTGTCTGGGAATTCTGCTCTGTGTCACCTTCTCTCTGGTACTTGGCTGAGAAAGCAGCTACTAACTGAAACATTGGTAGCTGAGACGGCAGAGGAAAGGCCCTGGAGGATCTTACCGGCAGGAATTAAATACTCACAACTCATTGGCCAGAACTAGTCATGTGGTCTAACCAAACCCTGCACTAGCCAGCAGGTGCGATCATGCTAGGTGCCTGGGAAAATGGCTGGAACTCTTTGGCAGGTACCACAAACAGCATCGCGGAAACACCCATGGAATCGTTAAAAATAGTTACAACTGAAGAAAGTTTGAGGAGGATCGAGGGGTTAATGTTTTTTCAATAATTTTTTTATTATGTTATGGTAATCACCATACATTACATCATTAGTTTTCGATGTGGTGTTCCATGATTCATTGTTTGTGCATAACACCCAGTGCTCCACGCAGAGCGTGCCCTCTTTAATACCCATCACCAGGCTAACGCATCCCCCCACCCCCCTCCCCTCTAGAACCCTCAGTTTGTTTTTCAGAGTCCATCGTCTCTCATGGTTCGTCTCCCCCTCTGACTTACTCCCCTTCATTCTTCCCCTCCTGCTATCTTCTTCTTTTTCTTTTTTCTTAACATATCTTGCATTATTTGTTTCAGAGGTACAGATCTGTGATTCAACAGTCTTGCACAATTCACAGCGCTCACCATAGCACATACCCTCCCCAATGTCTATCACCCAGCCAGCCCATCCCTCCCACCCCCACCACTCCAGCAACTCTCAGTTTGTTTCCTGAGATTAAGAATTCCTCATATCAGTGAGGTCGTATGATACCTGTCTTTATCTGATTGACTTATTTCACTCAGCATAACACCCTCCAGTTCCATCCATGTCTTTGCAAATGGCAAGATCTCATTCCTTTTGATGGCTGCATAATATTCCATTGTGTATATATACCACCTCTTCTTTATCCATTCATCTGTCGATGGACATCTTGGCTCTTTCCACAGTTTGGCTATTGTGGACATTGCTGCTATAAACATTGGGGTACACGTACCCCTTCGGATCCCTACATTTGTATCTTTGGGGTAAATACCCAGTAGTGCAATTGCTGGATCGTATGGTAGCTCTATTTTCAACTGTTTGAGGAACCTCCATACTGTTTTCCAGAGTGGTTGCACCAGCTTGCATTCCCACCAACAGTGTAGGAGGGTTCGAGGGGTTAATTTTTAATTTTCATTTGGTATACTCTGTTTTTTTGACATTTTGCAACTAATTCATTATATAATGAAATATTTTTACAAGCAAGTAATAAATTTTTTAAAGTATACATTAATATGATGAAATATGCTACTGCTCTAGAAATGTTTAGGATGTATTTTTATAACATGCTGAAATTTTTATGCTTTGATGTTAAGTGGGGAAGGTAATATAAAACTTTTTATGTGGTTTCATTTCAATTGTCTAAAGAAATGCTTAGAGAAAGAACTCTAGGAAGAAATATGCCAAAATATTAGTAGTACTTCTTTTGGGTATACTTGGGTGATGAGATTATGCCTGTTTTCTTCTTCTCCTCCTTCTCTATGATACTTCTTTCGATTCTGCAAATTCACCACCATGATTAAGTGTTGCTATTATAAAAAGAAAAGAGCATGCACTAAAAAAAGGCCAATCTCTAGGGAAAGGATGACCTGACATGTCAACTTTAACTCCTAAGACATAAATGGACAAATTGCCCATAACCATAACTTTTCAGGAAAAAAAAATTAGTAATAAGTGGACATTTCCTGTCCCAGAAAACCTTGAGTTTTATAAAAGCCTTGCAAATAGGCATGGGATTATAGCACAAATAGTTTCTCTCCAGGGCTGTTCTTTTAGTATAAAATGGGGAGAAAAATGAGTTTTTATAAGGACTGCTTTCAACTTTTGTTCTAAAGTAAGATTTCTACAGAACTTTGAATAACAAAAAAGTGAATTTTCCATTTTGCCAACATAGATCATTGTTTTCGACTGGTCTTCACAAGAATACTCAGAAACAGTGTTCGTGTCCTATATGTGTGGGTGTAGCTACTTCACATATGTTGAATCAGAGAATTTTAAAACTGACAGGGCTCCCAGAAACAATGCTTTGATTGAAATGGGAGCTCAAAGAGATAGGAAATTATACTAGCTAGCATTGATTGGGCACTTGCTCTTCATGACGTGCCCACACAACAGGATGTATCGCCCTTGGAACTATTGATATTGGAGTCCAGATGGTTCTTTGTTGGGGGGGGGGGCTGTCCTCTGCACAATAGGGTGTTTGGTAGCATCCCTGGCTTCTACCCACCAGATGCCTGTGGTATCCCCGCTCAGTCATAACAACCAAAATGTCTCCAGACATGGCCAAATGCCTGCTTGATGACATTTGAGAACCACTGCCATCCAACCCTTTAAAAAATCCCTGACGACAATGGAGATGTTACAATGCCCATTTTACAGAGGTTAAGTACATGCTTCTAGATGCTGAGCCAGAGTGCCAGAACCAGGGTTTAAATCCAGATCCTCACAACTCCATGTGGTAGTAACTGCCCACGAGTAAACATTTACCCATGTCAGGCATGGCGTGAAGCTCTTTGCTTGTACAAATAGTCCCCGACTTAGCATGGTTCGACTTAACAATTTTTTGACTTTGCAGTGGTGTGAAAGTGAGATGCATTCAATAGAAACTGTACTTGGAGTTTTGAATTTGGATCTTTGCCCAGGGTAGGGACATGCTGTAGGATCCTCTCTTGTGATCCTGGGCAGTGACGGCAGCTGCAGCCCCCAGGCACGTGATCAGGAGGGTAAACAACCAATAAGCTGACAACCATTCTGTCTGTACCCATATGACCATTCTGTTTCTCACTTTCGGTACTATATTCAATAAACTGTGCATGATATTTAACACCTGGTTATAAAATAGGCTTTGTGCTAGATGATTTTGCCGAACTGTAGGCTAATATGTATGTTCTGAGTACGTGTAAGGTGGGGGCGAGGCTAAGCTACGTTGTATAGTGGGTTAGGTGCATCATATGCATTTTGGACTTAATGACATGTTCAACTTATGATGGGTTTATCCAGGTGTCACCCCATCATAAGTTGAAGAAGATCTATACATCCTTGTAGATACAGATATTGACTCTAAGGAGTGGATGCACGTAGGATTCCTGTTTTGTCATAGGAGCGAACTAGGCTCAGCAAGTTTATACAATTTGGCCAAGACCACTTAGCTAAAAAGCTGCAAGTCTGAACTGGAATAAAGCACTGCTTAACGTCACAGTGCATACTCTTTACCTTCTGTGGGAGCTTCTATTATAGAACACGTATTGCCAAGGGAGGGTGGGGGAGTTGAGAAAATATGATTTAAAAAATTATTTTTAAGATTTATTTATTTATTTTAGAGAGAGAGAAAAGGGGGAGGAGCAGAGGAAGAGGGAGAGCATCTCAGGCAGGCTCCCCACGGAGCACGGAGCCCCCAGGGGGGCTCCATCTCACCACCCTGAGATCATGACCTGAGCCGAAACCAAGAGTGGGATGCTTAACTGACTGAGCCACCCAGGCGCCCTGAGAAAATACGATTTTTAAAGTAAGGCTTGCTGTAATTAAGCTCGTTGGTCATTCATTCATTCATTCATTGTATATGCCCAAACCCTGGGGTGGCCGCATAACCTAAGTTCTAAAGAGCACGGTCTCAAATCCTGCTCCACCAATTCCTAACTCTGTGGCCTCGAGCACTTTGCTAAAGTTTTCTGAGCTGCAAACCTCATTTTCTTCATCTGTAAAATTAGGATAAGTACCTACTTTTTAGGATTATTATGGAGAGAGAATGAAGCAATTTGTGGAAAATGCAGAGCATGGTATGAAACACTGTAATTGATGGATATATTTTTTTAATAAACGTTATTGCTGTTGTTGTTACTTCCCAGAAGGGATTGAACTCGCTAAGTTCTAAATGCATGCAGGGTTGAATAATATGAAAATAGCTAAAGAAAAATTGTCACACGAGGGAAAGGCATTTGAAATGCCAAAGCAGTCCTGAAGCAATCTAATATAATAGCATTTACCTGCTGTTGTATAAGTTAGCTTTTGGGGAAAAAAAATCCACATTAACCCAAGATTGGCATTAAAAAAAAAAAAAAGATTTTGACTTTCTGTTAGCAAATGCAACAAGATATCCTTATAACACAACTACACTCTAAAGAAACTAATATAAATCTATAATTTTCTAAATTTCTTATCATTATTTTGCCTGTTTCTAGTTTGAGAATTTGGGGGCGAAAAAGAAAACAAACTTCTGTTGCTAAGAACATTTCAATAAATGAAGATATTTCTCTGCCCACATAGATGCCCCCATGAACCAGTTCTCCTGTTCTTCCCCAAACCAAATTACACACAGATGTATGGTTATGTCTGAAGATGTTTATTAAACCTAGTCATTTCAATTCTGAATTTAGCTACAGATTCAAGATACCAAATGGGAGGAGAGAAAGGATTGGACAAATAGTATAAGTTATTTCTCCCAAGGGAGCTGTGCCCTGCTTTGAATCTAATTGTCTGCTCTATTTGTATTATCCTTAGTAAATTGGTTGAAGGATCTAAAAATCATATGAGAAGGCTAAGTCTAATATCTAGGGGTTAGGATTTAACACTGGAAGTCTTGTGGTCATTAGTCTTACTTTCTAAAGTTACCCCTAACTAAAATCCATGGAACTGGTTAATTCACCCACCCCAGATGTATCTTTCTGCTTCCCACTTGGGAGATTAAATTTAAAAGGATAATTCCTAAAACAAACAAACAAACAAACAAAACTCCTAGGGTCCATGTTAGGATAACCAGACTAATCTTTCTGAGATGTAATGGGGTTAATTTTGTCTGGGAAGGCAGTAAACATGGTGGTTAACTATGGGGACCTTCAGTGTTTGAAAAAAATCAACTTCAGATGTTAGTTCTGCTATTTAATTGCTTTGACAGGCAGGGTATATAATGTCTTACAAAGAGTCTTACCACCTGGTATTCATGACCCTATGTAACCCTCTTCCTTTGGGTGTGGACTGGTCTGGTGACTTGCTGCTAACCAAAAGACTATAGCAAAAGTGACAGGATGCTACTTCTGTGATGAATGCACAATGAGTTCTCTCTCACTAGAAGATTTTCTCCTTTCCTGGCTTTGATACTGTGAGCTGCTATGTTGGAAAGCACATGTGCCAGAGGACTGAGGGCAGCCTCCAGCCAAGTGCCAGCAGGAACTAAGGCTCTCAGACCAACAAGCAACCATGTAAAAGCTTGGCAGCAGATCTTCCCCAGTCAAGTCTTCAGATGAGACCCCAGTCTTGCTGGCACCTGCAGGCAGTCTGTGACAGCCCACATGCAGAGTTCCTAGCCAAGCTATGCCCAGACTTCTGACCCTCAGCAAATGTAAAATAATAAATAGTTGTTGTTTTAAGCTGCTAAGCGTGTGGTAATTTGGTATGTAGCAATAGATAACTAATACGGGGGCTGTGCCACCTTGGATGAGCTACTAAACCTCTCTGAGCCCAAGTTCCTCAACTGTAAATTGGGGATGCCCATACCTATTTCTCAGGTTGGCTGTGAAGATTCCATAAGCTGAATGTTTACTATTATAGCTGGCACCTTGTGAGCTTACTTTAAAATTTACTTTTATTTTATTGACAACATTTTATTTTTTTCTTAAGATTTTATTTATTTATTTATTTAGAGAGAGACAGAGTACAAATGGGGGGAGGAGAAGAAGGAGAGGGAGAGAGAGAATCTCAAGTGAGTCTGCACTGAGCATGGAGCCTGACAGGTGGCTCGATCTCATGACCCTGAGATCATGACCTGGCTGAAGTCAAGAGTCGGACACTCAACTGACTGAGCCACCCAGGTGCCCTACTGACAACATTTTGTATTCACCATGCACACCAATCTCAGAAGTTAATTAATGCAATGTACAAGAGATTAAAATAGATAAGCCATTTTTTTCGTAGAAATAACACTTCAAGAAATTCTGTTACAGTTGACATGGAAGAAAGCATAGTTCAGATTTCTTCCTCCTGATTCTTGGGCAGTGAGGGGTGGGGGAGGCAGTTAGTTGGGTATCCGTATGCCAGAGGAAAGAAGACCCCAAAGGAAGGCAACTGGAAACAAAAGTTCCACGGAAAAATCTAACAAAAAGGAGTGCATGCATACTTGATAATGAGTGAATTGATCTACCCATGGCTTTGTTTGGCAATTGTCAGGGGAGCTGGGGAGTTTCATACATGTTGGTGGAACAGAAGGCACTCTGAGAAACCCCATCAACATTTCACATGTGTATACTCTTTAGTCTAATGGCTCCATTTCTAGGAATTTATCCTGAAAAAATTATCAGAAACGTGTACCAATATGTTGAAACTGTTCATTGCAGCATTGCTTATAAATATTAGGTTTAAACATTAACTGCTGATATTTGACGACTTTGATGTATGAAAACAGCAATTTCACATAGTTCTATTGAGAAGAAGAGAATTTGAAACAACCCCAGAATAGAACCCAAATGGAATTTGGAACGATTCAGAGTTTTACACATAAACAAACACACACTCTCTGTGTATAAATGGTGTCAACATATTAAGTGAAGAAAGCAGCTTACAAAACAGATCCCCCCCATATCCCCCTGAGCATTTTCATGGAGCTCTGAGGGTAGTGAAAAAGGCTCAGAAATAAACATACAAATTCTAATATTTTGTGCCTTCGCCCCCCACTCCATCGTGTTTCCCAGTGGAGGGGTTTTCCTGACTCTTTTCCATCCCACCCCTTTATAACATGCCAGGGGAGGAGGGAAGACTTCTCTGATTGGTCACTTGTCAAGGATGAACTGGGCATGAGCACTTCCTCTTACTGGGTCAGCCTGGTTCCAGAGCTGACCTCCTGTTATCTGCTTCCCACTAAACCAGGCAAGTTGAGAGGAGCCGATTCTGCCCCTGCTGGGAGATGCTGATCATTGTCCAGCTGAGCAATGACTGGGCGAGTAAGTCCATCTCATTCAGAGGCAGAAAGTATTAGAAAGCCCACTTGGCTACCTACATCAGCCATGTCCTCCAATTTTGCTTTTATCAGTGATAAGAGATAGATTGATCTCCTTAAATATCCAATAAAATATCCTTATATAGCTAATAAAGAAGATATTTCTTGGACACCCCCCTAAATCCCTAATACACACACATTCCTACAAGCATTATAAAGTCAAGCTATTTCTATACCAGTATCAGTATCTGTATATCTAAAACTGTTTGTTGTAGGGATGTCTGGGAAGGATAGGATTCCAGAAACTCTCATCTTCTCTTCAGTGCTTTACCATTTTGTAAAGACCATGGCTGTATTAAATAGTTGGACTTTTCCTGGGAAATTTGGGAAATTAAAGAGGGGCCTTAAATCTCACAGTTTACCATCTCCATCTTCCTGTAACACTGGACTACCTGGGTGGCAGACAAAAACGTATGAATAGAACACCAGCAAAAAAGGGTCATAAAAGGAGAAAAAATTCCCTCCATTTCCGCTTGTTCAAAAATGAATTCACTATCTCCCCACTACCCCCAAAATTGGCTCTCGCCTCCAACTAATCTGTTTCTGAGAGCGGAATCATTTTTTCTTCTATTTTCTCGGGCTAGAAACCCAAACCTTTGATTCCTGACTTAGAGTCCCTGTATTCATCCTGTCACCGGGTTCTTTGTTTCATAGCATCTCTGTACTACATTTTTTTTTTTAATTTTCCGTTCTGACTGCCAGAACTTTCCACCTAGCCATTTCAGATTTATATTGCTCTCTTCACATCCAGTTCCTTCCAACCAAAACCATAGTCTGCCCGTCTGTCTGTCTTAGGGCAACTCATCTGCCTAGTATTCAAGGTTTTCCCCAATTTACTTCTACCTAACCAGTCTTTCTCCATACTGTTCTTCCCACAGATCTATTTCCTCCCTTCCTTTCCTCTCCCCCCATGGTTTGTAACCCACGCTCACCTCTAGGGGGAGCTCAAGACCCTCCTCCCTCTCCTCCGATTGATTTTGTTGCCCAAAACCAGTAAGGCCACATTAAAGGGTGAAGCTTTAGCACAAAATCAGAATTAAATTCTGACTCCTCCTCCTCTTAGAAGCCTCCTGGCCAGTTTCATCTACTATTAATACTGACAATATGGACAATCGTGACAGGTACCATTTTTTGGAGAGCCGATCACATACCAATTGAGGTGTTTTTCCTCCAGTTTCTAATTTAATCCTCACCCTATACATCTATGAAGTATTCCACTTTGAAAATGAGGACACTGTGGCTCGGTGGACCCTAGGGGACTTGCATGAGGTCAGATGGCAAGTAAGTGATGGAGCTGAGATGCTACCTAGGTCTGTCTCCTCCAGAGCCCAAGCTCTCAATCTGCACACGATGCTTCCCTACAGCCCCCGGGATAGATTATTATGGTGACAGGGTCCATGTCTAACTTCTCTGTGTCCTTCAAACAGCCTCTGTTTACTCATCAGCCTGATGGCAATAATACAAATCTGTGTTAGTTTTCTAGGGCTGCCATAACAAATCGCCACCAACTGGATGGCTTAAAACAACAGAAAGCGAGGGGCACCTGGATGGCTCAGTCAGTTGAGCACCTGACTCTTGATTTCAGCCCAGGTCATGATTTCAGGGTCCTGGGCTCGAGCCCTACATGGGGCGCTGCCCTCAGCAGGGAGTCTGCTTGTCCTTTCCTTTGCTCCCCACCCTGCTCATGCTGTCTCTATCTCTAAAATAAATAAATAAAATCTTAAACAACGACAACAACAGAAATAGAATCTCTCTCAGCTCTGGAGTCTAGAAGTCCAAAATCAAGGTGTCAGCAGGACTGTGCTCCCTCAGAAGGTTCTAGGGGAGAATCCTTCCTTGCTGTTCTTCAAGCGGCAGGTGGTTGGCTACCATCCTTGGCGTCCCTAGGCTTGTTGATGTGTCACTCCAATGTCTGCATCTCTCATCACATGGCCTTCTTCTCTGGGAGTCTATGGGCATCCTCTCCTCTTCTTATGAAGACCCCAGTCCTCAGACCAAGCTTGTCCTACTCCAGCGGGATCTCACCTTAATTTGATTGCATATGCAAAGACCCTCTTTTTTTTTTTTAAGATTTTATTTATTTGACAGAGAGAGAGCACAAGCAGGGGGAGCGGCAGGCAGAGGGAGAGGGAGAAGCAGACTCCCCACTCAGCAGGGAAGGCAAGCAGAACCCACATTCTAAGGACAGGGGAGCAGGTGAGCTCCAAGAGCCCAGGTCTAGTTCATGGGTCAACTGGCAGTCACAATGTTTTGATGATATCCCCCAACACTGCAAGGAGATCAGATCGTACACTCAATATATGATTGAGTCATGAGGACTGGAGCTTTCAGGAGAACACTAGTTCTTTTTTTTAGATTTTATTCATTTATTTGAGAGAGAGAGAGAAATTGAGATAATGAGTGGGAGGAGGGGCAGAGGGAAAAGCAGAGTCCCTGCAGAGCATGGAGCCCAACATAGGACTCGATTCCAGGACCTTGGATCATGATGTGAGCCGAAGGCAGACACTTAACCCACTGAGCCGCCCAGGCACCCAGGAGAACACTAATACTTGTTGAGAAAGGGATGAAAGGGTTTTTCATGGCACCGAGTAATTGTAAAATATTTAAATAGTTCAGGAGGCTGAGTTCATGATATAGTTGAATAAAATGAAGATTGGAAAGGAAGAGTAAACCCCTACAAGATTATTTATTGCCAGAATATTATTTACAAGGGGTGTTAAGCAATGTAGGGGAGATAAAAAAAAAAAAGAAAAGAAAATGGAGGAACAAAAGCTTAAATGAGGAAATTAAATTCAAGTGTTCGGATGAAAAAAAACTGGAGTAATTAGTATTAACTGCTTCAGAGGCCAAGAACTTTATTATAGTAGTTCTGGACACTTCTGGCTGTTCATGATCTGCATGCCCATCATGTGCAGGTGGACAGAAAAACACCAGGAATGGGGTAGGGTTCATTAGTTTTGAGTTGCTCATGAAGGTTCTAAAGCAGAGCTATCCATGAGAAATTTCTACAATGATGGGAACGCTCCACATCTGTGCTCTCCAGCATGGTAGCCCTAATCAGATATGATGCCCAGTTAACTGTGAATTCAGATAAACAACACATGACTTCTTTTCTTGTAAGTATGCTCGGCCATACTTTATCGGAAATTCAGATTGAACTGGAATGTCCTGGATCTTTTTCCCCTAACTCGGGTCATCCTAGCCGCGTGTGGCTAAGGAGCCTTTGAAATATGTCTTGTGTACCTGAAGAACTGTGATGGAAATCTTATTTAATTTTGATTAATGGAAGTAGTCATGTGTGGCTAGCGGTTACCGTAATGGTCAGCCCGATCTGAAGAAATAGGGTATGTGGGAGGACCTCTGCCAGCGTGAGATTTCCCTGGGGATGGTGTTCGAACTCATTCCGGGTTTTACATGTCAGGAAGCCCCGCCTCCATGCACAAGAAACCCCGAGTGCCCTGCCATGCTGGGAAGTCTTCAGGAGCGTATCTGAGAAAGTAATGACCACAAAAAGAACAAGCTATTTGTTGAGCAATTATTATGTGCCATGAGACGTACTTTAAATATGCTATGACCCTGATTTCTGCCAACACCTCTGCAGGTGAACATGATTACGTTCACTGCACAGGTGAGGAACACGTAGCTCAGAGAGGTTAAGTGACTTGCCTAAGGTCACAGAGCTGGTAAGTAGAATGAGCTTACATTCAGGTCACGTGACTGAACAGGGTAAAAGACTGCATCCAAAGGGGACAAGTTTTCAAAGACTAAAGAAACTCTTCAAGCCAAATGGTAAGCAGCAAGGAGGACTGGCACCAAGTTGACATGGAAATTGACCATGATCAGCAGAAAGAGGGTGAAGAGAGGGGTGTAGGCTGTACTCTTTTGGTAAATGGTGGGATGACTCCGGGCACTTACTTGGCTTTCTTGAGGCTCCATCGTTTCATTTTTAAAATGAGGTGAAACTTTATTTTATTTGAGGAATAACAGGAGAAACTATGTGTGAAGACCTGGAAGACACTCATAAATGATCATTATACATGGTAGCATACATAAGAATTATATTTTCTTTCTGATAATAAAAACAATCTACAAGCTATGCGGCTCACCCAAGAGAGTTGGAATGATGTCTAAAAGGCCTCAAGGACATGATTTAACTTTTATGCTGGAGAACACAGGTATACCTGAAGCATTTTGGAAATTCTCCAACACCTTGGAAAGGGGGAAAGTGTGCAAGTCCTGTTAATACCAAGCCTGTGACAATATCAGTGAAGTCAATAAACTAAAAAAACAACAACACACCGACTTGGGGGGTCTGAAGGATACATGGCATGTCGACCAGGTCCAAGCTACTTATTTTCAGTTTTTAAAAAACGATCAAGTGTATAAAATTGACATCCTCATGGATTGCCCTTCACCTTGACCCTATCCCATTCCCTAGTCCATCATTCCTGAGTCCCGCCTGAAGAAGTGCAGGTCAGGAGTGGGTAAAGGTGAGGGGCACCTGGTGCCCACATTGCTGAGTCATTATATTGTGTCTCACATTTCCATGTATCTCAAATGTGCTGCACAAGGATAATCTCCTTCCTTCCAGAATGATGATACCAACCTGAATTACAGCCTCACTCTGGGACTTTAACACTTCCAAAAGAGACCTCTGACAATCTGTGTGAGTCAGGGTTCTCCAAAGGAACAGAAGCAAAAATGTGTAGATATAGAGAAAGAGATTTATTTTAAGGAATTGGCTCACACAGTCATGGGGGCTGGCAAGTCCAAAATCTGGAAGGTGAGCCAGCAGGCTGGAGAACCAGGAAGAGCCAATGCTGCAGTTGAAATCCAAAGGCCATCTGCTGGCTGAATACCCTCACGCTTGAGGAATCACTCTTTTGTTCTATTCAGATCTTCAACTGATTTGATGAGGCCCACCCACATTATGGAGGCCGATGTGCTCTCCTCCAAGTCTACCAATATAAATCTCATCTAAAGAATACTCTCACAGAAACACCCAGAATAATGCTTGACCAAATATCCGGCACTGGAGGCCAGGTCATTTGACATAAAACTTACCATCACATAGTCCACCAGGAATGACTATATCCATTAAAGTCAAGCCCAGGCACTTTCCTCTAAATGAGGCACTGAGCTCTTATGCCAAGCCTACTGGCTCAAATCTGTAAACCAACCTGGCTCATAATCCTAACAACCTTTGTCGTCTGGTTTCCCAAACCTGGGCAGACAAGAAACAAGAGAAGGAGTTAGAGTGAGGACTTGATACAGGCAGATCCCAGAAGCAGTGAGAAGTGACAGCTCACATCCTGACAGTGAGGAGGAGATGGAAGATCTCTAAAAAGTAGACAGAAAAACAGTAAGAGCTCAGCAGCATAGGGCCTTTGAGTGTTAACACAAATTGTTCTGCTTGCTTCATGGAATGAGGCTGTAATAGAGCCCAGTAGAGCAACTGGTGTTCTTCATTATATACCTGGGTCTCTAAGCAACAACACATTTGGATTAGCTGTTACAAGGGGTAGGATGGAAGGAAAGGGGCAGTTTTTAAAGGGTGGGGAGCAGGCGTGGTAGTCACTGGCTGATATGCTCTCCTCCTCTCACCACCAACCCTCGCCTGTGCATGGGGAATACGGTGAATTCTCTACTGGCTCTTTTAAAAAATTAGCCATTCCCTCTTTCTTGGGGCAATCAGGGCATCCGGATCTCATTTTCAGAGAACTATGCTCTTCATCCTCAGGCAGATGGTTTGAGTGATATTGATAACACTCCTTCTACAGGGGTGGCCCTTCTAGCTTAAGCCAGTCTAAACATGCCATTTATCTTCTGACCTTGCTTCAGAAAGGAGCACATATTCAAACTGGGATTGCAGTGATGCAAATGGACGTTTGCCGGGTGGTGGGGGGGGGCTTGAGAAAAAGAGACTTTTTTTTTTCCTTCTCCTCCCCAGATGGTATCTCATGAGGGTATGGTCTAGAACTGTTGTAGCCATTCTGCTCCTGTGAAGGGGGAGCCTGGAACTTTCAAGTGATGGGAAGGAGTCCCCTACATGGAGACTGAAGATAAAGCCAAAATTACCAAAGGCAGAGAGGATAAATGGAGAAAGTTGGATTCTTATAACAGCCTATGAGCAGCTTGATCAAACGTCACCTGAAGCTTCTTAGGGTTTTTAATTTATATATGCCAATGGATTCCTTTTTTGATTGAGCCAATTTGAACTGATTTTTGGTTATCTGCTAGGACATGATACCTGACTGATAGAACACCTAATCTTGAAAAAAGAATTTTGACTAGAAAAGAATGAGTTGAAGAGATAGTCGATAACAATAATAACAATATCAACTCAGAAAAAAATTTATCAAGCACCGCATATGTTCCAGAAACTGCCCAGAGCTTCACTGACTTCTCACAAAAGCAAATGACATTGGTGCTATGATTATCTCATTTTAAATGAAGATACTAAAGCTCAGAAGGATTACGTGACTTGCTCAAGGTTGCACAGAAAGGAAATGGACTGAACAGGTCCAGCAGAGCAGGTCTTACTGCCCAGGAATATGCTCTTCTCATGCTGCCAGGCAGACAGCTGCACAGAAGAGGGTATGAGCTGGAAGAGCTTGGTCAGAGGAGAGTGGAACCACTGACCTGTAGTGATGAGGGGAAGATGGGACAGGCAATGAGGCTAAAGAGGCTGCTGGGACCCGTTGGTGGACAGGTTTGGTTCCAGCCATTATCATCATTCAGTGGTTCCTATGTAGTTCTGAGGTTACTCATCATCACTAGCAATAGAGCTACGCCCAACCACTGCCCAGGTTCAGGTCAGGGTTATATTGTCAGGATATTCATAATCCATTTATTCATGCAGCAGCTACTGGAGTGTTTATGCCTCAAGCATCCTGCCTGGTGAGCACGACAGTCGCGGTAACCACCTTTGTGGACCTTAACAGCCGAACTGGGAAAGACATCAGGGAATAAATAATGACACCTGAAACAAATAAGTACATCTGTAAATAATGATCATGTGTGGTGATAGCACCAACTGTGCAAAGGGCCACCTATAAGAGACAAGAACAGAGTGTTATAAAAAGAACGAGGAGACCTGGTTTAGATAGGAAGGGTGTGTGCAGGTGTGGGGGGTAAAGCCTCTCCTTGGAAGCATGATTAAGCAGAAGCCTTGATGTTTAAATGGGCACAGGCATTCTAAGCAGAAGGATCCACTTGTGCAAAAAGGGAACTGGATTTGTATATTTAAGGAACTGAAAGAGGACAGTTACTGGGTGAGAGGTAGGTGGGGGCTGGGACTTGCAGGGTCTTGAGTTCCCCCACTGGGACTTTTATTTCTCATTTTGTCATTCCCTCTTGAATGTTTCCTGAGAATCCTCCCCTGGGCCAGACCATATGCAGGGAATAGGGATATGGTGATCAATAGTGATGACGATTATTATGCCTAATATTCTTTGAGGACTTACCATTTGCTATTAGAACTCTTGTCCAAGATTGGAGGCAGAGTCTTCTGGATGTAGGCAGCTAGTTGAGAATTTCCCAAATTTGGCGGATCAAAAGAACTCCTTAAGGAGTTAAAAACAGACCCTTCTCCTGGAGATTTGATTCAGTAGGTGCAACTCCTCCTGGAATTTGTGTTTTTAACAACTTCAACAAAAACACTGGCCTAAAGCAGTGTAGCGCAATGGCTCCCCCCCTTTTTTTTCCTTTTTCTTCTGGACAGATCCCAGTTTGAGTGGGTGGCAAATTCACTGCTTTTGCAGTCACCTTGTGCAAACTGCTCCAAGTCTCTGAGCATCATCAGTTTCCCCTTCCGACAAATGCGGCTAATGACAGCACCATCTCCTGGCGCTGATGTGCAGATTAGGTGAGCTATGATTCCTAGTGATCGATGATGACAGTGACTGGATGATGATGAAGATGCCTCATGATCAGGTGTCCTAGATCACAGCTGGTGGCTCGGAGGACTGTCCTGAGACAGGGCCCAGTTCTTCTGACCTCAGGCTAGGGTTGTCGTTTGAAATACAGGAGCCCAGTTACACTGGAATTTCAGATAAACGAGGCAAAATTTTAGTGTAAGTATCTCCCAAATGTTGCATGGGCTATACTTACACTGAACAGTCATTCACTGTTTATCTGAAATTCCAACCTAACTGGGCGTCCTGTATTTTTACTTGTGGGACCTGGCAACGCCACCTTAGGGGAAAGAAAGTACCCCCCCAAGGCCTGAGCCCAAAAGCACCCGCCCTGCGCACGCACACGGGCCCCAGTCTAGGCGCCTCCACTGGCCAGGCGCCCCAGTCGATCCCAGAGGGGCCGTTCACGCTTCCGCCCCGCTCAAGCAGCACTAGCGGCGCCCCGAGCGGTCGAGCCCCGCGCACTGACCCTGCCGCCCCGCCCTGAGCAGAGGGCGCCGCCCGGACCCGGGCAGGACAGGCCCGGCGGTTGGGCTGTTCGGCGTCTTGACGTTCCCTCCCACACTGTGTACTCAGGGGAAGCCAGAAAATCGCTCGCCATGTCGGTTACGGAGGCGGGGGGTGTTTTCCGCCGAGCCAGGGGCAGGACCCTAGACGCGTTTCCCTCAGGTACTGCCGGCCTCTCGCCCGGGGAGGGGATGACTTCAAGACTGCGGAACCTTCCGTCGGGGGAACAATCGGTTTGGGGGTGCGCGCCTCCAGCCGGACCGCTTCGGGGGCTGCACTCCGGGGGGGTGGGGACCGCAATAGCGGCCGCACCGCCCGCGCTTAGGGCTTCGAGGGGCGCTGTTTTAGAGACGGGTGTCCCGGCAATGGGGCCTTGCTGGCCTTGACCTAACTTGCCTGAGAGAGGAGAAGATAGAGTAAGGCGGCAAAGCGTGCTTCCCGGGAGCGTGGGCTGTGCAGTTAGACTTGCTTTCAGCCTTGCCTTGGACACGTTATTCAGCAGGACTCGGCCTCAGTTTCCCCACCTGCAAACCGGGAATAACAACCGTGATCTTGTGTGTGGCGCTCGTAGGCGCTCGGTGCACGGTAGATGCGGTTATTCTTACGGTGGTAGTTCACCAGGATGTATTTTATACTCCACAGTCCCGCTTACTTCCCGCAATAGGGGTAATCCACCAGAATGTGCACTGTGCCCATTGGACAGCAGGCGGGAGGGCAGGCCAGGGTCGGGTCAGAGTTAAGTGCTTGGGGTTTGGATTTAGTCTGCCTCGTTGTAAAAATGTGGGGTTTTTTTGTTGTTTTGTTTTTTTATTTTTATTTTTTAAGATTTATTTATTTATTTATTTGACAGAGGGAGACACAGCGAGAGAGGGAACACAAGCAGGGGGAGTGGGAGAGGGAGCAGCAGGCTTCCTGCCGAGCAGGGAGCCTGATGTGGGGCTCCATCCCAACGCTTAACGACTGAGCCACCCAGGCGCCCCTGTTTTGTTTTTTTAAATGCCTCCTGGGGGAAGCGTGAACAGCTGATTTCTTGGTCCTCTCTGGCTTTTCTCTGCCTGGAGTCAAGATTCCCTCCCACGCCCTCACCGGTTTTGTTAGCCCCGGGGACATCACCCCAGATGCCCTGCATGATCTGGCTTGTGCTCCACCTTTCTTGCTTGTCATCCTGCCCTTTGCCCGGTTCTCCTGCCGCTCTGGTTTTTCTCGAAGGCCTTTCTTTTCCTCTACTCCCATAGCTAATAGCCGGGCTGGTAGGGCCTGGCTCTTTCTCAACCCTCTAACTCTAGTTACAAAGTTAAGTCACTTCCGGGGTCAGGTTTTAACCTATTTAAAAAGTAGGTTCCTCCTCAAGGTCTCTGTCCTAAAACCTTGTTCTTTTCTCTCTTTGCAGCTCTTGGTGGGGGAGTGACAAGGTTCTGGAAGAGCATGTGGGGGCCAGAAGTATAGCTGTGGCGGATTTTGGAAAATAGAGTCTGCAATAGTGCCCATTTTAAAAATACCTTAGCAGGACTTTTTTTTTTTTTTTTTTTGGCCCAACATGAGATTTTTGAGATTTATCTGTATTGATATAAGTAGCTCTAGTTGACTCACTTCCCTCCTGGGCAATATTCTATTGTGTACCTTCTGTTGCTGGATATGCAGAGTATCTTCCCTGAGGGAGGGGTGTGTTATCTGATCAAGAAGGTTGAGTGTGAGTTAACAGGGCCCTGAAGGGAGGAAAGAGCATTGTGGACTGTGGGTGGAACAGGTGTAAAAGTCTGTGGCCGGGCAGGATGGGGAAGGGAAGGATAGGGGTGTGGTGTTGTTCTCTGAGAATGGAGGATGGTCGGGGGTGGGGGGAGTAAATGAGGAGTTTTGTCTCTACCTAATAGCATCAAAGAGTTTTAAGCTGCATGTGTGAGGAAACAAGGACACTGATCAGATTTCCGTTTTGGAAAGAATGGTCTAGCTGCGGCAGTGAGAGCAAAAGAATTTCTAGGCCTGAGGAACTTGGGGTGCAGTCTGATTGCAAGCTGGAGCCCAGGAACTTGGCTTGAAGCAACATTTCCATAGCAC